>NC_053141.1:12286006-12588452 GCF_016808335.1 Panicum virgatum | reverse complement strand
TATTCTCTATTTAAAGTAACAATTTTTTGAGATATTATCGGTCAAAGATGAAAATTTTGGACTTTAACCAAGTCTTAAAGTTGATATATTTTAGGACGGAGGTAGTATAATTTAATTATTTGTAGTGGCAAAAGTAGTGCCCGCACATATATATGTTTCCAAAATGCTCATTGTGTACTCACTACTTAAACTTATAACGATACTTCTTCCATGTACTCTAATAGTATGTGGTAAATTTGGTGATTTAAGATGTTACTTTAGGTCCTTACTTTGGACACCATTATATTGTTGATTTGTGTTGGAAGGGGGGGGGCACATGTCCCTTGTCATTACTATATATGTTGGTTCTTTCAACTTCAAAGATATTTGACTATCATTTTATCATATCTCAAGGTGCATCTAAACCTGTATTGGATTTAGGTGAGTTGAATGTCTTCACGATTAATAGACTAATTAACTTAACAAGTACAAGCCCATGTGTGATATTTTTGATGGATAATTATTCATGACAATTTAAGTGGATCTTTGAAAGATGAACTCATATTCTAAGAAAACAAGTGACGATTAATGAGTAATGATATTGTATACCAAACGAAGAGACAAGCATTCGTGAAATTGACTACTTGAGATGTGCTACATTGACTTTTGTGAAGGCCTCAAGTTGTGTATATTCTTGTTGTGAAGAAATAAAGCTTGATATGGTTCAACATGCTTGAAGAAGTTGATGAAGATAGTAAGATGGTTTTTCCTCATGGAATTAATAAAATTCAAGCTAGTGACAGACTCAAAATGGTATTTGGATGAAGGAGTTGATCAAGGGTATTTGTTTGAAGGGGCTGAAAAAGCTGAAGGCAAGCTAGAGCTTGGTGTTGAAAAAACTATCTAGGGCGAAGAAATAAATAAAAGAGATCGACACCAACGTATTAAAGGACATGGAGAGGCTCATATTAGATACCATTAATCATTTTTGGATCTATTGGGATAAAGAGTGGCCTGTGGACATTAAGTGGATTTCGTTAAGGAAAAAAAATCCAATTTCCATCCTCGAACTAGCACAATAGCTCGATTTTCAACCTTTACTACAAAATTGGATAACAAAGGCTTCGGTTTCGTATTTTTTAAAAATAAATAAATAAATAATGGCTAAATCTGAACAATCAAAACTAATTTATGTTGAATCAAAAAAATATGAATCCAGTACCATTGTTTTCTAAAAATGTAATATATATGTTGATACTCTATTTGAATATTATTTATTCAAAAATAATAGATATATTACAAGCAAACAAATACTAGGAACATGAAAAAGATTGGATTCAAATGACTGACAAGTAGAGTGTCAATAAGAGGGTTACATTTTAAAAAAAATGCTGGCAGTCGTTTCATATTTTTCTGATTTAAAATGAATTACTTATGAACTTCAAGTTAAACTTGAATAATTTTAAATCTTAAAAAATTAAAAACCACCTCTAAAACCATTTAAGGGGCTAAAATGGCCGGTTTCAACAATTGGATAGTTCAAGAGTGTAAATTGTGCTTTCCTCTTTCATTAATACGACTAGTGAGCTCAAGATTGAAGTGCTCAAAGTAAGAGGATAAAAATGGATGTAATCCTCATAAGAAACATTGATCAAGTATAGTTCTATTAAGAGATTGAAGCTCAAGTTGATGAAATAGTACTTATTCTTGATCGTAAGTATATGTTTGCCATACTATTGAGGAGGATACATCACATGATTCTTTGAATAAAATTTCAATGCTATAGTATCCAATGAAAGTTGATGAGAAATAGAAAAAAGCCCCGCATATCTTTTCTAGGCTATTTGATGAGAAATACTGAGTTGAACATTTGTTATATATTTGACACTTTCGTCCATTCCGTCAGTTAACTCACATGAACAATAACACGTGGACTCTCCTCTATCTTTTCTAGGCTAAAACAATAATCAAATCACCTTAAAAAATTATGAAACTTTTTGTAGGGATAAATGAATATAGACGAATCCATTTTAAATAAAAATACAAATGTGGAATTATGAGTTTTAAAACTAAAATTCACCAAAATTGGCTGCTTTTGAAGCTTATCTATACTTTTAGATCAAAACATTACTGTCCAAAAATTATGAAAATATACCTAATAATTCTATCATGGCATGAAACAATTTGTTAAATTATCTTCACTCAAAGTTACTTAGAGAATCTTGAAGTTATTTCAATTTTTTTAAAACAAATTTCTTTCTTAAAGAAGTTAACAATTTCTTTGTAATTTATCATGTAAAGTAATTTTATAAATTCTTTCATCCCATTACATGAATATTATATATTTTTCATAATTTTCGGAAAGTAATTCTTTCACAATTAGTCAGGATTTGCTGGGTTCAACCAGCTAATGAAATAGTATAGCAAAAATTAGCTGAGGGACAATTAGCTACATCATTAGCTGATTTATTTGGATCCTTAATAGCTAGCAGGGCCGTCCCTGGGCACGTGCGGCCAGTGCGATGGCACAGGCCCCCACCTGCCAGGGGCCCCAAATTATGTTTATCTCCTAAGCTTATACTACTAATTGAGGTCTGTTTTAATTAACCACAGTCCGGTTTGTAGGTCGTGTGTTTATCTCTTGCAGTTGTCTTGCAGTTACAGATTAGGTGTGCACAGTAATTAACATTCAACACCAGGATAGAGATCCAAATCATGACGATGTTAGGCATTAGAGTTCTACATCCACTAAAAATTAAATTAGCAACACTATGACTAATCGACTATTTATGCATTATCCATTGGATCATGGTTGTATCACTTCATTGGTGCTTGCTGTCAGGGAAAGACGACGTTGTTTGCGGATTTCACATTAACATTAAGCATAAGGGAATTTAGGTTTAGGTCTCCGATCAATTGATTCATGTTCCTATGCATACATGCACAAATTTAGGTTACTATATGTCACTGAATAAGTATATTGATGAGTACGCAAGTATCAATTAATTTTGTTATTTTCATCCTTTGTGTATACTATGACTATATTTATGTGCTTCAGACTTCAGTTCATCTTTTCTACACATACAAGACATCTTCCACAAATTAGGTTAGAAAATATGATTTTGGCCAAAGAAAGAAAGAGGTGATATATAGAAGATCTAACTTAACATATAAAAAAATAGATATGGATAATTTTGAAGTACTTGCTATTTTATTTAGCACCCAAATTTATTAGGCCCCGTTTGTTGTTATACTTTTGCACAGGGCCCTGGATTTCCCGGGACGCCCCTGTAGCTAGTTTTTTTTTTTGAAATGCACATTCACATTAAACTTCATTTGTAGGCAAATCGCCAGAAACCAGTTCACTTACAAAATCAGGCACTTGGCTCGTCAACATATCTGAGCCAGACTTCAACACACCCATTCCAAAAGCAGCTAAGGCATCAGCCATTACAAATCCTATTACATAGAGAGACATTGTAAGAAGAAAATTCAGACCGCAAAAAGTCCCTAATTTGGCATACCAGGCAACTCATCGGACTTCGATCTACCCCTGCCGAAGTAAGAGCAGATGCAAGCATAGATGCATCTGTCTCCAAAATAATGTTTTGCATACCCAGCCATGCAGCTTGCTGCACACCCCTGAGCATTGCAATCATCTCAGCCTGCAGAGGAGATGCCACATGCTGTATATTTCCAGCTCCAACCATCATCACTTCGCCCTTTGTATCCCGAACAACAAAGCCCCATCCTCCAGTTCTTGTGTTTGGATCAAAAGCACCATCTGCATTATTCTTATAGAACTCTGGTGGCGGTGGCCTCCAACAGTGTCTGACATCACCCAACACCTCCTTCCTAGTACTCTGCAACTTGTCGAACTCCATTAGAAAATATGCAACAGAGCCTAGAATTTCACTTACAGACTGCATTCTTTCGCCATTACTTGCCTTATTTCTTGCCGACCACCATCTCCAAAGGAAAACAATCACCTTCATTTGTTGAGCTTTCTCCAACTTCCATATCTTAGCTAATGTTTCCTTTCCTGATTGGCAACCTGCTAAATCAGTTCTGATAGCATCCATCCCTAATCCACTCCAACACCGTTTAACATATTTACACTTAAAGAAAAGATGACCACAATCTTCATCAAGTCTTTGGCATACTGGGCATTTAGTGTCTAATTCCACACCACGTCTTGATACATTTTTCCTTACAGGCAAACTGTTATGAGCTAAGCGCCATATAAACATTTTGACTTTGTTTGGGATTTGGAGCTTCCATATCCTGTACCATTCAAAATCCCCATTATCTCCTCTACTGCTCCCTGAAGTTGAAGCATCCCGGCCTGCCTTTACATCCCTCCTTGACACTGCTACCTTGTAGGCTGATTTTACTGAAAATAACCCCTTTGCATCAAAGTGCCAAGCTGGCAAATCATCCATGTCATGGTCAATTGGGATCTGCATTATTACAGCCACATCTTCAGGCCAAAAAAATATCCTGAATTAATTGCACATCCCATTCACCTGTCACTGGATTAATTAGCTCACTTACTTTTGTCAACAAAGAGGCTCCCCTGGGAGTAATCGGTTTTCTAGTGGTACCTCTGGGCAGCCATGGGTCCTCCCACATATTCACCTTTTCACCATTGCCGATTCGCCATATAAGGCCTTCCTTCAACAGCTCAGCCCCTTTTAGAATACTTCTCCATGTGTAGGATATACCAGCCCGTGGGTAAGGCTGGATGAAAAACTCGTAACTCGCTAGCTCGCTCGACTTGCTCGTTAGTAGCTCGGCTCGAGCTCGACTTATTTTATAATGAGCCAGCTCGTTTTATAACAAGCCAGCTCGCTTTATAATGAGCCAGCTCGAGCTAGCTCGCGAGCTGCTCGCGAGCCATAACGAGCCAAGATAAATAACAAATATTGTATGAATTAGTAGAAACGATCAACGAATAATGATTAATCATGTTCATGGATGATAACATACTTATATTTTTCATTGTAAAATTCACATTATTTTATTTATTTTGCATTAAATATGCATGTGATGTGTTTTTTTACAAATTTACGGTTATCATCTCTATGTAAATATTTTTATACTTTGGCTCGCGAGCCAAACGAGCTAGCTCGAGCCACTAACGAGCCGAGCCGAGCTAGCTTTCTGGCTCGTTGTATAACGAGCTATAACGAGTCGAGTCATAACGAGCCGAGCTATAACGAGCCGAGCCACTAATGAGCCGAGCTGGCTTGATATCCAGCCGTACCCGTGGGGAACATTTAAGGACATCTATATGTGGAAAATACTTCGCCTTCAACACTCGGCCACACAGCGTATCAGGGATGGTAAGCAATCTCCAAGCTTGACGACAAAGCAAAGCCATATTAAATAAATGTAAATCCCTAAAACCAAGCCCTCCTTTCTTCTTCGATCTTGTGAGCTTTTCCCAACTTAGCCAGTGAATTTTGTTCATTTTGTCCTGCTGGCCCCACAAATATTTTCCAATAATTGCACTCAACTCATCACATAATTCTTTCGTAAGGTCGAAACATGACATCGCATAAGTCGGGATTGATTGTGCAACAACTTTAATTAGTATTTCCTTCCCAGCCTTTGAGAGAAGTTTCTCCTGCCACCCTTGAATTCTACTCCAAATCTTCTTAATATACTCAAACGCTTTTTTCCTTGATCTGCCAACTGAAATAGGTAGGCCCAAGTACCTTTCACTTTTTGCTTCAGCTTGAATACATAGATTTGCCCTCATTTGACTCCTATCTTGTTGCATTGTATTAGGGCTAAACATTATTGATGACTTGTCTTTATTTATCACCTGCCCAGAAGCCCGCTCATATATCTCCAAAATTTTCCGGAGTTCTTTTGCATCATCAGCTCTTGCTCACATCAATAATAAGGAATCATCAGCAAAAACAGGTGGTTGACTCTAGGTGCCTCTCGACAAATCTTGATACCCCCAATCTTGCCCTCCTGCTCTGCTTTTAGCAACATTGCTAATAGACCTTATGCACATAAAATAAATAAATAAGGTGACAATGGATCGCCTTGACGCAATCCCCGATGAGAAAAAATTGTGGAAGTATATGAACCATTAACTTTAATTTTGTAAGAGACAGAGGTCACACATTTCATTACAAGCTGCAACCACCTCTCATGGAAACCCATTTTCCTCATTATCCTCTCTAAAAATACCTATTCTACTCTCTCATAAGCTTTACTCATGTCCAATTTAATAGCCACAAGCCCCTCTTTCCCTTTCCTTCTAGAATGTATATAATGAATTAGCTCATATGCTAGAAGGACATTATCTGTGATCAATCTACCAGGGACAAAAGCACTTTGAGTTGGGGAGATAATATTAGGCAATATTTTTTTCAATCTATTGGCAAGAACCTTTGAAATAAGTTTGTAAAGCACGTTACATAAACTGATTGGCCTAAAATCTTTTAACATTTGTGGGGAATTATTTTTAGGAATCAGCACAACAATAGTATCATTCCATCCCTCCGGCATTGGACCACCATTAAGAACAGCAAGAACTTCGTGTTTCACCCTTTCCCCAACCAAAGCCCATAATTTCTTATAAAAAATTGAGGGCATACCATCAGCGCCTGGTGCCTTCAAATCGCCTATGCTTTCAAGAGCATCCCAGATTTCCTCTCCTGTAAATGGCTCTAATAAAGCTTCATTCATATTCTGTGTGACTCTAGGGTCTACACAGTTCAACACTTCATCAACCTGATTACCTACATGGGACATAAACAGCTGCATATATTGGTTAGCAATGTAATCCTTCATTTGTTTTCCAGCCACTACTCTTCCGTTCTCATCCTTCAACCTTCCCACATAATTCCTCACTTTCAGTTTTGAGGCGAAGGCATGAAAGAAACTAGTATTCCGGTCTCCTTTTAACAACCATGTGTTATGTGCTCGTTGCTTCCAGTAAATATTCAGATGATCTTGCAAACGTTCAAGCTTGTAACGCAACAAATGTTCCTGGTTTACTGCTTCTTGAGATATATTCCGTCGCCTGCAATTCTCCAACTCCTTCTTGACTTTAACAATTCTCTTTTCCAACTGCTCCTAAAACATTCCTATCCCATTCCCTGAGATCCCCCAACAACTTTTTCTGCAATTGCACCATAGTGTTACACCCTGCCTCCGTGGCTGTCCTCCATGCAGCCATCACTCGACCCTCACATTCGTCTTCCTCAAGCCACTTAGCTTCAAATTTTGGCAAAATCTCAACTTGTCTACACCATTTCTTTCTTTCCCTACTACCCACATCAATTATAATTGGCATATGATCTGAATGTCTAGGATCACCATTAGTAATCTTCACCAAAGGAAAAATGCACCTCCAAGCACAATTTGCTACAGCTCGATCAAGTCTCTCTTTTACAAATTTTGCAGTCATATGATGATTATTTCGCCAAGTGAAAGGGTCCCCGACAAACCTCAAATCATGTAGACCACAATCCACCAAAGCCTGTCGAAACTTTTGCATATTTAATTCTGCTCTAGGAGGGCCGCCCTCCTTCTCATAACTAAAAAGTATTTCATTGAAATCACCACTACAGAGCCATGACAATTCAGATTTATTCTTTAAAGAACGCAATGTCTTCCACGTGTTATCTTTTCCCTCACTTTTTGATTCCCCATAAATACCAGTGAATCTCCACTGAAGTCTGTCATGCTCTGTCAGCACACAGTAAATGTGGTATTTGGAAAAACTTTTTAGTTGTACCTCGACACCCCTCCTCCAAAACAGAGCTAAACCACCCCTTAGTCCCTCACTGTCCACTGTCACCATATTTGTCATACCCAATTTCCATCTTAACCACTCCATCCATTTCCCCATCATGTTTAGTTTTAGCTAGCTAATTATCAGCTAGAGGATTCAAATAGGATCTACGTTGCGCCTAGCTAGGAGAGGGAGAGTTTCCACAGTGGTGACCGGTGCGAGTAACTGAGGAGAGCTGGTTCATGCCATCTCCAGCCACTGCGCAAGCAAGCCTGAAACCGCACGTGGAACGGCTGCTGCCGGATGAGCCCGTCCGGCTCAGATCCAGCCAACCCGACGCCACCGTGTCCTCCAACCCGCTAACCGCGCCCAGCAAGCAACCTGTTGCCATTTGGGCCCCGATCCAGACCCGTTAACAAGGACGCTCACGCTCTGGGCCGGGCCGGGCCGGGCCGGGCCGGGCTCGGCTCGGCGCGGGGAGCCGTTCGGTGGCAGCTATAAAATCATTGGTGGGCAGGGGCGCTCGCCGTTTCCCTTCTTTCTTTCTTGCCCCCCCTCCCCTCCTCGCGTCCAATAAAAAGGGGAAAACTTTTTTTTTCCTCCCCCCCTTCCCCCAATTTTGATGCTTAAACCCTCGCCGGGAGGGCCGACTCCGCCAATCCCGACGCGCGCCACCGCCCCCGGATCTCCTCCGCCATGGCCGCCGCGCCGCCGCAGGCCCAGCAGGGCTCCGCAGGTGCGCCCCCCGTCGGTGCCTGGATTGGATTGGGGTTTGACTTTCCCTTTTTTTTGTCTCTGTGTTTGTTCTGGTGCCGCTGCTGCTGCTCGTGATTGCCCCGGGCTGGTGCTCGGATTCCACACACCCCCCCCCCCCCCCCCGGCGCCCACGGGCCGGATTCGGCGGGAATTCGCGGCGCGGGGGAGCGATCTCGGCCGGGGGTCGCTGGCGGAACCCCCGGAGGCCGCGCGGCACGGCTTTCTAGATCAAGATTGGTTTTCGGGCGCCCTGGATTCGGGAGGGTCCGGGGAGCCGCGAGCTCGCCGTCGGGCCGGGCTGGCTGGCTGGCGGGGGGAGGGAGGGAGCCGCGCGGAGCTGGCGGGCTGGGATTCGGCCGTGCGCTGGCTGCGGGTTGCGGTGCGCCCCCTGCGTAAGGGCAGGGGAGTCTTTTCCTTTCTTTTTCGCTTTTCAGTTTGCGGGGCCACGGGCGTCCGCGGGACGGTCTTGCACGAGCTGGCGGCTGGCGCGGTAAAATTGGCGCCGGTACGAGTGGGGCGTACAGTGGCATGTAGCCAATGGGTGAGCTCAGCTTCGGATGAGCATGGTCCTGCCCACAAGAGGGATTTGAGTAAGCTGCTGGATGGCGTGATGCGAGCTTGCTGCTGCTGCTGCACCGAGCACAGCAAGCCTCATGATTTGGCTGTGCAATGTACATGTGCGTGCGGTACACTTCTGTAGGGCTGTGATTGGGGAGCTGCACAGCTCTAGTGCTCTACTTCTGTTATGTAGAATCTTGTTTGCATCTTTCTTCAAAAAAAAAGAAGGAATCTTGTTTGCATCGTGGCACAAGTGTTATGGCTGTCTTAAGTTGCGCACCATGAGAAAGCATCTTCCTTCGATTCCTGCTGTGGACTTATGCTTGGATATGTGTGTATGTTCTGCAGACAGCGTGATCCCGCTGCAGTCGGAAGCTGTGCTGGAGAATAACCCCTCCAAGAGCGCAAGCTCCAAGGATCAGGTAATTTAGTTTCCCGTTATGGTGTATTTCCCTCTCTTGTGCGATTTGAAATGTTACTCATAAGTTTTTTTTTGCTATTGCGGCAGATTCTTTCTGGTACAGAGAATACGAATGCAAGCAATGCCCGTGGTGCCACCTCAATAAAATCTCCAAAAGGAGCACATGAGAAGGCTGGCTCTGTCGGAAAAGGTGGAGAGCAACCTTATCTCTACCTGCACAATGTGTATGCGCCGCAGCCACAGGCACTCTATCCTGGAGGTTAGCCTACGTTCATTTTCTGCGTAATTAATGTTAGCACACACTCTGAGTTACTTTGCACACTGCGCCAGATAAGCATATAGCCGCAGATTCTGAATGGCCATGTTCCTGCCGTTTCCCTATAAATTTGTCTTTTACTGGTTCAACAATTGATTATTGTTTCACTAGTTCACTTTGTTCACCTCTGTTTGGGTTCATAGTTGAAGTATATATCTTGACCTTACGGTGTAAGAGAGCGCATTATTTGAATCCGTACCTGGTTCTTTATCAACGCAGCAGCTTTTCAATTACATGGGAGTGTGGTTTTAAATTTCTTGTCTTTTTCAACACTGTAGGATACATGAATCCTTCAGGGCAATGGGAAGAATATCCCCATTATGTGAATATGGAGGGGCTCCACTCTGTATCACCTGTAAGTAACTGGACTACCAAACTTCTTTGTTTCTTCTTGATGATTTCCTTCTAAGTCTTGTTTTCCTGAAGGGTATCTACAATGACAACCAGTCACTCATGCTATCTCCTGGATATGCAAACAACCCCCAAATGATGTATGGGGCCTATTCTTCTGTTTCAACCGTCGGGGATGGCCAACAATACTTGCCTATGCACTTCCCTTTCTCAAGTTCATATTATCAACCACCAGCTTCTCCTAGCATGGGATACTCGAACTCAGTGACAGGAATATCTCAGGGAGACCCTATGCTTCAGCCAGAGTACTTCCTTCCTGATGGCATTCTATATTCACCCACACCAGGGTATCACCAACCATTCAGTTCATTTGACAGAGGTAACATTTCTCCTCTTCAATTCCTTTTTTACTACAGGGAAACTTTAGATGACCCCAAGCAATGTATAATAGATCGGTCAGAGCCATGCCAAACTAAATTTTGAATCTTGTTTTGTAGCACCAACACAGCCAAATAACACTCCTGGATTATTTGGTCAAGGGAACATGCCACTGGCTTCTGGAATGGTACGTTTCATGCATTTGGGCCCTGTATGTATGTCGGTTAATTGGTTTACTTCATTTGATTATTTGTCATTAGGATTCAAGTGTGGTTCGATACAGAGGGTGTAGTTAATAATGGAGCTCAAATTTGCTTGTGATTTACATTCTCCTTGTTGTTCGCTGCTGACAATGTATGTTATTGCAGCATCATGGATCGGCGTATGGTCCTGGATCATACAAGGTACGCCAGCAAGGTAGCAAATTTGGAGGCACTACAAGTTGGAGTTCTGGTCGCAGATTTGGTGCTTTCGACTTCAGTGCCAATCAACAAAGGGGCATGCCATTTGGTAGCCATAATGGCTCTCTGGAGTTTATGAATGAGCAAAACCGTGGGCCACGCGCTACAAAACCAAAGATACAAGACACGGAGAACTCCTCAGGAGATGAAAAAAGTGAGAAAACAGTTCCTCTGATTGATAGTGAACTGTACAATCGCCCTGATTTTATCACTGAGTACAAAGATGCCAAATTCTTTGTAATAAAGTCCTACACTGAGGACCATGTACATAGGAGCATTAAGTATAGTGTTTGGGCCAGCACAGCTAGCGGGAATAGAAAGCTGGATTCTGCTTACCGTGCGGCCAAAGAGAAAGAAGAGCATTGTCCCATTTTCTTGTTTTTCTCGGTAAGAACAGCCCCTTTTCTTTGGTTGTTTAGTTACTCCCGCGTTAAAGAAAGCTTATGAATGGAAAATAATATTTTGTTTGGCCCTGTATTAGCATGTGTTGAGTGTTTATAATTTTGATATTTTCTTCACACAATCTTGAAGCTGATACATAACTATATGCTTTTTGCCTACGGTTTTTATAGGTTAATGGCAGTGGTCAATTCTGCGGTGTGGCTGAGATGATTGGACCTGTCGATTTCGACAGAAGTGTTGATTACTGGCAGCAGGACAAGTGGAGCGGCCAGTTCCCTGTGAAGTGGCACATAATTAAAGATGTCCCAAACAACCTTCTGCGGCACATCATTCTCGAGAACAATGATAATAAACCTGTGACGAATAGCAGGGATACCCAGGAGGTAAAATTTACATGAAATTGATCTCTATCAGTTGAATGCCTAGGCTGAAATTTCTGAATCAATTCATCACTAAGACCAACTCCAGCAATAGCCCCCTAAATCAAACCCTCTAAATGCTAAATGGGGGCTGCCTCTAATTTCTATAACAACAACAACAACAACAACAACAACAACAACAACAACAACAACAACAACAACATAGCTTTTTTTTTCCCAAGCAAGTTGGGGTAGGCTAGAGATGAAACCCGAAAGAAATAAGTTCAAGGTTCAGGCACATTGATAGCTAGTCTCCAAGCGCTCTTATCCAAAGCTATCTCTTTAGAGATATTCCAATCCTTAAGGTCTCTCTTAACCGACTCATCCCACGTCAGTTTAGGTCTACCTCTACCTCTCTTTACATTATCGACCCGCTTAAGAACCCCATTACGCACCGGCGCCTCAGGAGGCCTTCGTTGGACATGTCCAAACCATCTAATTGTGGGTTTCAAATTCATTAGAGTGGCTATTTTTTATGCTGGTTTGCCAAAACCTGACGCAACCCTCCTCCTTTACCCGGGCTTGGGACCGGCTATGCTGAGACGACTCAGGAGAGAGAGAGTCTTCCAGTCAGCATAGGCGGAGTTCTGCCTCTAATTTCTATATACTTCGAAAATTCCTTCAACTCCAGCAGTAGCCCTCAATTCTAACTTATAATAGGGAGTCTCTCCCTAGAGACTCCCTAGGAATGGAGGGTGGATGAGGGGATTTGGAGGCCTCCCCAAAATAGAGGGCATACTACAGGGTCCGATGGAGTGCATCTTTTTTGTTTAACCCTCTAATTTGAGATAGAGAGTTGTTTAGAGGGTCTGTTGGAGTTGCTCTAACTCATTGGGGAACAAAACATGCAGGTGAAGCTGGAACAGGGCCTCCAGATGCTAACCATCTTCAAGAACCATGAGGCTGAGACGACAATCCTGGAGGATTTTGACTTCTATGAGCAGCGGGAGAAAGCCTTGCAGGAGAACAGACGTCAACAGCAGCCTGGCAGCGCCGATCCTCAGAAGCCAGCAGATACCAAGGAAGCTGTGGCCAATATGTCAGACGCATTTGCTAAGGTCCAGTTGAAGGAGACTGAGAACAGTGGGAAACCCCAGAAAGCTGAGGGCGTGTCAGCTGAAAATGGAACCACGGCTACAGCTAAGGTTGAGGAAGGCGACGCAAACGCGAAGGCAGGCCCTGTGGAGGAAAGTGGTTGATTTGTCTGTGCTAATTTGGAAGCAGCAGTTGAATAGAGTGCTGCTGTGTGAAGGTTGGAGGGGGCAAAGTGCAGGTTGATTGTGTTAAATATGGTGGTCGCGTCAGTTGTACAACATCATAGGCTTTGTTTCATCTCCATTTAGGTTATAATTTCAATATCATAGTTCTATAATTATTGTTCGCAGTTCTCTTCACCCCTGTTTTATTCTCGCACATGTGTATTTTTGTCCCTCGTGTCGCATCATGAATGCTGTTCATTCTAGTGGTTTAGCCATAAGAAACTGCAGAATTATGCTGAGACAACGTTGCATTTTCTGCACTTGGAAGACGATACTATTGCCTTTCCTTGCACATCCTCTTGTAATTTCAGTGCAAATCCTCACGTGTACCTTCATCTTGTTAATATGCACCTGAACAATTCTATAGTTGCCTTGGTCACAACGCTTCAAAGTCACAATTTGGGCAAATAATGCATCAGGTTAACCCTTGCATATATGAATAAATGGCGACCTCTATCACTCAGGTACAGCCGTTGGAGCAGCAAACTTCAAACCTGATAGCATTTGCAACAGTTACAGTTGTTTTCCAAAAGTGAGCAGACCTGAAAGCAACACATAACACTTAACATGGCCTCCTAAAAATCTGCCCATCTTCCAGAGGAAAACTGATGCTGAGCAAGGCTGAGTTGCATGATTCTGATGTGCCGAATTTTGACATCATTCAGGACAACACATGAGCAAATCCATGCTAATTAATTATACATATTATATATACCATGACGCATCAGAGCTTTCACATGTAGCCGCATGATGATAAAAAAAAAACAGAGCGAGCAGCAGGAACATGCACTTGTTACAACAGGCAGGTATGGAGTCAAGGATAAAACTACTTCTATTACAACCACTCTGATGACAGAAACTAGGTGTAATCTACGATAAACATGTCAAAGACAGAAGGCACACTCGAGAGTGTCGAGAGCTGGCTTTCTGATTCTGAAGCGCAGGTCTATTATAATACGATAAATACACAGGACTAAACCTCCCTCCAGGTTCTTTTCCTGGATTCTGGACAGCTCAGTCCAGGGCCATCGGTTGAGCAATGCAGCAGCGGAAGCGGGCCCTACGAACAGTGCGCAGGACCTCCATCTCCACCTGATCCAGCATCCTGACAATCTCAGTGAATGGGGGGCGGACTTCAGGGTTTGAGTCCCAGCACCTGGTCATGATCTCCCCTAGGGCAGGGAGGCAGTCATGGGGTATGGTCGGACGGACGCCCTTGTTCACCACAGCAAATGCAGCTTGCACCGCAGTCATGTTTGCAAAAGGAACATTGCCAGTTACAAGCTCCCACAGTACAATGCCAAAGCTGTAGACATCAACTTTCTGGTCGTATGGTCTGTGCTGGATCATCTCACTGTACGTGGAAAAGTAGGAAGTTAACACATCAAAACAAAGAAAGAGAACATTGTAAGCAGCAATTGTTCCAATTCTACATCTACAGTGAAGCAAAGTAGAGCCACATGGTAGAAGCATTCACATGACAAGCATTGTAATCAATAGTAAATATCATCACAAACATAGCATATATATTTCATTGAGATAATAAGATGTTAAGAGCTAGAACATGAGCACAGAAAAAACAATCTGATGAATCCAATAAAAAGGAAAAACATGTCAACATAATGAACTAGAAAGATGTCAAGAGTATCAGCATTTCAGTGTGTACCAAAATCAATAGCACAATGAATACAACTACAGACCCTTTGCCTGGATATTCAGTGGATTTAATATGACATTGAGTTTGCCTAGTAATGTACTATGACCCCAGAGGCAAAAGAGATCAATTTGAAATATGTCACCATGCTCCATGGAATCTAGGAGGCCGCACCTTTTGTAAAATTGTGTATAATGCGTGGGATTGCATAGAATAATAGATTGATTAGGGTATACAATACATGTACATATATTTTTAGAGCAATGACGCAAAATCGCCCTGCCCCATTCATTAATATATTCTAACACCTAAGAGAGGTTTATAGAATCAGAACCAATCAAAGGGTTAACATGCCTATCCTAATCATCTAGGCACACCAGGGAGCCGGCCATGGGCCTGGGCGCCAGGTCCATCACGCATACAACACACATATTCTAACACCTTTAATTAATTAACAGTGGATACTCTAGTTATTTCACACTATATCCACCAACCTACCAATAACGGCATACTAAAATTTAAGAGAAATAATGTTACAAATCAATTCATACAGAAATTTCTATAATGTTGCTTAGTAATTTAATGTGATTTTAATATCTCAACAGGCCAAATCCATGGGCAGTGGGCTCTCCAATCCGGTCATATTCAGGTCACGCCATCCAGGATTTTTGTGGGCCTTCCTGTTAGATTGGGACAAAAAGATAAGCCGCAAGCAGCAGGTCACACTTTCCTCTCACCTTTAATATGGACGTTTCGATCTTTCACACCTTTCACTCGGCCGGACACAAGCAAAGTTGCCAATTAGGAGAGGGGGAAACTGTATTGTTCCAGTAAAGCTAGAAAGGATTTTGTTTTTCCCAATGAGTTGTCTCACTGCCATATGAGTATCTAGGAAAGGAATTAACAACAAATAAAGGGCAGTTTTTAGTGGTAATACCATTTATTGAGTTGCTTAATCCTAAATATGTTGACATACCACAGTTTTGAATTTATATGAACAGGGACATTTTGAATAGGAATAACAAAGATCACAGATCCTTGAAGAGCACCTTGAAATAACCCACCTGAAATGTTTGCACATTGGTAGGTTAGAAAGGGAATAGTCCATAGGTGATTATCTGGCTAGCCAGGACTGGATGATGACGTAAAGATAATTGGCTAGCCAATGGAGGTGTAATCAGTTCGGATATTTCCTGACAGAGTAACAAATAACGCAGGATTTTTGAACCTCTTTTCAGTATATGTTTTCACGATTCAAAATGAGTGTTGAAAACTTTTTATGTTGGCATTGTGGTTTATATTATACGCTAACAAATAGTTCCAAGGTTTTCCTTAATAATTTCCAAATAGGACCTAAGATATTTGGAATCCAGCACATTTGATACCCTGCCCGACATCTTTGGCCAAATATTAAGCAAGAATTTCTTTGGTTAGTGAGACGACCTTAAAATGGTATTTTCAAATATACAATTTTAATTTTTTACAGTTGATGGAACTTCTACCTCTGTTGCTTCGACTTGTACAATGTTATGATAAAATGTTATATCCATTAAACCCATTGCGAACCAAGGTAAAGAAAATTTATTTTTCATTTTTGTGCCTAGGTCTATTCATGTGACTAACAAAACTACACCTCGAAGAAAATTAAAGGATAGGATCCATGTTTTAAAGGCGACAAGGTGACCCGAGGGAAGCTGGATACACCTGGATGCCTAGGCGGCGCCTAGGCGACAAGGTGTGGTTGTTGCCCAAGGCAAACTGGGTTTGCCTGGGCACCTAGGCGACGCCTTTAGAACTATGGATAGGATACGGGACAAGGGATATCTAATCCAATTTAACCGGGTAGTATCTCTTGTGTCAGAGAACATGGCTCGAGGAGTGCATTCATCTCCTTTTAGGTGGCTCGTGAGCTTTCTTGTCACATGGAGCCAACAAATAAAGGAGAATATGGCTGCAATTCATTGAGGATTAATTGAGGTTCCACGTATCATAGTAAGTCTTGCAAAGCAAGCCTAGAATGATCAATATTGTGGCATATAGTTCCCTCCATCCAACTATCCAAGGCCCATTTGTTCATGGCTCAAAGACCAAGGAAGAATTAGCAAGGAGAGAGGGGAGTATTTACTTCCTCCTTGTTTGAGACGATCGGGCTTAATCCCGTCTTAATTGAGTCCGGCAGCTGGGATTGATTGTGCAATGTCAAAGAAGAAAAGGAGGCAAAGCAGACGTGCGGTAGTAGATGGAAAAACAACTCGGTGGCACAGCAGATCCGTTGGGAAGCCTGGGAGTTTTATCCCCATGCCCGGCGGGGGAGGCGAGGTTACTGCCGCGACGGCTCTAAAGCGTCGTGTGCCAAGGAGTCTGAGAAAAACCGGAATAGGCCTTGCATAGATGGATTTTTCAGATTTTCTAATGGGCCTTGGATAGTTGGATGGAGGGAGTACAAGCCAGTGAGGGCCCCTTTGGTTGGAAGATGTGGCAATGTGACTAAATTTACCATGGTTCGAGTCATGAAGTCAAGTCACCTCCGCACTTATAGCTAACTAGTTACAACTAGCCAACAAGTAGCCAAGAGATCATAGTAATTGAAGCTAGATAGGGTTCGTGTCTCAACTGTTGAAACCAGCAACTAGAGCATATGCTAGTTAATGGATCGCCTTGGTTCAATAATCAAAGTTGAGATGGGCTTTGTGAGAAACCGGACGGTCCATAATTAGATCGCAATTTTATTCATGTGAGAAGTCGCAATGAATCAGACACATGTCTTGGGGTTTGGAGGCTTTGACATGCAACCACATGTTCACTTGTGATGACATGGAATGTGTATTAAATAAGTAATTTACAAACTGGCAAACCTTCGGTTGGACGAATGAACCGCAAGCCAAGAGCACACCAGAGGATTCAATAACCATCGAAGAGAGCACAATTGAGTACTAGCATCGACGACTATAGAAGAGGAGAGATTGCTTAGTGCCTCAGTGGAGCATTGAGGAATGAGCACCACACCGCTCAGTGAGAGGTCCGATGGCTACTAGCGACAGCCCGACATCTCGATAAGGAAATTTTCCTCTTCTAGACCATGGTGTGTTTGGTAGCTAATATTTGATAGGATTCACAAGGCTAGGATTCCTTGTATACGAGTCCAAATTCTATTGTATTGGGATTATACTAACCAAATTGCCAACTACCCAACCTACACGCCAACACATGGATGCCTAATTGTGATTAGTCATTAATTATCTAGGTGACCCTCCAACTCGAGTCGAGTTATGGAAGTTGATGCCTTGGATGTTCAATCGTCAACTTAACAACACTTCACATGCATCATGATTAGTCATCTAAACACCAACCTAGGAGCTACGAATACAAGAGAAGCGTGGAAGAGAACATTGAAGTTTGAAGCACTTTCTTGGCTCACTCGCTTGAAGAAGAAACCAAGTATATAGAAGTAGAAAGTCCTAAGCCTCCTTCCCATATTGCTCCACCTCTTGTGTTATCATTGCCCACCCTTGACTCCGTCTTACACTTCACCTTTGCCTCTACCGCTATCGACAGAAATGTGGCAATGTTCTGGTGGTGGTGGTGGGAAGGCGGACAACCAAAAGGTACCAAAACTATGTTGCATGGCACAAGGATCCTTTCCGCATGAGGCTTCAATTCTCCATCAAGCGCGGTACACAAACCGTGCAACTTGCCAATCCAATCACCCAACTTTGACCGCCTTGGACAAGTAGGGCCATGCAAGATGCTTGCCTCAACGAATCTTCCCTTCTTGTACACTAGCTTTAACCAAACTAGATGTAATCATGTTTCACATGATTACTTAATTTTGCTAACAAAATAAACTATGATTTCAAAGTGAGAAAACAATGACCACTAGAAAATCATATTCCAAGTATGACCTCGCATGTTTTGCAGTTAATAACTTAAGGCAAACCAAATACGCTCAGCCAACAAGTAGCAGCTAATATAACTTAGATGGCAAAAATGCTCCTAAGATGGCAATATTTTATAGACCACTTTGGCACAAGAATTCATGGTGCAGAATGATTTGGAAGGAATTCACAACTGATGCAATCTAATACCTTAGATAGTAATAGTTACTAATCATTAGCACTCATAAAATGTTAAAACATATAAGCTAAGAAACAACATGGATTCTAGAACAGCAGCCTGCTTAACTAGTTCTAAACAGTAAGCAATAATTGAGCCCAAGTGGCTACACACCAGAATGTTGAGAACACCTCGCAGTGGGTACAAATAAGCACAATGTATGTTTAACATATACAAGTGTTTGATCTGCGAAACCAACTTTGGTATTGGATAAAATGTTTTTTTAAAAAGGTAGTCATAAATTGGTAATTCCAAACAACAGCAGAACAAGATTTACAAAAAAAATCTATTTTTGCCCAATCAAGTATTAAAAACATATCAGGAAATGCTAAAATCATGTCCATTTTGGAGGAACAACTAAATAAAAAATTAAGTTGACCAGTTAATACAGATGCATATAAGTAACAAATACTATATGTTTTAACAGTCATTCACATGTTACAGATAAAGAGTATAACAAAACAAATAAGCAACCACACAAGCTCCACGTATCTATTCATGAAGAAGCACATGGATTCCTACTGAGATACCCCCCTTCATAATTTCTAAATAGCAAACAATATCTGATCCCATGTGGCCATGCACAGAATTTACAGAACATACTCAGAGAATACAGTGTATATTTCACATATATTATAATAGTGTTTGATCTGTTAAACCAGCTTTAGCATTGGATAAAGGCAAAAAAAGGAAAGCATTTATAATTTAGTGATCCTGGAAAGCAGCAGGATGGAAACTTTACATGCAAAAACATATTTTTTTCACAATCAAGTATTCAGTGCATATCAGGAAATGCTAAAATCAAGTCAATTTTAGAGGAATACTAAAAAGTCAAAAAATTAACCAGTTAATACAGACCACAAATACATTAGACAATTAGGTCTAATACAGGAAAAGTGCATAACATGTTACAGGTAAACAGTACAGCAGATAGACTAAGCAATCACAGAAACCACATATATCTTATTATCAATCAACATATAGTTCCCTATCACGATCCTGAGTAATGACAATGCGAAAAATGAAACAGGTATGCCTTATTAAGAATAACATAATGACCAACTGAAAAAAGATAAACAAAGAGCGTGTTTGTTCAACTTACGGAGCCATCCAACGATATGTTCCTGTTTCAGGTGTCATCCCCTCAGTCTTCACTTCAATCCTAGCCACTCCAAAGTCAGCAATCTTAATGGACTTATCACCGGAAATTAGGAGGTTATCTGACTTGAGATCTCTGTGAATGAACCCAAGTTCGTGGACATAGGCCATGCCACGTGCAACATCTAATGCCTGCTTCACTGCTAACTTCAGTGGAACAGACCTGTTTTGTCTCCTGCTCAAGAAATTCTTGAGCGACCCACCCTTTGCATATTCTGTGACAATACACCAAACCAATGGTTTCCTGCAAGCACCAATGAATTTGACAATGTTGGGGTGCCTTAAGGTTGCAAGCATCATAACCTCCTGCACGAATTGCTGCTCAAGCAGTAGAGCTTTTTCCGGGTCAGCCTCTGGCCGCTCCAGAAGCTTTATGGCAACATCCATGCCATTGTATGTTCCCCTATACAGCTTACCAAAGGCGCCTTGGGCAAAGGGCATCCCCAAGTGAAGTTTTCCCAGATCAATTGTCCACTCCTCATAATTCTGGAGTGTCTCTGTCGGGAACCTATTGTCCATCAGAGCCTGTGCCAGCGCATCCTCACTCAAGGCATGCGACACTCTCCCTGGACGGAAGATGCTGTTCCCAACCGAATAGCTGCCGACAACAACAGGGCCCTTGAGACCGGGATGGCCGAGCATCCCCGTACGCGAGTCGCTGTTAGACCCGACACTGCTGTTGTCCACAGACATGGCGATGGAGCCGCCGTGCATGCTGGTCTGCATGCTGTTGAGGCTGTCCATGGACATGTTGGAGCCCTCCCCTAGCTTCTGGTAGAAGGCCATGTCGCAGAAGCCCCCACCAAAGTTCACGCCACCATCATGGCCACCCGCGGCGCCAATGAAGCCAGGGAAGTTGGCGCCTTGCGCCATCACTCAACGACTGGAATCCTAGCTTCCACAATCACTCCACCTCCTCCCTGCTCCCCCAGCACAGCACCCCAGAAGCCTGCTTGGCGATTGGTTTGCCTGCAAAGGAGGGACAAAATAGATATCACCAACAAGGGGAAAACACACAGTATTCTACATAAGCAAAGCAAAGCAAAGCAAGAGGTGTGACACTCCCATTCATACAAGAACTACAATTTGCACCACCACCACCAACAACATGCAGGCATACAAATACACATCCCAGAATTGCTAGTCCATTTCCAATAATAATAATAATTAAAAAAAGGAGAGAAACGTATCCTGTGCTAGTAGAGAAATACTGAAAAGATCACAGCTTCATCAGTTGTGATAAGGCTGAGGCCTGCAGTTTCCACAACCAGCAACATGCAGGCAGAAAGGGCAGGTAGAGGCCGACGCTGCCGCTCCCGAACGGGGAAAATCCAAGGAGCCCGAAAGAGGCAACCCCGAATCCGCAAGGAATTACCCCCAGAACGGCCCCCGAAATGGCAACCGAAGCCTTTCCAGGGCCGAATCGAACCCCCAGAGACAGAGAGCACCCGAAACAAGCCCCAAAGAGGACCTCGACCGACCACCGCCCCGAATCAAAGCGACCCCCCCCCCCCCCCCCGCGCGGCGCCCTCCCGAATCGCCCCCGCCAGCCCACGGCGGTCAACTCAACAACCCCGGCGCGGGGCCGAAAGCGCTCACCTTTGGGTGTCCCGGAGCACGCCCTCCGCCGCCAATCGATCGGGACCAGGGTGGGGGGCCGCGGGCGCCGGCGATCCGGGGCGGCCGATCGGGGTGGAGGACCGGGCGGTGGGAGCGGGGCGGGACGGCGGTGTCCCCCCTCGCCGCTGGACCGAGCAGGCCGGGGCCGGTGGGTGGCTCCGGGGAGAGGGAGGAGCGCGAGGGGGATGGGAATGCGAGGGGAGGGGGAAAGATCAAAAAGGCGAGGGGAAGGAGGAGGAGGAGAGACTGCTCGGTGGTGGTGGTGGAGTACTAAAGCCAGCCAGCGCGAGCCCGAGGGGGTCATTAACTGCGGTGAGCGCGAGCCCGAGGGGGTCATTAACTGCGGGGGTTAACCACGTGTCGGGGGGGATTAGCGAGGCCTGCGCGGCGCCGCGGAGGGCGGCGAGGGAATTCGGGGGCGGGCAGGGGCTTCCGCGCAAATCGGCGCGGCGGCTTCGTCGGTTGCCGCCGCAGGTGACGTTTACCACCACGCCGGCCGCGCGCGGTGGCGGCCGCGACGGGCCAAACGGCAGCGCGTTGGCAGGCAGGCCCTGCCCGGACACGAGGGCGGCGCGCGTCCGTGGTGACGATGATCTGGCGTGGCTCTCCGGCTGCAACCGCGCGGGCGGCGCGGGCGTCTTGGTTGCAGCGGCTGTGGTGAGAGAAGCATGTCTCCCTCCTCGGGTAGGACGAAAACCGGACCGGCTATTGAACCGGTTGAGGTTCACCGGTTCGGTGGTGTGACTATTGAACCGTCCGGTTCGATAAATAGTCATATTTTTACATATTTCCTCCCTGCTGCCACACGCGAAACGCTAGTGGAGTGCTTCGGGGAGGAGGGTTTTATGATAAATTTGAATTCTGTAAGTATTTTTTTTATTTTGCACTATGTAAATAAACTTTTCCTTACCTGGCTGGTCTTTTAGTTGAATGGAGTTGCTAAAATTGGTGGTTCAAGATCTTTGCAGCCGAACCGGTGGCTAGTCCAACTTTTTTTTCTATGGTCCCTGGTTAGCACGCTTGCATCAATATATGAATACAAGATGGATGATGTAGAATGTGGTGGAAGGAGGAAGTTGTTTGGTTGTTTGTGATGATGTAGAATGTGGTGGAAGGAGGAAGTTGTTTGGTTGTTTGTTTTTATTATAACATTTACTACAAGATGAGCATATCTACAATAGTGTGTGAACACATTGATATCTGTGCATGATAATATAAAATATGGTCAAATGATCAGGTTATTACTACCTTTGTATGTCTTTATTACATTATCTGTCGTTAGAATACGGTAGACAAGGGTTTGTGTGTGTTTTGCGACACCCAAAACGGCATAAGAACATCTATAGTGATATATGATGCATCGACCTCTAAGTATGACCCACAATGTAGAATATGGTGGAGCCAGAAATTTGTTGGGTTGTATACATATGCCTTTATATTTATAGTGTCTTAATCATATATATAATGATATAGAATATATCAATCTCTTTATCTTATAATCTAGTAGCATCTTATAACCCAGAGATTAGTATGTTTTGTGTTGTTATCTTTATTCTTAGGCCATTTTCAATTGGAGTTTTATGGAAGGTTTCATGGCATTAAGTATCATTAATTTTGCTGACATGGCAAGGAGAGAGAAAGGATGGAGTTTCATGGGATGTGAGGAGAGTTTCATCACTATGAAACTCATCTGACACAGTTACCTAGTTCTCAGTCTATGTATCTGTGCCCATAAAATTTTCACTGAGACTGGCCTTATGACACTATGAATACCATAATAAAGGCACAGATACAACCTAACAAGTTTCTGGTTATGACCTATAAAGGGGTTAGTGTTTTATTACAATATTCATAGTGAAATCTTTATAAGACAGATTTTTGGGATACCTCTTGAGTATTGCGTCTAGAGGAGAGACCTCATGGAGGAGGTGCAAGGTAGAGATGCCACCAACTACATTCTCAAACTAGTGTGTGTGTGCGCGCGTTTGTATGTGATGTATATTTAGTTACCTTATAAATAACACAACATATATGGATAGATGAAATCTATTTCCTAATTTGTGTACTTCTCATTGTTTTATGTTATCTCACGCATTGTGATCTTTTTGCAAAAATACAATGTGGTGTCACTAATGGTGGATATAAAATTCGTGAAGGAAGGAATGGTCATTTCGGTGGCAAGATCAAGGTAAAATGATAATTAAGGATGTCATGTTAAGATTAAAACACGGTAGCACTGCTTGATCTCATGACTCTGATTCTCATCTTCACACGAAGTGAATTTACATGGTGCAAAATTAGCTTCATCCAGTTTATTTTCACCATATATTCGCTCTTTTAAGTCAAATTTTTTTATTTTAATAGTTTATTCCACTTGTACGCTATGGTAGTTTTTTTTCAAGTTTTAGGTCCTGTTTGGGGGAGCGACAGCTTCTCCAAAAGCGATTCCTGGAGAAGCACATCTCGCTGGTGTAGGAATCAGCTTTTGGGAAAAACTAGCAGTGTCTGTTTGGGGAAGCTTCTCCAATGGAGCTTTTGGATGCGGAGGGGAGGGGAGGTGGCGTAGGGAGCTCCGCGAGCGGAGAGGAGGGACAGCGGCGCGGCGAGCTCCGCGAGCCGCGAGGAGGGGCGATGGCGGCCGACGAGGATGGGAGTGGCGGTGGCGGGGCGAGCTCCGCGAGCCGCGAGGAGGGGCGGCGGCGGGCGCGCACGAAGCTAAGAGGGGCAGCGGCGACCGGCGCGGAGGGGATGGGAGGGCGACGTCGGCCGGCGCGGAGAGGAGGTGAGGGGCGGCGCCGGCCGTCGGGAAGGGAAGGTGTAGCCGCAGATCTGAGGGCCGGAGTGAAGGAGGGAGCTTGGGGCGGCGCCGGCCATCGACGTCGTGGGAGAGAGCTCGGGGAGGCGGAGGTCGTCGAAGGAGGGAGCTCGAGGGGTGCCGACCGTCGGCCGTCAAGGGAGGGAGCTCGGGGCGGCGGCGACTATCGAGGGAAGGAACTCAGGGGCAGCGTGCCCCCTCGGAGGAGCTCGGGGCAGTGCTGGTGAGGGGGGGAGACCATGGCGGAGGCCAGCGAGGGAGGACTCAGGGGGCGGCGGGCGGCGAGGGGCCTAGGCGTGGCCGGCGGAGAGGGGGAGGCAGGGTGGAGGTCGGCAGGTGAGTGCGGTGATCACTTGCTTTTGCGCGGAGGGGAGAAAGGAGGCAGAGGCCAAAAGCTCGGGAAGCACGTCCTGACGATCTTCTCGGCTTGCAGTGTAATGTTGGCTTTTGGAGTTTTTCGCTGGTGGGAGAAGCAACCCCGTTTGGGGGAGCTTCTAGCTTTTCCAGTTGGTTGGAGTAGCCGAAGTTGCATGAAGCTCCCCCAAACAGGGCCTTAGACTTGTTCAGATGGTTGGGAGCAAGCTGATTCTAGTTGGGCTGGTTTGGCGCCAACCATATTTTTTAGCCCAGTCAGTCGAACGGGGTGTTAGGGGCTAGCTTTAAGCTATTTTTCGCTATCTATCTGAGCACGTTTTTATTAAGAGAAAAACAGTTACAACCATAATCTTAATATGGCTAAATAGAATTTGACCAACACAAGAGCACAAAGAACTAAAATTAGAGAAACACGGAAAAAATACACACACAAACAAGGAAATAAACGACAACGCAAACAAGACTAGGTCTAAGCCGTCTCATTGCCGATTTTTGTTTCTGCGGACACAAGATTTAAATCACACAATTATTCTTTTGGACCAACATTTTTTTCCACTTGAAGTGAATCATAAGGCCAGTCTTAGTGGGAGTGTCATCGACACAATTACCTAGACTGGAATCTTAAGAATCGTGCCAGTGAAGGGTCATGGTGATGACACTCCTCTCATATTTTATGACATTTCTTTTTTCTCTCTCCTCATACTATTAGTATATATTATCAAATTTAATGTTCACGACACTCTTATAATACTGTCACTGAAAATGGGCTAAGATGTTTTCGATTTTAAAAGAGACGGATGCACTAGGTTGACCTTTGACGGCTGAACCTCGCGTTGAGATTGCCTGACGAAAAGAGAAAAAAAAAACTGTGCCCAATTATACGCAAGAGGTGGGGGAGCCGGGGAGACCAGATGACAGGCGCCGCCGGCGCAGCATGCCGCCGATGGGCCGGACGGCGGCGAAGGTACGAGTGCCTCAGCCATTGAATTTGCTTCCTTCCCACAACGCAGAACAAAGCTGACGATTCGAAAGTTTCTAGTTTTTGGATGGAATAAGCCTCAAACAAGGACGGGAGCCGCCTGCATTCTACTCTACTGTGTCGAGACTCGAGAGATAGTAGAGGAGGAGGAATCTGAACTGGAAAGCCGTTTAGAGAAATGGGAATGCGGAGCGCAAGCAGCTTGTCGATCTGCCCGCCTCCAAGAGATCTGTGGTGCGTGTCCTAAACCCCACCCCATACCAAACAGCTACATTTCAGTGTTGTCTGAAAGGCTATCTATGCTCCAGGTAGTTCACTAGACAAAATACTGCTTTTAATTGCAATTTCTGCGAGTCGTGTGTTGATATTACAATGTTGGTTATGTTATTATCTATGAGAAGATTTGAGAAGATTTGTAATCGCAACTATGATACTCGAATATGGACATGACTTCTTCACTAACATGTGAGGTATTAACCATCAATGGGCTTATTTGTTGATAATAATCTTGTATAGTACTCTGTCCCAAGAATGTAACACACAATTTTGTCGCAGAGAAAAAAAGGGTCTGCTGTGAAATTAATCTATAACATGGTGTGTTTGATTGGATAAGCTACTGGACACAATTCATCTGAACTACGATGATTAATTTAGTGCGTTACCAACAATGTATACCTTTTGGAATTCAAATAAATATGGAAATGCTGTTGCTTTTTTGTGTTTCTCTTGCACATGAGACCTAAAACGAATTTACAATTTTCAGGAACTCTAACAATTACAAAAAATTCAAATTACAAAATGTAGAATTTTGTTCTATCTCTATATATTCACCCCACCGTAATTACACTCTGCTATTTGTCTTTTCTTTTTACTTGAAGGCACATAAAACCTGCCATTGGTTTCAAGAAATAACATGGCACCATGCTTGCTAAATTTTGCCAAGTAGAACTGCCAGCAGATGCTTGTTGTCAGCTAGAATGTTGGCCGTTGGAGGTCACACTGGATGACTAATTTCTGGTACTCTCCAAGAGCCCATATAGGAAATATGTTGCGATAAGCCATGTAGCATAAGGGGCCATTTTTCAAGAAACTTCCAATCATTTCCTGCAGCACAAAAACAACCAAATTGTTAATAAATTACTGCTGAACAACAGTGGATCTTTGGATGGAGGTGATTTACATGGATACTAGAAGTGGGGCAATCCTAGAACAGAGAAAAGGGAAAATAAAGGAACTGCATTGCAAATATCATACTGAAGGTTCCAAATTTATGTTATGGATTCTATCACTTGAACTGTGAGTAAATAACATGGAAATTCAAGACTTAAACTTAGTTGTAACTCATAATGCAGTATAGTACCTCCTGTGGAAAGTCACCATTGCCCAGCTGCATGCTCATGATAAGTCTTGCTGCTTTGTGCAGTGGAGCAGGATCTCTTTCCACCTGAACTTAGAAGAAACGTTGAAACACTTTCAAATAATGAACTAGATCTGAACGTTTAAGTTAATACTACAGATTGATTACCATCAAAAAAAATACTACAGATTGATTGAATTATTTTGGATCAAATATGTGCTGCCCTGGTTGCCGATTAGATCTATCGTACTTTTAAATAAGTCATCACCTGTCCAGCTTTCATGAGTGCCAACATTGCCCATGCAGTGTTCACTATATGTGACTTCTCCCCATCCAGATTCGTGTATGCCTGTTTGTATTTTGAATATGCACTCAGTCTCTTGAATTGAGTTGCAGTAATGCAAGACAATACTAAAGAAAATAAATCTTCATCGTAAATATCGGTCACAGTAATCTTTCTTAAAGCAAATGCTAACAGCTTCTCTCCCTTTTTTGCGTGAGGAAAAGATCTATACTGCCTCTAACCAGCAAAACTTCAGTGTTATTTTTTCATTTTCAATTATCAAAGGTACACATGAAATTAATGGAAAGATGTATTACCAATCATGGTCCTGTTGCCATGCAATTGCATGCATATTTTCTGGATATAAGGATATAGTTCACCTTTTGCATTGATTGTTTCAGTTTCTCCAAATAAGCCTGATAGCTACGTTTGATATTGATAATTGGTGTTCCTAATTAAGTTACACTGGTAAAAGATAATAGAAAAAACAGTTCTTGTTTGTAACATTTTTGAAGTAAAATTGTAACAGGAACAGAGCATGTTTTCATTGTCTGGATGTATTGCTCACTCAAAATGTGGAAAGTTACAGTCCATATATGTAACAAAGCATTCCACAAATGATTACCTTGGTTCTGGACGAAAGATGACTCTCACCCCATCCACCATTGCATAGCTGCTTTGACAACAGGAACTTACAGGCCTTCCTAATGCGGGTGCTGTTACCATAACTCTGTCCAACGGCCAATAGACCCTCTATAGCAAACCATGTACCATATGTGAAACAAATACCCCAAGATCCAAACCTGTAAAGCAGGTCAATGATTATCTGTTTCTCAATTTTGTATTGGTTGTAACAACGTTTTAAAGCACAACATGACATTGTTTTATTTTATCATCAACATTTTATTTGATTTTCTATATTAAACATTGCGACTTTTATAATGTGGTTAGCAACCAATTCTTGTGAATTTGTATTTATGCAGTACGACAGTAGTAAGACCTTGCTATTTTAACATCTGCATAAGTGTATTTATTGAATTCTGCAACTTGTGGCAAGTTTGTGACTTAATTGTCATCTCGCTGAAGACCAGGCTGTTTTGGGACTAGGTAATTTAGTTCTGCTGGGTTGTCCTGGGGATACTGTTTCGTAGATCTAGGTTTTACAGTCTCAGAACTCCAAAGTAATGTGTAAATTTTAAACCTTTATCCTTTGCTTCTTACTGCTCAGTAGCTCTTTAAAATTGATATTAATTAAGAATTCCTATTTTCTCTGGTCATGTTTTAGGGGTACTGACCATGAGCCATCATCATTCTGTAACTTCTCAATGAATTCTGTAGCTCTCCTAATACATTGATCAATTTCATCTTTCCGATGCCCAGGGCACCTCTCATGAAATAGTACAAGCGCTTGGATGACTGATGAGGTACACTCGACGTACCTGCATTTTGTATGCATGGAATTTCAGTCATCGGAGAGTAATAGCTAAGAAAGGTTGTAAATTCTTACTGATGCTCCACCATGATGTCTGCATATATTTCTGTCATGTTGAAAATCTGCCATGAAAAAGATCCAAATCCTCATTATTCAATACTCTACGAGATTATTTAGGCTCTGCAATACTAGACACCTTAAGAAAATTATATTTTTTGCACATGAGATGCCAGGTAAATTTCCTTAAAATTTATGTCCTTTACATTTGGCCATAATTGTTTTTTTGGCAATGTACCGTTGTATCAATTCATACTTGAAATGTTGGTTATTTAGCTGCATGCCTCCATGGTATTTATGTTTTTCTTTCTTTCATCTTGGACTTCTCATTACCATCTTTACTCCTTTTCATATAGCTTAACCGTGAATGTGGAACTTAAAAGTTCTTTAGGGATGACAAATAAATGTACATGCGCCTTCACTGCAAAATAGTCCTATTGTTCCTAAAGCCCTCGTGATCTGCGAATAAACACCAAAGCTGCTATAGTTCATTTACAATGTCCCCAAAGCAAGAAATTCTGACCCAACATAATTGCTTTCAGATATCTTGTGATCAGAATAGCACTGAATACCTAACATCCTAAACCAAACAATAGGAAATACAATATATATGCTATTACAATGCAATGATTGTGCGCAGACTTAGTTAACAAATCAAGCAGAAACCAGGAACATACCTCCATCCAAGGATACGTGCGAGCTAGTTCCCAAGTTCCATAGCCACCATTTGGGTTCTGTATCAATTCAGTGGTCAAATCTGGTTACCCCACTGCTTTTCTTGGCATACATTTCGACCATTATGCTGTTACTGAACTCAGCGTCTATATTTTCATATGCTAAAACTGATGGACAAACATTTCTCATTTGGATGTGTCTGGAAATTGAGCTTTGCCTTTTGTTTTCTGTACAGTATGCTGTTCAAAATATCCATATAGACTGTTTGCATATTTTTTTTGAGTGTACCATAATCATTAGCTAAAGCGGAAATTTTGCGTCACTGCATTTGCATACTACATTAGTTTTTATTGTCACTTACATTGCTTAATGGTAATTAACAGCAGCTAGAGCTGTTTTGTTTTCGTTGAGGAGAAAACGCGGGGAAGGGTGTGGACGCTTAAAAAAAGGGTACTGTTGTGGAGATAGAAGTATGTAGAACTGTTTTGACTTTTGATTCACAACTCTACGATGAAACAAAATCACTTCAATATCTTGAACCTGTCTAATAGCATACGGGATGCAAAGTAAAGTAGTTTCATGCCTGTAAGGATAATAGTAAGTTCACTGCATCATGTAGGCGACATGTTTCGATCTGATCACCTGCAATTTCTGGTGAAAACTTTGACAGCAGTAACAAGGCCTGAAACATGAGAAAAAAAATATCACTTTTTGTTAATAGGTTTCTTGTTTTCCATGTATGTTTTGTGTCTGGAAATGTTATGGCGAACTGTAAGAACACTGGTGGCAGATATTGAACCTTAAGAGCTTCAGCTGTGCAATCTGAAACTTGCCACCCCTGATCTGCAACCTGGAAGGCCCACCCTCCTTTAGATATGTGACGGTACTTTCTGCTGAAGTCACCAGAAGGATTGTCCATGATCTTAAAATTTAAGTCAGTAGAGTTAAGCAAGTAAGTTTATAGAAATACAACTGATAGAACTACAATTCTGGACAATAATACCTGGGAAGCTTTTATAAAATCATTCGCTTTCTTCAGGGTATTTTTATATTCTTCTGCAATATTACACACTAATATCGCTTGAACTGCGAAAGCAACGTCCCATAATTGACCAGCACAGACCTTTGGAAAAACAATGATACATAAACATCAATTTTGAGCACGTGGTGGTGTTGCAGATTGACAGACTGCATAAACTGCTGGGATATTGTATTGTAAATAAAAATAGGGCTCTAGAGAAATATTCAATTACCCGCACTTTCATGCCATCTTCACCAACCCACAGGAAATCCGCTACCCTAGCCAAATGGCGCTTGAATGAATCTGAATTAGGATTTTCAATCCAACAGCACAACATGGATAATGCCTGTAATGTTTACTCTTTGTAAGAACGTGTGCAATATTCATTAGCACCAGCTAGAATTTGATGTGTCCATTCATGCAAATAAATATTTCCTAAGTTTTTGTTGTACCACTTCTTTGTACCGTGCATTACTAAGAAGTGAGTGGTGGCTGACTGACTATATATATACACAAAATCAGTCACTATTACTATTCACAACTTGGGCTTGTTTCCGCTTCTATGTCTGAAGTTAGTTGCTGCGAGTTCCTCGTTTTAGGCGACATAAAAGTCTTACCTTCTGTGCAGCACCTATGCAGATGTACTGAGAGTTCTCATCTTCATATTTCAAGAACTCAGCGATTTGTTGGAGGGCTTTCTTTCTCATGTAGGAAACTGGCCACCGTGTGAGGAAAGGTTCACCAAAACTGTAAAGGCAGTCAGATAGGCACTCCTGTAGCCATGTATGTGGATTATACACATCTTCCTGCATTTCATTTGGAACTTTTTCACCAATTCTAAAAAAGAAATTGATGAAAAAAAGAAATATACTGACATATTAGCAGATTCTAGTTACAGGGACTTGATTTATCTGATGTGTTTGTATTGGGAAATAACATGATATCTACATACAAAAAGGATGTGGCTATTTGCAAGCACATACAAAAATGTTAAATGTCTGACAGTCTAGACTGGTACATATAAAAAGAAATCATCTACACAATTTATTTATATATAAATACCGAGTACATCAATCTGAAACTATATAGAATGCTTGCATATATGTGTTAGATGTTTGACAGACAGACCTTTGCACATAATTTGCGTGCTTGCTTCCAGTCAATCTTTTTATATGGATGAATATGTAGTTCTTCCCTTAATGACATAACTAATTTTGTTATGGGGCCGACAAATTTCTTGCCATATAAATAGGACATGGGAATGAAAGCCATTCTGAAGTGACTCCACAAACGTCCTACATTTGGAAGGAAAATACACCAGTGATGAGATCGAGTTGGCCCTTAAGTAACTGCCATATATGCTGCAATATTATCATAAAGTATCAAAATAACTCAATATTAGCATGTAAAAGATCTAACAGAATTATTTTCCTAATACTGAGCAAAAACTTGACAAACCTAGGAGGAACGAGGTAACATTTAACAATAAGAAGAAATTGACACCCGAATTTGAGTCAAAGAGGACTCGAACCTAATGGTAGAGATGTACACCTAAGTGAGCTATGCTCAGTTCCTTAATTTTCCTAATACTGAAGAAATAAATTTAATTTGAGCTTTGTTATCAGTAATAGTGATAACTTATTATATTACGTGTCAAGATCTTATTTTTTTGGAGGTAGTGGTAGCTCTTGATTTTTGGCTCAAGTCGCTGCTAGGAATCTTGATCTTAGAAAATATCAATAAAGAAAGTTTTGAGGTCACATTGATCAAAAAACCAAGCAGTTGGTTCTAAATAATAAATATAACTATATACCAGGAGAGGGGGAGGGGACTACCTGGTTGAATTGGAACCAATGATGGAAGAAGAAACAGTTCTGGAGGGATGGGATTTACACCTGACCATTCAAAAACTCCAAGCACCTGCAATATCAGGTATGCAGTTACAGTAAAGGGTAAAGGTAGGTGGGTTTTGCATAGCTAGTTGTTGGTATATTTATTTATCACAATATTTCTTTCAACTGATATCGTAGTTCAAAAACTATTTTGATGCTCTTGAAAGTCTCATTTTCCATTCAGAAATGCTTTCGGTAGCTCAATGATTGTATTGGTAATCATATGATATCTGTATGCTATTAAATTATTAAATTTCAAGCCTTGCTTCACTTGAGATAGATTAAGTGCAATTTTTAATAAGAGTTAAATTCCTTCTGGAAACAAGTGAGTTACAATTATGAAGATTCAACTGAGAGGATTTGTACCGAGAGCCAGACTTTTCCCAAGATTGGAATCATTGTTGCACCACCATGGTCATGTACCCATTTTCTTGCTCTAGGCATGGACATATCTGGTCCATCATCAACACTCTCGCCTAGTAGCCTCAGAGCAGTGTAGTTGAGAGCTGTGCTGAGCATAGAGCTTTCACCTTCTGCATGTAAGCCCCATCCTCCATCTATGTTCTGGTTCACAACATTAATTTAAACACTTGTTCAAATCTTGATGAAATTTTCCAGGAGTTTCTTTAAATTATTTGTAGTTTCCTGGCAATTCTGTAGCTTACCTGACGGTTATACAGGTAACGACGAATCTCCTTACGGTGTTCCAAAGATAGTGTAATACCTAATGACTCTGTGACATATAGAACTATAATCTGCAGTACACAGCATTGTCACCATGGTGTTTCAAACTGGATCATAATTTCAAGGAAATAAAAGTTCACGATTTATCTTTACCATGGTTGCTGTAGTAAATAGTGGTCCTGGAAAATCCCCTGGCCAATGCCCATCATGTGCTTGTATTGATGAGAAGTAACTGAGTGCTTTCCTCAGTTTCTCTGATACTGTATTTGGATTAATATCAGCAGGAGTTTCATCTTCTGCTTTCTGTAGATCAAAGCTGAAGTTGTTCTCCTTCGCTAACTGCACAAAAAAGGATTGTATTTAAGATACTAAATTGTTGTACTGGTTCATTTGCAATTTACTTAACCAGTACTAGTTCCATTGGCTGATCTCACAGTTGACAAATGCATATTCCGGGGTGGTAATGGGCCATGGCCCTAATGGCCTCTTCACAGCCCAACATGACCCTTAAATTTTTTAGCTCAAAATTGTATAGGATTATAGCCCGGCCCTTTTAAGGCCCGGCCATTAGATTCTCTGGGCCAAATTCCAAGGCCCTTTACCACCCACTAGCCTACAAATCAGTTCTTGTTGATAATATAAGTGAGTTTGGTGTAAAAATTTGTGTGTTCAGTTGGGGATCTGATACTACTGAATATCTAGCTCTGCAGTCATCTTACTCAGGCCTGCATCTTACCTGCATGCGAGCCAAGATATCAGAGCTGTGTCTCATTCGGAACCTGTTCTTCTGGAATTCTTCCCGTGCAGAGTCAACAGCTTCCTTCTCTTCATTTGATCCATAATTTTGATCAAATTCCCATGTTTCTCTTCCAATATTACTGTTCCCACTCTTGATCCATGGTCCACCCTCAGCAATCTTGAGCTTCCACATTTTACAGCTGAGAAGATACAATTCCTCTGCTTCTACTCTTTAATTGTTACCTGCTGAGGAAAAGAAATATCTGTTTAAACTTTTAAGATTAAAAGCCTGTTCATAGTGAGCATAATATTCTGGTAGAAATTTCAGTAAGATATCTGCATATTGAGGTTATTTTGTCTACTATTTTACTCTTTGAGTTTTTGCTAGTTTCTCTCTGCATCATAGCTGATCAGTTTTTCTCAAGGCTGTACGCAGTGTTGCTTTGATACTGTTCCCTTTCTGAAATAATAAACATTACATTGCTTGCCGGATGCAATCTGTTGTACAAAACTAAAATCATGAAACTGCTCGATTCTAGCTCGTCCTGGAAGCAAGAATGCATCATGCTCAATGCTGGATGCATACATGCCTAAATAAAAGAGTCACACTTACAGAACTTTTATCTTGTCTGCAGGTAAGATCACTCAATGCTGGATCATCAGAGCCATCATCAGAGAAAGCTGCAGCGTAGAGCCGGGTGACGTGCACTGCCAATCAGGCTGTTGAGCCCCTATTTATCCCCCCGGGGAGATCACGTGGAACCCATGAGAGTATCGTCAAGTTGCTCGAGGTGCCACGGAAACGCGCCCCCCTGCGCAACTGCTCGCAGAGCCGTGCAGGAGGGAAGCTTGCTTGGCAGCTGAGAACCCGGGGAAATGGCTTATGTGTTGAGTGGCTTGTGCTGCTGGCTTCTTCATCACAGGAACTGCATGCGGTGCTGCTCCATAGCTATGGAGGCGACATGTGAAAAAAGAGTGGGTGTGAGCACTGTATGCGAGCCCCAATTCAATTTCAACTTCTTGGGTTCAAGCTGGTAACTTCACGAACTGCGTGAATCCAACAAAATTTTGAAAATTCTATCACTAGCCCATGTGAGCAAGTTTATCGTGTGTTCAATTAATGTGGCAATTTCTTTCCGTGTTGTGTTACATGCTCGTTGATAGCGAGGTGACTTCATCAGTCTTAAGATTTGCTAAGGCATCATAGGGTGCAGGTGCGTTTTTTTTTTGGAAAGGAATGCACGTTCTTCTGTTGATTGATGCTGTCCCATGGATCCTCCGGTAACAGGCTCATCACTATGCTGCGAGCAGAATTACCGGGGCCGCACGTGTTACTTCTGCACGAACAAACAAGAGCTCCGGCCAGGAATTGGGTTACTGCAGGTCCAGTGATTTACATGCCTGGGATCACGGGGCAACGAACCCCCCCCCCCCCCCCCCCCCCCGGATGTAGGTACGCATGCCAACTCGGTCTCTTCTCTTGTGCCATGCTTTCTGGAGCTGCACGCATATGCTCATCCCTTTGTGTCACCGGTCTTGCTGGGTCACAGGAACTGCATGTGCCCTGGGATAAGGCGTAGAATCAGAGCAGAAAGAACTGTGCATATCTCCTGGAGCGGCGAATGTCGGGCAACTCATCATGCCCAGCCGGACAATCTGCTGAACCTGTTAGTAGCCAACCCAACTATAAAACCCAAGTCGTCCTACCTAGCCAACCCGACCATAAAATTCAGGTTTTATAGTGGGAGGGGTGGGAGTTTTTATCCATAGTCCATTATTCCTCCTACGGCATGCGAGCCCGGCGTAGCCCGCAACAGGTCTCAGCACACGAGAGGCGCAAGGGAAATCGCGCAGCGGAAATGCGTGGCCGGGTGGGTTCGAACCCGGGACCTCGGCTCTGGTACCATGTTAGCGCGCCCCACCTAGCTAACCCGACCATAAAACCCAGGTTTTATAGTGTGAGAGGTGGAGGCTTTTATCCATAGTCCATCACAGCCGCGGGGTTGTGCCACCTGCCTGGTGCACCATCACAGCCGCGGGGTTGTGCCACCTATCTAGTCTTAGCACTTCGGTCTCAGCGAACGCAGCCAGGGAAATCGCACAGCGGAAATGCGTGGCCGGGAGAGATCGAACCCAGGACCTCGGCTCTGGTACCAAGTTAGAACGCCCCACCTAGCCAACCCGAATATAAAACACATGTGTTATAGTGGGAGGGGTGGAAACTTTTATCCATAGTCCATCAGAACCTACAATTAAAATGACCGGCTGACGATCCATACCGAATGACACAAGTTGCGCCAAATTTTGCAACCGAAATATGGAGGATCCGAGGGACTAATTTCTACAATCACTACCTGCACAAAAAAATAATGTCCAGGGACAACAATTGAGCTTCATTATGATCATAACAAAAAGAGCATCTCCACACTGTGAAGGATACAGACGTCTATGAACCCTGGGTTATGATCAACCAGCTTAGCAAACGATTTCGAAATCCCAAATAAGATTAACTGAACAAAAACAAAACATATAAACATGTATTTGCATGGGTTTTTTTCCCACAGGTGCACAAATGCATGGCTTCATGGGTCATTTTTGGCAGAAAATTTTCACATTAATCTGCTCATGACTTTAGAACGAGAAAACATAAAGCAAAAGATTCATGTCCTGGATTGAAAGAGACCCTTGCAGTCCCAGCCTCCCGGGAAACTGGAACATATAGCAAGGTATTCTGGTCTGTTGTTGTCATTATGCTTCCAGTTGTGGAGCAGCTTCCTTCTCACCAGACAAGTAATCTTGCCTGCAAAGGAGATTGTCAAATAAACCATGTCATCTCACCCTACACAACAAGAACAGGAAGAAACTTGATGGCTTAGCTTTGGGACAAACCTTATCTTCCGCGAAAGTTGATACAGGCCCGTACCAGCCATTGCAACATTAACGCTGAAAAGGTTCCAGTTTTTCTGCAACAATACAGTAATCCATAGCAATCAGATGAGCAACAATTAACATTCTATGGCTACTAGGTGAGCAGCAATATAAAAGGGAAACAACATGAAAGGACAATACTACAAACCCAGTTTTTTCTTTTTTAAAAATGTGCAGAACTTCGCTAATGAAATTTCAGCTAATTTTAACAAGAATAAAACCAGATTGTTCTTCTGAGATGAGAGTCCAGGGGAGCTCAACAAGTGAGACATAAACACTCATTTCAAGGAGCAATATAGAAAATACATCATCAGAATACTAATAGAAGAATAGAAGAAAGAATATATTTGTTGCAAGAAAGGCCAAGTTAAAAGTTACTTGATAACATACAGCCAAATCACCATGTATGTACCAGATATTGATGACTTACCGGTTTGATAACCAAGCTGTACCTTGACCAAATGAGTCCAGTACAAGTAACAGCTGAACACCGTGCAAAAGAGTTAGTGTACCGGAATTACACAAGAATGCATGGTAAACCAAAGGCCATGCCATCTTAAACCAATTGGGTAACTTGAACGTACCAATTTGCTGAGGATAAGATATCTTTTCAGGTGGCTTAGCAAAGTCAGCAATGTTGGCAATGCTGATACCCCATTTGAACGTTGGCGCCCAGAAATGAACTACAATGATGGTCAGATCAAAGTCACAGGCTGAGGCTGTATGGGTAACCTGTAAGGTGCACTAAGCATCACATTATCAAATGAATGCAAATAAGTATGGGCCATTTTTGCTGGGACAAGCTTTTGCACTTTTCCAGTACAAAAGCACATTACATTTGCCACTAGAGTCCAGTGTAATAGTAAGTTCATATGTTTGATATCAAATACTACCAGTAATACATAACGGGCATGATTGGAAATATGGGAATAGGTACAGGTACAGGCCAGTCATTATATATATCTTGTCATTGTGCAGGACCAAAATAAAGGTGACAACCATGATTAAGAAAAATGGGAAATGCCGTTGTTCATTGTCCACAAAGGAGGCGAGTGAGAGAGAGATTAAATCCCAAGAAAGGACTAACTGGTTTTGGGGCCAGCGGGATGGTTCCAAAAGGCCTGAAGCTTGGTAGCAGCCATTGAAACTATTGCACAGTTCTCTGAGTGATTTCACCACCTAATTCTTCTGCAGCCTCCCTACAATAAGGAAAACAAAATAATGTCTCATGAAGTTTTCATCATCATTCAAAAATAAATGCTTCCATACAATAGATAAGCCACCAAAGGACATAACATCCTAGTATCGGGCATAGGAAAACATATCCAGAACATGATGGTACAGCAGTTTTTCAGTTTGAGATAAACTACTGATGTAAGGAGCCAATACCGAAAATCTGAATGTCCAGAATACAAGAACCCTGGACACTTCGCAGTTCCAAAACCCAACGAGTCCCACCAAAGATGATAACAAGCAGCAGCATTTTTCAAAATCAGTACGCATCACACCATCCCTAGGTCTATCGACTGATGCCACAACTCCGAATTCAGCAGGCTATATATATATAAATAAACGTGGCCCACAATCCGAAACGAGACCAACGAGCGCGCTAGAAAGCGGATGCGTTCAACCCGTCAAGAAGGAAACTATTGCAACCATACGCCGAACCTCGGATGAAATCGTGCTCGAGAGCCGAGAGTGATGCGGGAGCAGTGCCACCACTTTGTATACCGGCAGAATCAACCCCCGGACCCCGGTTAGACATCCTAGCGGTACAAAAGTCGAAGGCACCACAACTCCGGGCAAGAACCGGCACTACCCCCACCACGGACAGGACCAATTCGGAACGCCCTACCGCACACCACCCCAAGGACCAGGTGAATTAAAACGTTGGGGGAAATAAACAGGGGCGCTACCGCATCGTCCGCAACAACCTCACCAAAATCAAGTCCGCCGCCGGTGGCCGGCCGGAACGACCGGAACCCCACCCCACCCCACCCGCCGGGAAATACGATAAGGGGGGGTCTCGCCGCCGCCGCCGGTGGCAGAGACAATCCAGGCCGCGCGGCCCCAGAACGACCGGCGCGGCACCCAGCCGATACCTACAGACCGAAACGGCGGAGGGGGGAGGGAGGGAAGGGGTAGGAGGAGGGGCGGGTTACTTTGCGGTCGCTTCGCCTCCGGCGACGGCGGAGGTCAGCGAGGTAGGGAGGGGTCGGGTCGGGTGGGTCGGCGGCGCCGGCGGTCTCCCTCGGGAATCGAATCGACCAGCCGCTGCCGCTGGGATGTAGTTGAGGCCTTGAGGGCGATAGGCAGGCAGTGGGGCCCAGCCCAGCCCACCAATGCCCTGCGCGTTCCTCCTCACGCATCCTCCGCCGCCGGATCGGGAATGGACGGGCGAGATCGATGCCTCCGTGCAGTGTGGACCGCAACACCGGCTGTGTTTATTGCGATAAATCTTCAAAATAAAATCACGCTTGAATAAATTTTTATAGATTTTTTCTAAATACGGAACAATTTTTTAAAAATTCGAATAATTGTTCAAGCAATAAAAAATGACGGTTTGGCTGTCAGTCACATGTGACTTCTAATATCTCCTACGACACGGATCTATATAATCAATCAACACGTGTGACTCCTAATAATATCTCCTGCAACACAGACCAATATAGATTATCTATAATCAATCAACGGCAAATGGGAGTAAAAAAGATGGTTAATCCGGAGTGGTTGGAATCGCGGAACAAACTAACAGTCGAACAAGTCCACTTGTACTTTTACTGGTCAAATCAGTAGCGCCATTGCCTACGCATCCAGGTTTCGTTAGCACACAATAGATAGCCGCCGTGGGCCGTGGAAGCATCATCATCGGTCGCGTCAGACAAAAGGAAAGTAACGACCCCAAGAAAAACTGGTGAAATGTCCTAGGGCTCTTGCGGTGTGTTTGGTTCCGGGACGCGGTGGGTTGGGTTGGTTCCATTCCTTGTTTTGGAGATGACTCCAACTTCTACTATGTTTGGTTTATTTTTTAATTTGGGGTTGGGTTGGTTCTAGTTTTTTGTTTGGTTGGTGGAGTCAAAAATACAGAGAACGGATGACGTTAGATACCGTTATACCACTATTCACTGGGCCCCATGTGTAAGAAATAGACCCACATGTCATCCCCCTCTCTTTTTTTTAACTTTTTCTTCTCCTTTATCCTCTTCCTCCGGTCTTCCATGCGCCCGACCTTCCCGCCGGCCGCCGCCATAGCCCCCGCCGCCGGATCTACGCGTGCCGCCGCGGCTCACTCGGCCCGCCGGCGTCCACCTCGCCCACCGGCCCCGCCTTCTCGCCGGCCGCGGCCGGATCTGCGTGCGGCCACCGCCGCGCGCTCGGCCCACCGGCCCCATCCGCCTCCTCGTCGAGCCGGCCGACCACGGCCCCACCCTCTCGCCGGCCGCAGCCGGATCTGCGTGCGGCCGCCGCCGCGCGCTCGGCCCACCGGCCCCATCCGCCGCCTCCTCGAGCCGGCCGACCACGGCCCCACCCTCTCGCCGGCCGCGGCCGGATCTGCGTGCGGCCGCCGCCGCGCGCTCGGCCCACCGGCCCCATCCGCCGCCTCCTCGAGCCGGCCGACCACGGCCCAACCCTCCCGCCGGCCGCCGCCATGGCCTCCGCCGCCGGCGCCCTCCTCCGCGATGCCTCCGCCGCCGGTGCCCTTCTCCGCCCTGGCCGCCGCCGACGCAGGCTCCCTCCTCTTCCTGGCCAGCACCGGCACCCTCCTCTTCTCTTGGCCGGCGACAGAGAGACGGGAGAGAGATGGGGCAGAGAGACGGAGAGAGGCACAACCGTCAAGCGGAGCGGAGCGGACTCGTCCGCCAGATTTTGGCGGACGGAGCCAACCCCCATCTTCACCGAATATTCCCTTCTTGGATCCGCTCCATCCCCTGCTGGCTCCATCCAAACACTCCAAAAAAGGGTCCGACCCATCCAGGTTGGACCCCTTCTCTCAACCAAACACACGGTTGGTTTTCCTTTTAGTTTTTTTCATAAATAAACATTTTAGTATTGTATGGGTCCACACGGTGGCGAATCTTGGCTTTTTGAAGTTTGGGTGATCCAACAACACTGATTTTTTTAATACCACAAAAGCTTAATAAAATATCTTTTAAATATCTTCAAATTCACCATTAGATTTGAAATTTGCCAAAAAAAAAGAAGAGCTTACATGACTATAATCCCTGCTTTAACTAAGGTTACAAAATGATTACATGAAGCATCAAGCTACATCTGACCTGAATGACATGTTCCTACCATGCCTAAGTGCCTACCAATATGGAAGGTATACCAAATCAATGCGAATTAATTAAATGGCTTGCTAGCAGCTAGCTCGCTCCATCTTGCAATCGGACGTGGAGTGAAGAAGGTGCTTGCTGTTGGCTGTTGCTGAATGCTAGGGCTCTGTCCGTAGAGTATTTGAGCTGATTCTTAGAGTGGGCCGGGACTTGTAAAACGAAGTTTTTGTTTCATTCGGTTATGCCCTTGCATATGCTACTTTCTTTGATGTGTGTGCAGACGGCATGAATTCGAAGAAGCCTACACCACACAAGAGAAAAGGACTAGATATGTGGCACACTTATTTGGAGCATATCCTCCAAAACTCAGGTTCATCAATCGGCAGACTCCAGCCATGTCTGAATGCTAGTCTCATTTGTTTTGTTTTTTTATTAGAACGGGGAATAGAATCCCACCTAACCTCAATGGAGGAGCTTCTTGCAGACTCGAGATTCAGCAGTTTTACAACCAAAGTTCTCACAACAACGTACGTAATAAAAGACACCGCACAAAGTTAGAGGCCAAGGGTTACTTCTCTTAACAGACGCACATCACTTATCACCAAACAATGCCACCTCTGAGCAGCTATACTCCAGTTAGCATGCCACCGTAAAGCTCAAAGTCGGATTTGACGGAAGATGGCATGTAATTTGCATCATCTTTGGAGCATATCCTGGATCCAAATGGTGAGCACGGATCCAAATGGCGAGCCGCCAACACCATTTGAGGGAAGGAAACCTCAAAGAGGGGAACAATGGCAGGAGAATGAGAAGATCTAAGAGAGGAGCGCAACTCGGCATTTGATGAGACGATGCAATCAAGGAACATGGGTGATGACGAGGTATAGAGACTCGCAGCAGACATTCACCATCATTTAGATCTTGTGTCCCGTCGTTGTATGTTTGTGCCAATCTAAGACCTGTTTGGAGGAGCTAAAGTTGAGTGTTAAACTTTAGCACCTATTAGCACTCATACCTTTGCTAAAAATTTTAAATCTCAGCTAAACTTTAGCCCACCTATTAGCACTCATTTTTTGAGGAGTTGGTGCTAAAGTTTAGCACTTTCACCAATTAGCACCTGCATCCAATCAAGGTTGGTTAAAACTCACGGTTATGGAGCAGATGTGCAATAATCATGCAGTAGAAAACCTCACAAGACGTCCAGGGGTTATGCAAGTGCATAGGTACCTGTTGCCTCCATCCGAAATACTAGTTATTTTCTAGTATTCAAAATTTAATTTGCTCAGCGGGAAGTTAGATTCCGACAGTCCGAATCCCGCACTCTTTCTACTCGTACTCCTTTCTACTCGTACTCTCTCCCTGTAATGTTCATTTGCACTCTTTCTGTCTCCCCATCCAGTTCCTGGTCAGTTTTTTTTTTGCATTGATAAGTGGAATTGAGCACTTAATCACTAGTATAAGAACTTGGGGGACGGTGTGAACGCCCTGAGGGTAGTGAGGTCATTATTTCTTATCCTCAATCTCTGAAATAAGCTACTCCCTCCTTTTCTCTACGTCGGGAGTATTAGGATTTGAAAAGGTCAAACATTGTAGGTTTGACTAATAATTAGTTAAATGATATACAAGTCGAGGTCTAAAAGCTATACCAATAGATTCGTATTTCACGTACCTTCCACATGATACTGATTTTATAACAATTGATAACATATTATTAGTTAATTTGTGCCCAATGTTTTGTTTTCAGTAACTTTGTCAAATACTAATGTAAAAGAAGTATTTGCGAATTTTTCTACTTAGGCCCTATTTGGTTCCAAATAAATTACCTACTTATAAGCTAAAAAGTGAAAAAAGTGACTTAATTTACCGAACAACCCTAACTTATAAGTTTTAAGCAGCTCCACCCCAACTTAAAACTTATAAGTCCCCCTTTTCCGCGTGGGGCCCACACCTTTTAAGTCACTTAACAACCAAACACCCCTGACTTATAAGTCACTGGTTTTAAGTCACCTGACTTATAAGTAGGTGACTTATTTAGAACTAATCAGGGCCTTAGGCACCTAATTAGCATCCAGCCGGCCGGCGGACTAACCAAACAAAGGCCAAGGCAGCAAAGAAAACATCATCACGTACGTATACGTGCACTATATACACGCCTGTTGCCCTGATCCTACTACTAGTTTTAAGTATCTTACATCTCTACAACAATAACAAATTGCATTTGTTGGTCATGTGATTTTCAAGTTACCACCATTTTCAAAGCCTTCTGTTGGCCCTGAGAATTTTTTTTTCAAGTCAAGCATATCATTGGCTCTGGCTCCATTCTGACGTGAATGCCAGAGGTGCTTTATCCCAAGTTGTTTACATACACACACAAACACACACGAGTCACTAAAAACAATCACCAAACTATCACTACAAGTCTGTACAACCTTACATATAGCATCTTCAATTTGGGCGGTTAATTATTTCGAGTCTTCCGTCCGACAGTATATATTTGATTCTAACGTGTGTATATATATGCACAAGGAAACAAAAAAGAACAGCCTACACAGGCTGAAAACACCCAACCCAACATTTTTTCCTTTGGTCAAGAATCTGCCCACTCCGGTCCTGAGCTGCGACAGATCCAGACTTCACCAGCTACAATGTACTCAGACCTGGTATGGGAGGAGACAATTCCACGGGTGTAGATAAGGAAGAATGTGCCAGGTCCAGACTCTTGAAATGGTCAGATGGATGGTCCTGAGACTCAGCATCGGAACCGGATGACGATGCATGAGATATCGTCCTTGCTCATCCTCCCCAGGGCCTCAGACGTTAGTCGCTTCGCTGCTGTTTGTGGGTCCTTGGTTGACTTCACCAGATCAACAGCTTCTTGGTTCTTCATTACCTTTACTCAGCAAACACAGAACCAAACAACAGATTTGTATGTAGACTTTTAGGAATATAAATCAGAGTATAGATGACTCGACATGTTAATTTGTTGCTCAGCCATATCTGTTTGTATTTAACATACAATAAGAATATCAGTATTTTAACTGGACCACCAATCATAGTGTTTAGTAGGATGCATTTTGTAACTTAACAACAAGACAAAGCTACACTGACTTGGCCCATCTTAACCTAGTGACAAATTGGTCTTGGGAAGTTGCAATTTATTTTTGGCTCAGGAAGTTTTCTGGTCTTTCACAATAGAAAAGGTACATCAACTAGTGGACAATAAAGCAATAAGAAAAATGATTTTGGATTGATGTCCAAAATGAAAATATAAATGCTACTCCCTCCGTCCTAAATTATTAGTCATTTTGGCTTTTCTAGATACATTGATTTTACTATGCACTTAGACATGATATATATCTAGATGCATAGCAAAATTTATGCATCTAGAAATGCCAAAACGACTAATAATTTGGGACGGAGGGAGTAGGTAACAAATTCTGTACTGTGTAAGGTGAGAACATAAAGTGAAATTGGCAAAGAAAACAAGTACCTTCCATAATCCATCACTGGCAAGTATGACAAATTCAATACTCGAGTTTATCTGTATATGCTTAACATCTGGTTCTGAGCTCAAGTGTGCCCTGAGGCTCTGATCACCAAAAGCTCTTGCAACGGCAAGTTGTCCATTTACGCGAGGAACATCACCTATCAGCAACTAGAAAATGCATTGAGACAGTTTACATTGCGATTGGATAAAACAACGATGAAATAGTCAGGCAATTAGATGCTTACCGGGGAAAGTAGAAACAAAACCACCTTGCTTTTCAATCCTTTTTCGTTCATTAATTGTATGGGGTTCATGATCAACAGTAAGCTGATTGGCAGTACCTCTTTCACACACAACAGCTCTTGAATCACCTATATTTGCTATCCACAAATCTTTACCATCAACTACAATAGCAGTAACTGCTGTTGAACCTCCTGGTCCTAGTTGTTTAGAATTTTCCAGAATATATTTGTTTGTAGAGCTGTATGCATTTTTAATGGCTTCTTGAGGGTCCGACCAGAAGAGAGGCTGTAAATACCATAAATGGTTAGCTGGATGAGTATCTTCGTAGAGAAAATGTCGTGAATTGGAATTAGATAAGTTTCTTTCAGTATGTTCTACATGGAAATTGCATAAATGTAGTCATGTTTTACATGGAAAATACATAAGAAAATGTAAAGCTTACCTCTTTCATTATGTTGTTAAAAAGATTAGCTTTCAAATAACTGGCCACGCTATCTCCCAAATGGCCATCATAAATGGCAAACAGACCAAGTTCGTGATCATTTTCATATCTGTACTCTGCTACATGGTAGTCTTCCATGTCATGGCCAGATCTTCCTTCCACTAAGTGAAATCCATGTGTTACTTTGTTGCTTGACAACTTACTTTGTCCTTTTCCAGTATCAGATGATGATGTACTGAGACATGCTGCGGTCTTTAGAATACATGTGCAAATAGAAACAAAGGTTATATCAATAGATTCAATTTAAACCCTAGCAATTGTTAAAGTAAAAACAAAATACTAATGATAAGGTTGCCATATAAAATGCTAATGAAGTTGTGATAAAATGTTAATGAAGTTTATAATGCCATAAAAATGTTGGGATAAAATCCAATACAAATTGTGATAATGTTGCCAGCAGCCTCAAGAGCCGTCCCTGCAGCCGCGTCCGGGCGCTCAAGGCAGCGGTAGAGGTGGTGCCGAGGGAGGAAGGGGCCGGCCGAGCCAACGATGAGGAGGAGAGGGCCGGCGAGGGAGGGCGCGATGGGCGAAACCCTAGAGCATTGTGGCCCGGTGACGACGTCGGTGGGCGATGCGGTGGCCCGATGGCCTCAACAGCGCGGTGGACTAGCGGCCTCACAGCTTCCACCACAGTCGCGCACTCACGCTCACGGGCAGTGGTGCGACGGCATTGGTAGGAGGAGCGAGCGCCTGGACGTTGCATGGAAGGGGCAGTGGGTCCTGATGCAGAGCCGGAGGAGCGATGACGCGGAGGCAGAGTAGGTTCAGCAGTGGCCCATGGATCCAATCGGCCATGATGGAGGTAGGCCTACTGCTGCTGCTTGACCACGATGGCGCGACCGATCAAAGTGATCCGCGCGCATCCTACAAGGGCGCTGCCCCCGGTGGAGATCAAGCTCCCGGGGGCGGCGCTAGGGTAGCGGAAGTGGAGGCCTAGGGTTAGAACCTAGTCTCGTGATACCATGTAAGATTGGGTATAATACGTGGGATAATTGCATTGAACCTCTAGGGTGAATATATAGGAGTACATGGTTTGGAGGACAAGTAGCCTCTCCTAGAAATAAGGAAGGTTATCACAAGATTACAATCAATCCTAAACTAACCATATCCGGAGTTACCTAATATACTCTAACATATTGAAAGGCTAACGGTTGCACCACCGCCACCTATAACCACCACCAGCTTCCTCTGTCAATACTCCATGATCCTCAATGCTCGCTGAGGCATGAAAGTTTGTCGATTTCATCATTATAACCCCACCACCATCCAATACCAGTCCTCACAGCTCTCATGCCACAAAATTACATCCTTTATTATCAGATCTTCATAACCTGCTGCGAAACTCCACCTAACATGCTATCCATCTATCACTAAACCTTTTTTCGAGGAAGTAAATTTAAATCAATCAAGAAGCATCCATGGTTCTTAAGGCGACGCCAAGGCGTCAAGGCGCTCAGGGAGGCCAAGGCGTCGCCGACGCCCAGCAAGAAGAGAGGAAGAGCAAGGGGAAGGAGCGACTGGGAGATGAAAGGAGGAGCAAGAAGGTTACCAGAACTAGCAGGCGCACGACCTCCGCCTTCCTCATCCTCGACGGCACCGGCGCCGGCGAGATCTGGCCCCCAAGAGAGAGGGTGCACGGAGAGAGGGCGGCGTACCTTGGCAGGGAGGGCGGCGACTGCTCTGGTTCCTCGCAGATCCGGGGGTCAGGGACCACGGGCGGTGGGGAGGGGTCTCGGGGAAGGAGGCGCGCCGGCACAGGGAGACCTTCTGGCGGTGCGGAGCCAAAGCAGAGGCCGGCGGTGCTGCTAACCTTGGGGGAAGATGGCCAGCGCAGGCATGCTCCGTGACCGTAGGGCGGCGCTCGTCGCAGATCTGGAATCAGGGAGGGACGATGGCGCGATTCCGAGGCGCCTGAGCCCTGCACGGCCAGGGAGGAGGCGCGCCGGCACAGGGAGAGACGGGCAGCGGGGAGGTGTCTCGCGGAGGGAGGCGCTCGGGGAGGAGGGCACGGGAGGACTGGTGAAGTGATGAGTAGTTTATGGGCTGGTAGTGAATTGGTGGGCTGGGCCTTACATTCTTCTCGGGCCTTTTCTCTTTTCTTTCTTCTTTTCTCATTTTTTTCCCCTTTATACTGCTAATATGCTGCTTTTACGTTAGTGTATGGCGTCGCCTCGCCTCGCCTCGCCTAGGCGTCGCCTAGGCGTCCAGAGGAGGTAGGGCGCCACACCTCGCCTCAACGCCTTAAGAACATTGGAAGCATCACTTTAACGGTTTAACACTCCCTGACCTGAATGATTCACAGTTTCACACCGATTGCACTCCAAACCCAGCTCTCATCAAAGTGGTGCGTGTGGCTCCACAGCGTTCTTATGCAGTTAGGCCTAGGCATACTACCACTTGCCCAACAGAATCGAATCCTACCCTACCCACTGTAAGGCTCAAGCTAAGGTACCTAGCCTTCTTCCCCCATCCTCATGAGTCATGACCAAGCAAGAGACCAATTCCTGTACTACGCTCCGAGCACCCCCAATCGGAAGTTGCATCATTTCCTGGAAGCACAGGTTGCTCGGAGCCAGCTGATGACACAGGATCGAAATCTAGCAAATTTAAATCTTGATTTTTTTTTGGGTGGAAGTAAATTTAAAGCTTGAACTTAAAGTAACTTTCCTAAATTAGAACTCACGACGCACAGTAACAGCAAGCTCGCGAATTTGAGGATCTCCTCCCGCAAGGCCGCAACCGGGCGTGGGCCGCGTGGTACCCACCCGGCCTCGCCGGCGCCGGGGAAGCGAAAAGGGGAGCCGAGACAGCAGCGACCCTCTGGGTGGGTGGGGTTACCTACCATGAGCATGTTGAGGATGTCGGGCCGCCTCTTGCTGCGGTGGAGGCGGGCGCCGCCCCCGGCCGCCGGGCCCGACGGCGAGGACGAGGACGAGGAGGAGCAGGACGCCGACGCCGACGGCGGCTGGCTGTCCGCCGCCTGCCCGCCGATCATGGACGCCGCCGCCGCCGCCGCACTGGTTGGGTGGGTCGGTCTCCTCGGTTCCCTCGTGCTCCCGTTTGGCTGGCTCTACTTTACATTGGTGTGCCCGTGGCCTCTGCTCCCGTCCCGGGAATTCATTTCTCTCTCCCCCCGTCTCTGTTCATGAGCTGCTGCTCCCTTGTGGTTAACGGGATGGGCACGCACGGCGGTGGCCGGCGCGGCCCACATCGGGTAATTAATTTCGCAAAGCCCTCATCTTTTTGCGGCTCACATGTCTTGACCCATCTCGACTTGACCGCATTGCTAGTACGATCTACTGCCTCTGTCCCAAATGTAACAATTTGATTTAGTTAAAGTCAATTTCAAAAAAAGTTAATTTAATCTTTGATTAATAATATCTTCAAAAATATGGTTTCATTACGAATAAACTGATATCAGTTTTATATTGTCAATCTTTATAGATTTTTTTATTCGTTTATGGTCCAAGTTTAAAAGGTTTGATTTGGAGAAAAATCTAAAAATAACTATATTCTAGGACGGAAGCAGTACAGTGTAAACGAATTTGTCTTGATCCGTCTCTAGAAATATGCAAGTTTTTCAAATATGTGTACACAAAATATACTTACGATTTGGTTAAAAGATGCTCGAACTCCAGAAAGTTTTACCATTTTACAAAAAAATGTATCCTTTTATTTTTAAACTGTAGGGGATTCTTAATTTGATATAGCAAGAAAACTCTTACGAAATAAAAAGAGAGGGATTATATTAAGCCTACATACTGCTCACTAGTCCTTGAATACGTGACATCTAGAGCAAACAAATTAGCTCATTTTTGACTTACTAGCTTCTATTTAACTTTATTATATATTTGGCAGAGTATCTACTGTCATGGATCGCCAGATCCACTGGGCGACCAAATGCAAGGGAGAAATCCTGCTTTTTTCTTGCTCTTGATAAGTAGTAGGCCCTCCTTTAGTTGGGGTGTGCCGTACGCAGTAAGTTGAAACAAAGCGTCCGGATCAAAGGTTCCCTCCGTTCACAAATACACTTCCCACTTCCGGCAGGACCCGGTCAAAACTTTGACCACCAATCACTTTCAAAATTTATCATACACGTAGATTTTCATGAAAAAAAATCTCACAAACTAAGGTTATACTGGAATGCACAAATACTCGTCATAATGTTCAAACAAATCTTGCTGAAGTGGCACCAATACAGGTAAGATTCAGCCGATCTGGATTCTGGAACCCTCTCCGGATTTTACCCTCATCAGTGTCAAATCATGGAGAGCATACAAAAAGAACCTTGGCACTACCAAAAAGAAATGGTTGCCACGTCGACAAGTACCATAATTTCCAGCACCAGGCACAAAACGACCATGGTTTGGGGCAGCCGCCACCAACAGTCACTGTCGTGGCAACTGGCGAGTCAAAAACTTCTCGAGAAGAAACAGCACCACTACCACTGCAGCAAAGTGCTTCAGTCTGAGCCCACAGCCAGATAGCTCGCAGATTCTACAAAGTCCAGTTCAACTTGCTGCGCGAATCCTAGTCACAGAACCCAAATTCGGATAGCAAATTTCCTCTCTTGGAAAAACAGAAGAACATGAACCAAGAGGTTACCTGAAAAATCATCCACCAGTTTGCAACGCAAAAAGTTTCTGTTCAACATCACCACATCATCAATCTGGTTGATGCATCCACCTCTGTTGCGCAATCCAATCCGGTCGGGAAAGGCTAGTGCGCCAACTGTGAAAACATGATAGCTAAAAGAGCCACAGCGACATGATGCATATCATACATGTTCTCTTTACAAACTTGCAACAGATGGGCCATGGGTCCACCACTCCACTGGAACAGACTAACTTGCAACCGCCAACTGGACCTAAATTGACAAACTTAACTATATATAATTATATATATAACAAATATTGGAGGACAGGTTCTCTATTATACTTTTCCTAATCACTAAGTACAATCACACCAGATTAATAAGCTTCTCCAGGGTGCCTCCCAAGCTGCCTCAGCTTCAGAATTGGTCCACAACAATGAAAAGAATGCGAAAATAAAAGCATCTTTCCAAGTCAATCGTCAATATCTTGGACCCATTGCAAACCTGCCATAGAATAACAAAAGGGTATGCAATATCCCACGGTAAGCAACATGGGCCATATAATACTGCAAGTGCATGGAGGAGGAAATACAAGGTCATATGATATTACAAACAAGTGAAGAAAGAAATAGAAAACCACAGGAATTCACAAGTGAATGTGTACCAGTAAATAGAAACTAGAGTTCACTAGTACAAGCTCATTTTAACTATACAGGAATTTAAGCTGACAAGTTTGGTTTGCTGTCCTACAGGGCCTTGGCTTGCAAACACTTGCACCACAAGTTGTGGATCTTTCCTTTGAGGACTGGCGGACTGCTGTGAGTAACAGGGTTACTGGTCAAGTGCAAAAAGGACTCAATTCCATCATCATCCAAGGAGCCTGTGGAAGCACCACAATCGCTGTGTTTGATGGAATCACTCCTAGTCTACACTGTGTTCTGGCAACCATCTAAGAAGAGACGCATCAGTGGTCGGTCGCTGGAGCTCGAGGGGTTTCTCACCTCCTCGCCCCTGCCTCCTAGGTGGTTCTGGTCATGTGTTTTCTTTGGTCTAGTTTATTTCCTTTTGATATAAACTTAGTTTTTGTAAGAGGGCGGGTTCCAGGCCCTTAATTCTCAGGGGTTTCTTTTCCCCTTTTCTTCTTAATATATTGATGCGCAGTTCTCCTGCACGATCGACAAAAAAAGGTGCTCTCTTGATATAATCTAAGTGACGGCATTTCAATACATTTCTACCTTTATTCAACTTCTTTTGCTTTAAATTTCCTTATAACATGTTGAGGGCTGATTCAAGACAGGGTTGTGCATGAATTTCATTGCGCACAAATTTCATACGAGAGAGCCATTCTGCAGTAACCTTGGAATGCCTACACATTCCAAATGGGACCAAAGAATAGAGAACTGTACCAAAATAACTCTGGTAGAGAAACTAGGGGTTGTGAACCTTATTTTCACAATGGACTATAATGAAATAAACCCTGTGAAATAAAACAATTTATTCTTAACTCTAGTTTCCAACTACCAGTTCACACAAAGAAAAACTATGTTGCCCAGGCAACCTCAGTTAGAACTACCATAACATGAGGTAACAAATACAGCCATTTTCTTGTGCTTATCTCTATCTCCTGTAGTACTCAAAGATACTCCCTCCGATTCATAAATGAGCCAATTCTTTCAATGCCACAAAAATTGATGCCTCTCCCTTCAGTGCCATAGAAATTTTGTTTCATCCCTTCAGTGCCATTTCCGTTGCCATTCTGTCAACAGAGTGTTAAATGAGGTGGGAAAAGACCATTTTGCCCCTGACCCCACTTGTCATTGCCCACCAATGCCTCAACTCGTTTTCTCTCCTCTCTCTTCGTTTTCAGCACATCGCAGGGAGCTTTGGGAACGCCCGAAAGAGCTCCTTGGTGCAGCCGGCGCAAACCATTCGAAGGGTGATCTCATGGAGGAAGGACATGCTCGCGGGGCGGACGAGATCGAGCTCATCCCAGACCTCGCCTTCCAACAGGGCCGCGAGTCAGGCACGCCGGAGCTGGCCCCCGACCGGGTCCCGCCGGACACGTCGACCTCACCGCCGAAGCTCGCCACGCTGGTCCTGTCGCCAGCATTGGGGAACACAAGCAGCGCCGCACCGCTGGATGCCAGCGCGAGCCCGTCGATGGCGGCGCGCCGCAGGGAGGCGTCCCAAACCCTGACGCACAGGAACTCCATGCACGAGCAGCGCGACGCGGCGGCGCCGACGACGTTGTTCGTGGCGGCTGAGCAGCTGAGCTCCGCCCGAGCGGTCCTCCCGGGGCGGTGGCCAGCACGCCCATGGCGGCGGCGGCCGAGCTCAGACCGCTTGGCTCCCCCGCGGCACTTACAGTGGGGCCGAAGGGCAAAATTGTCTTTTCCATCAACACTTAACAGCACATGGATGGGAATTTGGACAGAATGGCACTGAGAGGATAAATCAAAATTTCTATGGCACTGAAGGAAATTTAAAGAATTTTAAGCCATACAAGAAACCCATCTAAATTTCTATGGCATAGAGGGAATTGGTTCTTCATAAATATAAGTAGTTTTAGGTTTGTCCTAAGTCAATTTTTTTTAACTTTGACCAACGATTACTAAAATTCCAAATAGTTTCACAACATGAGGATGTGGTACTATACTCATCATGAAAAAATAGTTCCATAATATAATTGGAATGATGTATTTTTATAGAAATTGGCTGTCAATGTCGATGTCCTAAACTGCTTACATTGGTGATCGGAGGGAGTAATTAACAGTTAACAGTATCCACAGTTCGATGGCATTATTTTTATTTTTTTTGAAGAAACAATGGCGTTATTTTCCAGTCATGCATGCACAATCATAGTTTCCTTTCTACTACAGATCATTAAAAGTATAAACAGATGGGAGTGCTTGGAAGGTGGAACACTGGAACTGACCTTCAAGTACCGACTCCACTGCAGAATTTGGAACAATAAGCCCAACGAATCGCCGGTTGTCATTTGTTGTCTCCAAGCGGACAACACGTATTCTCTTGTGAATCTGTCGCACCTATTTGATTATGCAAGCAATATAATTGCCAATTAGAGAAGAGTAGATTAGACATACTCTACGATTCTAGAACATGTACAAGCATCAATCCTATTCCATTATTTAATTTCAACATGCTGTTTAATATAACATTTGAAGTAATGAACTGGTAACTGTGGCAGCTGCTTGTAGTATGAGAGAAGATAATGAAACAAAACAAACCTGCTTAGCTAGTGCCTTTTCTACTGCACCCCATACAGGAAGTATTAAACCACCCAAGATATTAATCTCCTGTAACCTTCTTCCCACGGTACAATGGCTTCCAAGTTTACACTTTGGCCCATGCATACACTGAAAGTTAAAAAAAACTGATTAATGAATGTATTATCATTTAAAAACAAAAAATGTTTGGATCAATGACATAAAATAACAAAGCCTTTTTGTCCCAAGCAAGTTGGGTAGAGACAGACCAAGAGCTAAAAGCACATCGTATCATTGTTATGTTTTTCCCCTTTGTGCTACTGGTGAAGACCTACTGGTGGTTCTTTTAATAATTTGTAAACATTGGCAATAACAGATAACTGGAAACTTAAAATAAGAAAGCTAGCTTGATTCTAATAATCAATGAGTTTTTTGGGTAGTTTAAACATGTATTACAGTCAATGTTCAATGAAATTATCTAAGTATTACCTGTTTGGATGAAGCATCATACTCTTCTTGCCAACCTTTGCCTACTTTGTCAACAGATGAGACCTTCCTATACTTGCTTTTAAGTTCAACCAAAGGCATCTCCCTTCAAATAGGACAGTAATAAAAAAAAAGATTTAGTGCCAAAATTTTAATCAATCACCATGATATAAGACATTCATAACCCACAACATATGACCATTCATAAATGTAGGGCTTCATAGAATGTGTGCAGCTCTATCTTTGGCCATTTGGATCGATCTTAAGAAAATAGAATTATTGGGTTCATATGAAAAATGCTTTCACAACATATAAGTTTACAAGTTTTAGTTATCATCTTCATATAAAATATTAAAAATTTGTGGTCAAAGTAGCACACTAAGGATCGTGTTTCAATGTTGAAAACATCATACATTTACAAACACAGAATACTCAAGATGAATCATAGAACTCAACTCCATCAAGAGCTTGATGTATTTAGGAAGAAGAAATAGAAAAGAACACTAAAAGAAAATGATGAATCTGAGTACCTTGAAGCCTCCCCAACAGCAGGACGAATTACTCTGTACATACCTTCAGTTGAGCTGGTACAACAAAAACAACTATTGCAATAAGGATTCAGGTCGTAAAAACATAGTAGCAACAACTACAACGCGACACTGTAATTGTTGACAACCAAGCAAACAAACAGTAGTGTGGTAATCATAATAGATGCACACCGGAGCATATTTTATTAAAACAAGCACCTCAATATCCATATATAACATCAACAACAAGACATGTATGTCATCTTTCATGGCAATAATAGGGTTCTTGTTCTTTTGTATTTAAAATTATTGCTTGCTTTCATTCTACAATTCATGAAACACTTCAAGTCACAAAGTGCTAAATTCTCTAACAGTGCAACAAAATATATCAAATGTGTCAAAGGATTCACATCAACATGCAGATTACTTGCTGAATTGCTTCATTCGTCATCAGATGCCAGAACAATCGCATCACCTTCTTTTAATTAGAAAGTTACCATTCTCAACAAGTTTCATTCCTATTTAAGTTTTAAGACAAAGAAATGTGCAATCCTGAGACATTTTGCAAAACAGAACTAACGATAAGTAAAGCATACTCATCAACCACATCTTACCCCTCAAAAGCTAGCAGAAAGTGTCGTCTCCCCATCCATTCTTTTCTCGACTCATAGAATCCATCACTAGAAGAACCTGCTTCATCTTTCAGCCTTTCTTCAAGAATTGCATTTGCTAACTAACATTTGCAATTGAAAATATAAAGAACAATGCAATTGTCACGAGGTGCAGTCTTAAAACCAATGCAGAATCAAACTGAAATATGACTACGATTCATGTAGAACCAATTTCTAAAGAAAAACAAACAATGGCTTCAAAATGTAGCTTACCTCAAAAGAAACTCCACGATCAATTGTAAAAGTGTATAATACTGTAGTAGCACCAGACAAGGTATCGACATGAACAGTCTGCACAAACAAACTTCCGTTATAACCAAGCTCAAAGAGCTCCTTGATAGGTAGCTGCCCCCAGCCCCTTAGGTCCTGGTGGGCTTTGGTCATGGTTTGTTTTTGTTTGGTCATGGTGTGCGTTGTACTGAGTGCTGAGGTTTTCTAACCTCTGCACTCATTCTTTTTCTTCTTTCTTAAATGAAATAACACGCAGTCCTCCTGCGCCGTTCGAGGAAAAAAAAATACAGCTACCACAGCAAAGATTATCTGAAGAAACACTACCTTTGGGGATTCTTTCATTTCGACACTTTTAGCTTTGATATCAACAATACCAGAATCAAGTTGCCCTTCAGTTCGTGCATTCTGAATGACTAAATCAAGTATGCTTGTGAAAAGATCAAATAACCTGTCAAATTAAATGTGTTCATGAGTTGTCGACTGACCAGATACAAATATACCAAAAGAAACTTGTGTTCAGAAAACTTGCCTATTCTGGATGTCCGGAAACAATCCTAGAATACGATTAAGGAAACGGGCCACATCATGCATATCAGAATCAATAATCCTACCAGTAAGCTTTCCACCATTTTTTCCATTGCCTGCCACAAAAATTGCTAGTTACAAGCTCCAATTTTGAAACTAAATAGGACAGATTGTAATGTAAAAAATAACAGAACATTTCTGTTGTGCATTGCAAGCATGGTATGTAGCAGTAGCAAGCATCATTCTGGTTATACTCATGCTTATGAACTCAGACCACCAGCCAAACTACTACAAACAAATTGCAAATGGACAGATCACATATATAACATAACAAGTCCAGAAGTGAAGTTTTTATGATAAATTGGCCAAAAACATACAATTTGTGGATCGAAAAGGCTATATAAAATGTGATACTGTTTGTCTATGATAATACCAGGTTTTATTATAAACAATAGTATGAAACATAAGAAACATATCAGGTTCAAAAGTGGCAGAATTTTGACAACGATCGCTAGCTTTGGATAGTAGAACATGATATTTTGATAGCAACACAAATAAAATAGAACTTTCCAAAGTTCATACTTTTAATTTTGCAACAATAAAAGTGTTTGTAAAACAGCTTACACATCACAGGATCCCTAATAATTCCAACTGACACCAAAGCAGCTTTTGCTTTAGTGATGAACTCTTCGAGGTTAGCTTGACTCTCAGAGCATCCCAAAGGCACAACTGGAAATGCGTCCTGGTAACCTTGAAAAAAATGCTTTAGAACAGTGCACTGATGTTGAACTTATCCTTGCTTCCACAGGGAAAAGAAGAAATAGTAATTACTAACCTGTTCCATTATTCCTCTGTACATCATTGTCAGGGCTTTCTTTCCATAATTACTGTCATAGTTAAAGGCACTAAGTGATGGTCCAGCTCTACAAGAAGTTAGATCACACAATGTAATCTTCAGAGACATCCAAGGTTACACTTATCACAAATCTAAGCTGACTGAGATCAACCAAAGAGAGAAAGAACCTCCGGTCTCCTTGTGTTAAAGCTCCAAGAGACTCCAGTCTCTTCGCCACAATTGATGCAAATCGCTTTTCACCACCAAGGTTTGTAAAAAGAAGCCTAAATTGGTGTTTCAAGAATTAAACCTTCATGGTTCAAATATTACCAACTTTAAAAGGGTATTTCCACATGAATCTGAATTTTTAATCATCAATAACTTACAAACAATCAGAACTACACAAGATTTTGATTTTGACCAGTTTCATTAACAAGCAATATGACAAACAGTAAAGATGAGCAGGCTGAAAATTTTCGTGTCCATATAATACCTATATTCAGGTGCAGAAGTTTGATTAGAACGATGGGTTCTACCAAACTGCTGAATTGCACGGTCTGCACTCCAAGGAAGCTCTAGTGTTATGTGTAATCTTCTCCTCTGGCATGTGTAGTTAAGCAGGATAAGGAGCATTCAATAGACAATTGTCAAACAATTGTATGGATGAGCAGGAGAGGAAAACAAACCTGATTTTTTACCCTTCGATCAGCATGTAGAGAAACACCAGCTGATCCTGCTTCCGATATTATTGCAATATTCTTTTCTCCGTTCATGAACTGCTGCTTTTCATGCATATTGATCATGTCCAATGCAACATCTTTCCTAGAAAATGACGCAATATTTTAAATGAGAATTACTGAATGAAAGAAGATAACAAATCATTATAAGAAAGCTCTCTCACGTGTTCCTCGCCTGGTAAATAACACCTTTTCCATCTGATGCTCTTATTAGCATACCACGCCGCCCAGTTATTTCTGCAACATTGTCAGGACCACCAAGCTACAAAAATACAAAATACAAATCGCATTGCTGATGACCAAATAATCAACTAAATTATTTACACAGCCATATCACTGTGCATGCTCAAAAGTGCATGATAGACTATAAAATTCACAACAGAGGATTAGGATTGAAATTTTCAAGATGATAGCTGGATGGGCTCTGAATGTCTTAGATCATACATCAAAAGTCACTGACACCTCTTTAAACACCTAAATTATTCACATTTGTCGGTGTATATGTTAGCCCATGTATAGAGGCCCATCTAGAGGCCTATGTATAGGATCTATATATCCCACTCTTCTAGGGTTTGGAGGAATACAAGCCATTATTCTCTCCATCATGGTATCATTAGCCTAGATCCTCTCCTTCTCCTCCCTCGCCTACCCCAGCCGCCGCCACCGCCGCCGGCAGCCATGGCCGGCCGCCGGCGCCCCCTCCTATCTCCTCCTTCCCTCCCCTCCCCTCTTCCTCCTCTGTTTCAGCCGCCGGCGTCTTACCTCCCCCATCCTTTGCTCCGGCCGTCGCGTGGCCTTCCCTGACCGCTGCTGGGGGGCCGGCGCCGCCGCGGGAGCCACCGTCCCGGCCGCCACGGGGCCCAGATCTGCTGCGGCCGCCCTGGTGGCGCTGGCCCAGCTCCCAAATCCGGCCGCGGGCGCCGCCGGCGGGCCGCGGGCGCCGCCGGCGGGCCGCGGGCGCCGCCGGCGGGCCGCGGGCGCCGCCGGCGGGCCGCGGGCGCCGCCGCCCCCTGGGCCTCCTCCTCACGGGCTGCCGCTGCAGCAGGCGCCCGCGCCCGCGGCCGCCGCCGATCCGGCCGCCCTGCCCCTGCTGCAGGCACCCGCCGTCGATCCCGCCGCCGCCCACCGCGCCGCCGTCGCTGCCGGCAAGCAGCTTGTCGTGCTCGCGCCCGCGTGGACCGGACTCGGGATGGCGCCCGCGGATGCACCGCTTGCTGCCGCCACTCTCCGAGGGCAGCAGGCCGACGCCGCTCTCGCCGCGGCCCTCCTCGCCACCAAGTCGGAGGCTTCGGCGGCCCAGGAGCGGGTCCGCGTGAATGCCCTCGCTTGGGAGCGCGAGCGCGCCACGACCGACGCCCTCGTTCTCCGGGTCGCCGAAGCGGAGCACTTCCTCCGTGTCTCCTCCGGCCAGCTGCCCGTCGACCCCGAGCACGGCGCCGCCTCCTCCCACCAGGCCCCGCCCGCTGGATCTGGACCCCGGTACGACCCGACCGACCCCATGGCCGCTCATCTCCACCTCCAGGTTGCCGGCGTCCAGAACATCAAGGCTCTGGTCACCGTCCTCCTCGACCCCACGTCCTCTTCTTATGGACACTGGCGGGACCAGGTCCTCCTCACCCTCCGCCGCTACGCCCTCGACAACCACGTCCTCGTCGACTTGCCGATCGAGACGCGGGACATGGTGTGGCTGCGCCTCGACAGCGTCGCCCTGTCCTGGATCTTTGGGACCATCTCCCTAGATCTTCAGGACCTCGTCAGGACCCACGGTGGCACTGCGCGACAGGCCTGGGTGGCACTTGAGGGGCAGTTCCTCGGCAACGCCGAGTTCCGCGCTCTCCAGCTCGACGTCACCTTCCGCACCTTCGAGCGGGGGACCTCTCCGTTGGTGAGTTCTGCCGGAGGATGAAGGGCATGGCCGATGCTCTTCACGACCTCGGGTGTCCGGTGTCTGATCGGGTCTTGGTGCTCAATGTCCTGCGGGGCCTGAGAAGCACCTATGACCACCTGAAGAGCTGGATCGCCCGCCAGAGGCCCTTCCCCTCCTTCCTACAGGTCCAGGACGACCTCGCCCTCGAGGAGATCACCAGGGGTCTCGCGCCAGGATCGTCCTCACCCACCCCCACCGCGCTCTTCGCTGCTCTACCGGCTTCCTCCGCCGCTCTTGCCACCTCCCTCCTTGGTGCTGCTCCCGCCGGGCAGACCGGAGGTGGGGGGGCCGTGGACGTCGTCTGCGGGGGGGGGGGGGGGGGGACGGGGTGGTGGTGGCACTGGTGGCCCTGCTTCTGGGGGTTTTGGTGCCTGTGGGGGCCGTCGGGGCGCGCCGACTCTGGCTCCGGCTACCGCTCCTACTTCTGGAGGTACGCCCTGGCCATTCTTCAGCAACCCATGGTCAGAGCGCATCTCGATGTGGCTGTTCCAGGGTCCGGGCGGGGTGCCTCGTCCTCAGCTCCAGCCGGCGGCCATGTTCACCGGTGCTGCTCCCCTCTTCGCGCCGTCCTGTACCCCGCCCGCTCAGCCCAGCCAGCAGTCGACCTGGCCTGGGGGGTGGGACCAGGCCGCTCTGGCGCAGTCCTTTAGCACCATGGGGCTGACGCCGCCGGTCAACACCGAGTGGATCGCCAACTTGGGTGCCTCCTTCCACACCACCCCAGATGCCGGTATCCTCTCTTCTGTCCGACCCCCACACCGCTCCTCTTAAAAAAATCATGGTTGGTGATGGATCTTGCCTTCCTGTCACCGCCGTGGGTTCTGCTCCTGGTTCTTTTCGTTTTCCTAATATTCTTATTGCTCCTCAGATGGTTCACAATCTTCTTTCCATTCACCAGTTTACTGCTGACCATTCATGTTCCATTGAATTTGACTCTTCTGGTCTTACTGTGAAGGATTCGGCTTCCCGGCGTCTGCTCCTCCAATGTGACAGGCCAGGGCCCCTTTACACTCTTCGGCTTCCTGCTTCCGCTGCTCCGCCTTCGACTTCTTCTCCGTCTGCTGCTTTTGCCGTGACGCCTTCTTCCACCACCTGGCACCGCCGGCTTGGACACCCTGGCCGCGACGTTTTGGCTCAGCTCAGTCGTAGTACCAATGTTCCATGTATTAGGGCTCCTGCTGAGCACCTCTGTCATGCGTGACAGTTAGGTCGTCATGTTAGACTTCATTTTTCTTCTTCTTCCTCGCATGCTTTTGATCTTGTTCACCGTGACCTGTGGACATCTCCTGTACTCAGCATGTCTGGCTATAAATATTATCTGGTCGTGGTGGATGATTTCTCTCATTACTCTTAAGACTTTTCCTTTGTGCGCCAAGTCTGAGACCTTCCCCACCCTCCTCCACTTCTTTGCCTGGGTGTCCACTCAGTTCGGCCTCACCATTAAGGCTGTCCAGTGCGACAACGGGCGTGAGTTCGATAACTCCACCTCCCGTTTCTTCTTCCTCTCTCGGGGTGTTCAGCTGCGCATGTCTTGTCCGTATACCTCCCCTCTGAATGGCAAGGCTGAGCAGATGATTCGCACGACGAACGACGTCGTGCCCACCCTTCTGATCCAGGCCTCTCTGCCCCTGCGCTTCTGGGCTGAGAGCCTCCACACCGCCACCTATTTACTCAACCGTCTTCCGTCCACTGCTTCTCCTGCTCCCACTCCACACCACGCTCTGTTCGGTACCCCTCCTCACTATGACCACCTTCGGGTCTTTGGGTGTGCGTGTTATCCTAACACCTCCGCCACCGCTTCTCACAAGCTGGCGCCCCGCTCGACTCGTTGTGTGTTCCTTGGGTACTCCTCTGACCACAAGAGGTACCGATTCTTTGAACTTACCTCTCGCCGCGCTCTGATCTCCCGACACGTCGTCTTTGACGAGTCGGATTTCCCGTACTCCACCTCCTCCACACCTTCTCCTGACCCCAAGTTGGATTCACTGTTTGCGAATGACCCGGTGGTTCAGCCACCATTACCTGTCTGTCCTTTCCCTGCAGGTTTTCCTGATACACCGGCACCCCTTCCGGTGATCCCTGCTGCGCCGAGCGCAGCCCCGGTGCACGCGGTCGCGCCACGCGCGGCCCCCAGACCTCCGGTCGTGCCGCGCGCGGACCCGGTGTCTCCTGCTGCGCCACGCGTGGCCCCGGTGCCTTCCCCTGCGCCTGCCCAGGTGTACCGGCGTCGTTCGGCGCCGACACCGGCGCCGCCGCGGTACGCTCAGCCGATGCAGGTGTCCCGGCGACGTTCGGCGCCGACACCGGCGCCGCCTCCGGCTCCGGAGACTCCTGCGACGCCTACACCAGAGCCGTTGCCGCCGCCGCCTCCGCCGGCTCCCTCCCAAGCCGAGCCGGAGGTGTAACACCCGCCAATCATCCATCGGGATCCTCGGCATATCCATTCCATGGTGACTCAGCGGATGGCGTCTCAGGCCGCGACTCTCCGCTACCGAGGGAGAGCCGCGGGTCTCTCCGGTACCCTCCTCTGTCCGCGACGCCTTGGCGGATCCACACTGGCGTCGCGCGATGGAAGAGGAGTACGCGGCTCTTCTCACAAACCAGACGTATGACCTCGTGCCGCGTCCGTCTAGTTGCAATGTGGTGACTGGCAAGTGGATCTGGACGCATAAGCGTCGGGCTGACGGCACACTGGAGCGCTACAAGGCTCGCTGGGTTCTCCGGGGGTTCACCCAGCGGCCTGGTGTGGACTATGATGAGACCTTCAGTCCAGTGGTGAAGCCTGCTACTGTGCGCACGGTCCTTTCGCTTGCGCTCTCTCGCTCTTGGCCTGTGCACCAGCTGGATGTGAAGAATGTCTTTCTTCACAGCACTCTGTCAGAGACAGTCTACTGCTCTCAGCCAGCGAGATTTGTGGACTCCAGTCGTCCGGACATGGTTTGCCGGCTCAACAAGTCTCTCTATGGTCTGAAGCAGGCTCCGCAGGCTTGGTATTATCGATTCGCCACGTTCTTGCTGACATTGGGGTTCACCGAGGCCAAGTCTGACACGTCACTCTTCATCTACCGCCGTGGGGATGAGACTGTCTATCTGCTGCTATATGTCGATGACATTGTGCTCACTGCCTCCAGTCAGCAGTTGCTTCAGAGTGTCATCTCATCTCTGCAGCAGGAGTTTGCTATGAAGGATCTTGGTCAGCTCCACCACTTCTTGGGCGTCACTGTTGAGCCTCACCCGTCTGGTCTTCTCCTTCACCAGCGGCAGTACGCACTTGATATTCTGGAGCGGGCTGGGATGACTGATTGCAAGCCCTGCTCCACTGCTGTCGACACTCAGGCGAAGCTGTCTGCTGATCTGGGTGATCCGGTGGCTGATCATACTGCCTACCGGAGTCTGGCCGGCGCTTTGCAGTACCTCACCTTCACCAGGCCGGACTTCACCTACGCTGTTCAGCAGGTCTGTCTCCATATGCATGATCCTCGGGAGTCACCTTGCTGCGCTGAAGCATCTCCTCCGCTACGTCCGTGGCACTGTGGACGTCGGCCTGGTTCTTAACCGCTCGTCCTCTGCTGAGCTGGTGGTCTACACCGACGCTGACTGGGCTGGCTGTCCGGACACTCGCCGCTCCACTTCCGGCTACGCCGTCTTCCTGGACGGCAACTTGATCTCCTGGTCGTCCAAGCGGCAGGCGGTTGTCTCCCGCTCCAGTGCCGAGGTGGAGTACCGTGTTGTCGCTAACAGCGTGGCAGCGGCGTCCTGGTTACGACAGCTCTTGGCGGAGCTCCACAGCCCGCTCGCCAAGAGCACGCTCGTCTACTGCGACAACGTCAGCGCCGTGTATCTCTCCACCAACCCCGTCCAGCATCAGCGAACGAAGCATGTGGAGATTGACCTGCACTTCGTGCGCGATAGGGTCGCCATCGGCGATGTTCGGGTACTCCATGTCCCGACTATCTCCCAGTTTGCCGACATCTTCACCAAGGGACTACCCTCCTCGACCTTCTCGGAGTTTCACTCCAGCCTCAACGTAGCAGGTGGCTAGTTGTGGCTGCGGGGGGTATTTGCCCTTTGTACTTTCTTCTTGTCCAGTCTTGAACACCGCTGCACCGGTAGTTCAGACTGCGGGGCGGTGTTGGTGTATATGTTAGCCCATATCTAGAGGCCCATGTATAGAATCTATATATCCCACCCTTCTAGGGTTTGGAGGAATACACGCCATTATTCTCTCCATCAACATTTAGCCATTTACTCATGTGTTCCATTAAGTTACATATGCAGTTACAATAGCTCATTCTATATTGGGAACATATCAAGTGCAAACCAACATCTCCGTGCAAACCGTGCAAATTTCGCCACCAGATTAACATCCAAGGGGTATGGAGGGATTGGGTAATTTTACAATTAACCGCCCGCCCTTCAATTGGGTAATCACACTTTTGCAAATCCCCCCTCCCACTCCTACGTGCCCCCCTTGGATGTTGATCTGGCGGCCCAGGTTGAAATTTGCACAGTTTGCATGGAGAGGTTGGTTTGCACCTGATATGTTCCCTTCTATATTTCCATAGCTTAGATTTGGGTTCATGTTCTCCTCTTGTAGCCTGAGGTTACCAATACCAACTACTGCTCTGCATTCAAGTATTTAACAAAATTTTGATAAAAAAAGGGAATTCAATGTTCCCAAGTTGAAAGTTCAATTACCTGATCGATGATATCATCCAAAGGATTATTAGGTAAATCCAATGAACGAATAATGTCAAGAATCTTTGACTTTCGCTCCACTGCGGCATCATACCTGACCACAATTTTCCAGGTAAGAACTTTATGAACTGGGCTATATGAGCATGTCAAGTTAATGAATAATTCTTGATTCACATAACAGGCACCTCTTCGACAGTTCAGTCAAGTAAGCATCTCTTTCTTTGAAGTAGTTCTCTACTTTCTCCTTGCAACTATAACATGACCAATCATCAGTCAAGGTATCAGTCCAAGGTGGAGTTAGGCAACCAGGGTGAACACATGCAGCACAAACAGAGCAATAAAGCAACGAGCTTTTCTCCTGAAATGGCATGCAAATTAAAATGTTAAACAAACTGAGAGAGAGAGAGAGAGAGAGAGAGAGAGAGAGAGAGAGAAGCAAATTCAGTCATCAAATTCCAGAACACCCCAATCCAGTACACTCACAGCCAGCAGTATTGCATTCGAGTGTTCATTTTCTTCATGGGTACCAAATAGTATTGCATTCTTATCGTTAACTACAAGTGCTTACAATTAAAATCATATTTTTTTTCACATACTCAAATATAAGACAACCCCTTAAGGGCTTGTCGAATGGAGCAGGCTCAATTGCCTTGGATTACGACTTACGAGGGCAAATAACTCCCTTATAACAAAGGAATTTGGTCAAACCCTGCATACTTTAACAGGGTCTGAAGCAGTTACTGGTTTCTAGACAATATTGAACAGTTACCAGGCAGGCAGCGTGATTTGAACAATTGCAGCCAGGCTAAAGTTTCAAAATCAAATTTAATTTGTTTTCCACGAACAAGGGGGAAGGCAAATAGCCCCGCCGGACTCACCCCACACACACACTTACTTACTAAACCTATGAGAAACACACCACTAAATAGAAACAAAGATGATCAGCACTACCAACTGAGCCCAAAGCTCAGATGGAAGCAACCTAACAACTTAATAAGATCTTGTAATTTATCAGCATCAGCCATGCACCAAAGGCTAGACTCCTCAGCCACTGTTCGAAGGTGCCCCTGAACATTGGGCAGGACCCCTTTGAAGACGGATGCATTTAGAATTGGTGCCAGCAAACTGGTACTGACGTGTGAAATTTTTTCCTAAATGGTTTTTGAGCTCTGGTGTGACAATAAAACGATCAGCCTGATAGGTAAAAGTATCAGGAACAATTACATCACAAATAGATTAAAATATGCAGTGTTTATTGAAACATAAGTCACCTCCTCAGTGTTGCAGATCTGGCACATATAGAATTCCTCCTCAGAGTCTGTTGATTCATGATCTGACTCTGCTGCAACATTTAATAGATCAATAATTAACTCAAGTAATTATTAGGAAGATACCATACTTATTCTTCAAGCAATCTGTTAGAGTATACGTTTATTGGTATACTTGTATTTAAATTGTACTTGTACAACAAACCATCTTGGCTATATATATAAAGGTCACCCTCCCACCTAGGGGCGTGTGGTGTTTCCCCATGCAGCATAGCTATTAACTGTTTCAAATTTCAAACATGATACAGTACTATCAGAAGACATAACTTTTACAGTTTCAGGTCAGAAGTGTTATGGGGATGCTTTCCAAGTGACTTTAAAGAAATTATGTAATTATTAAGTAATAAAGCATGGCATCTATGTGTGTATCAGTGTATGCGCACGCATAATCACCTTCAACAAAATGGACAACTAGCCTGCTGTGCTAACACTAATAAAGATAATATGTAAAAGCAAACCAGATTAATTGGTTCTTGAAGAAATAAAAGGTGATTTCATAAGCACTATTTAATATGAAAGCATGGCAATAATTATCCCTGCAACTTCTTGCAGTAACCACACTATTCCACGTTATTCCTAAACAGACAAATCCTGTTGCAACAAATAATATGACTATCTGGATAGGAAATTTGCTGATGACAATCATTCCTTAAGAAGGGAGAATAAGAAGCGATATCAGTTAGAGCGCCCCACCTAGCCAACCCGACCATAAAACCCAGGTGTTATAGTGGGAGGGGTGGGGGCTTTTATCCTCAGTCCAACATTCCCCCTACTGCGTGCGAGCCGGGCGAGCCGCGGGGCTGTGCCACCTGTCCGGTCTCAGCACTTCGGTCTCAGCAAACGCAGCCAGGGAAATCGCGCAGCGGAAATGCGTGGCCGGGAGGGATCGAACCCAGGACCTCGGCTCTGATACCAAGTTAGAGCGCCCCACCTAGCCAACCCGACCATAAAACCCAGGTGTTATAGTGGGAGGGGTGGGGGCTTTTATCCTCAGTCCAACAATATCAACCAATGCCCATGGATGGTATCCTATGTGATTAACACCAGAGTCTCAAAAAGTCGAAGTGGTGTGGTTGTGCTACAGTGCTACACTATGGAACCTAGGAGGACACAAGAATCTGTATCAAGCATTAACCTCGAAAATACTTAGATCATTGAGAATGCTGCCCCCAAGTGGTAACCATATCAAAAATAGAAATGCTTTTGCCACTGCAGCAGTACCATACATACCAATCACTCAAAAATAGAAATGCTTTTGCCACTGCAGTACCATACGTCCATACATAGCAATCACTATAGACAACTTTGTCGAGAAACTTACGTGGAGGATACTCCTCAACTCCATCGTCACTCACATCTTCCAGTTTTCCAAGTTTACTAACTCGTCCTTTCAAGGAGACATCAGGTCCATAATGCCGCTTACGCTGAAATTCCATGACCTTTTCTTCATCTGCACTAGCAAATGCAAATAGTTATGAATAGAAGTTGTACAGAATACCCCAAGGAATCAAAATTTATGGAGTACATGAGAGGGAAATAGGAATACGAGAAGAACTCTAGTACCCAATTATATTATATCCTTAACAAATAATAAAGATGCAAGGAGAAATACATAGATCATAGTGGTATATCCTCATATTCTCTTCTAAATGAAAATCAACAGAGTATTAAAACTAATTTTCTGCAATACAAATAGTCAATTTTCAAATACTCCCTCTGTATATGTATGATGTTTTGGACACCAACAATCTCGAAGACACATTTCACTACTACCTTTTGCATGAAATGGTAACACAAAAATTATAAAATTACTATATTACGAAACTGTCTCATGATAAATCCAATGATACTATGTCCATATGACTAATCCTCAATCCATAGACTTTGTTGAATCTATGGTGAAAGATAAAGAGTGTTGACTACAAGCATTCTAGGACACCATACAACAAACGGAGGCAATAGTAGCTTTTGTGAGTGTTACCACAGCTAACATCTGAAACGTTGAAGTTTAGATTAAACCACAAGTCCTGACTTTTTCTCCAAAAAGGTGTATGATAGTGCAGGATGACTGCAAGGGGGGTTTTATTGGACATTTGTGAAGGAATAATCAAATAAGTGATGGTAAATATGACGTGCCATAAATGTGATGTAGTAGTAAGGTGTGTGGTCTTATATCAGCACAATAGCAGGCAGCATGAATTCACAACATCTACATAATTAAAAAGCCAGCCACATTTTCTGCAACGTTAGCAAAAAGCCAAAAACAGAAGTTCACTAGTCATTTATCTATTGCAAAAGCTTACAAACACAAAGTGACAAAACCACTTTGGTTTCAGCAGAAAACCAAAGTGAAAACACCCAAAAAAAATGATGTAATTACTAATAACCAAACTGACCGTTCAAAATTTTATGAATGAATTGAACTTATTTTGGAAGAACATAAGGGACACTACTTTTTTTTCAAAATTAAAGATTTAACTCGAACATTAGAGTTATGTCCATCTATAAAGTTTGTGTCGATGCAAACCTTGCTGAACACAATCAGGCTTTGGAGGCAAAGGATAATGATCTTCAACCAGCTTAAGAAGAAGCTCTCTAGGACCAGAAACGAAATCCTCCAATTCAACACCCTGCCACATTTTAATTGGGAAAAAAAATTGCATCAGTTTGCCTGCCAAGCTATAGAATGCACAAGATGGGAAGAAAAAGATGAATAGGTTACAAACACACATATTTTGCAATAGCTTCCTCTGTTCGAGCTTCTCCAGTGCTCTGAAGACCAATCACCACACATTTTTCTTCTGCTAAGGCTGCTTTTGCCAATCTCACAACAGCAGGTACCTTTGCAGACATACACATATGCCTAAAGAAGCGCTGCGAAAAGAATATGCATAATGTACTGTTATTAGATTATTAACAATACAGGGTAGAGTTAAAGTGTATATATGAAGCACGTGATCGGCCATACTTCACAAGTACTAAATCAGAATTTTCTCTCTGATCCAGTGATCCCAGATTATCTGAGTTGAGAATGTCAAGGAGTAATAACTATATGACTTCTGCGGAATTACCTGATTTTCTGCCAGCATGTTTATGGTACTAAAGATATTGTTGCATAAAAGCAAAGGGAATTACCTGATGACTAGCCCAGTATAGCCGCCATATTTGAGCTGAATTGACTTTATCTTCTGCATAATATTCAATGGCTGATAGGAGTTCAACACGCAATTCAACCCAAAGTCCAGCAGCCTTTTTATACATATTCTGCAACATGAGATAACAACAGGTTCAAAAATTATTAGGAAAAGTTAAATTTAAGATATTATTACTTCATATTTATGAGCAATCACACTTTGTAACAAGACATAAAGATGGCTCAAATGAAGCTAATCATATCACCAAAACAGAAGGGAAAAGGTTGCATGTCAATTTACCATCATTCTTTCCTCCAGAGGTGCTTCCAGAACATCAAAGTCAGCACCCTTGTAACTCAGAGTACGGCAAACGTACATACCTCTGGGGAAGATTTAACAAAAGCAGTATTAATGAGAACACTGGCGCACAAAAACACTAAATTAGAAATTTAGCAACAAGACAGTTCCATGACCTTTGTATACAGTATACACAGAACATTAGACATATTCATTCACTTAGACCACCCCCTCTAGCCACTCCGACCCTAAAACCCAGGTGTTAGAGTGGGGGAGAGGGGGGGCTTTATCACTGGACCAACATTCCCCCTACGGCGAGCGAGCCGAGCCGCGCCGCGCCGCGCCGCGCCTGTGGCTGCTGGTCTCAGCGAACCCCGCAGGGGAAATCACGCAGCGGAAGAAATGCGTGGCCGGTGGGTTTCGAACCCGGGACCTGGCTCTGGTACCAAGTAGGAGGATAATAGTTGTTGTATTCCTCCAACCCTAGAAGGGTGGGTATAAATAGTACCTACACATGGGCCTCTATACACATGGGCTCAATATACTCCAACAAGTTAGAACGCCCCACCTAGCCAACCCGACCATAAAACCCAGGTGTTATAGTGGGAGGGGTGGGGGCTTTTATCCTCAGTCCAACATTCCCCCTACTGCGTGCGAGCCGCGGGGCTGTGCCACCTGTCCGATCTCAGCGAACGCAGCCAGGGAAATTGCACAGCGGAAATGCGTGGCCGGGAGGGATCGAACCCAGGACCTCGGCTCTGATACCAAGTTAGAACGCCCCACCTAGCCAACCCGACCATAAAACCCAGGTGTTATAGTGGGAGGGGTGGGGGCTTTTATCCATAGTCCATCATTCCCCCTACGGCGTGTGAGCCCGGCGTAGCCCGCAGCAGGTTCTAGTGCCCGGCGTAGCCCGCAGCAGGTCTCAGCACACGAGAAGCGCATGGGAAATCGTATTTCCGCTGCGCGATTTCCCCTGCGCCTCTCGTGTGCTGAGACCTGCTGCGGGCTACGCCGGGCACTAGAACCTGCTGCGGGCTACGCCCGCCGTAGGGGGAATGATGGACTATGGATAAAAGCTCCCACCTCTCCCACTATAACACCTGGGTTTTATGGTCGGGTTGGCTAGGTGGGGAGCGCTAACATGGTATCAGAGCCGAGGTCCCGGATTCGAACCCACCCGGCCACGCATTTCCGCCGCGCGATTTCCCCTGCGCCTCTCGTGTGCTGAGACCTGCTGCGGGCTACGCCGGGCACTAGAACCTGCTGCGGGCTACGCCGGGCTCGCACGCCGTAGCTACAAGTACTATCTGGTGGTGGTCGATGACTTCTCGCACTACTCTTAGACGTTTCCTTTACGTGCCAAGTCTGAGACCTTCCCCACCCTCCTCCACTTCTTTGCCTGGGTGTCCACTCAGTTCGGCCTCACTGTTAAGGCCGTCCAGTGCGACAACGGGCGGGAGTTCGATAACTCCACCTCCCGGTCTTTCTTCCTGTCTCGAGGTGTTCAGCTGCGTATGTCTTGTCCGTATACCTCTCCTCAGAACGGCAAGGCTGAGCGGATGATTCGCACGACGAACGACGTCGTGCGCACCCTTCTGATCCAGGCTTCTCTCCCCCCGCGCTTCTGGGCTGAGAGCCTCCACACCGCCACCTACTTGCTCAACCGTCTTCCGTCCACTGCTTCTCCTACTCCCACTCCACACCACCCTCTTTTCGGTACCCCTCCTCGCTACGACCACCTTCGGGTCTTCGGGTGTGCGTGTTACCCTAACACCTCCGTCACCGCTCCTCACAAGCTGGCGCCCCGCTCGACTCGTTGTGTGTTCCTCGGTTACTCCCCTGACCACAAGGGGTACCGATGCTTTGACCTCACCACTCGCCGCGTCCTGATCTCCCGACATGTCGTTTTCGACGAGTCGGATTTCCCCTGCTCCACCTCCTTTACACCTTCTCCTGACCCCGAGCTGGAGTCTTTGTTTCCGACTGACACGGTGGTTCAGCCACCGTTACCTGTCTGTCCTTTTCCTGCAGGTTTTGCCGTCACGCCGACACCGTTTCCGGTGATCCCTGCTGCGCCGAGCGCGGCCCCGGTGCCCGCGGTCGCGCCACGCGCGGTCCCCGGACCTCCGGTCGTGCCGCGCGCGGACCCGGTGTCACCTGCTGCGCCACGCGCGGACCCGGTGTCACCTGCTGCGCCACGCGCGGCCTGGTGCCTTCCCCTGCACCTGCGCGGTACGCTCAGCCGGTGCAGGTGTACCGGCGCCGCTCGGCGCCGACCCCGACACCGCAGCGGTACGCTGAGCCGGTGCAGGTGTACCGGCGTCATTTGGCGTCGACACCGGCGCCGCCTCCTGCTCCGGAGGCTCCTGCGACGCCGACACGGGAGCCGTCGACGCCGCCGCCACCTCCGGCTCCCTCTCGAGCTGAGCCGGAGGTGTACCACCCGCCGGTCATCCATCGGAATCCTCGGCATATCCATCCCACGGTGACTCGGCGGATGGCGTCCCAGGCCGCGACTCTCTCCGCCACCGAGGGAGAGCCGCGGGTCTCTCCAGTACCCTCCTCTGTCCGCGGCGCCTTGGCGGATCCTCACTGGCGTCGCGCGATGGAAGAGGAGTACGCGGCTCTTCTCGCCAACCAGACGTGGGACCTCGTGCCGCGTCCGTCTGGTTGCAATGTGGTGACTGGCAAGTGGATCTGGACGCATAAGCGTCGGGCTGACGGCACACTGGAGCGCTACAAGGCTCGCTGGGTTCTCCGGGGGTTCACTCAACGGCCTGGTGTGGACTATGATGAGACCTTCAGCCCGGTCGTGAAGCTCGCTACGGTGCGCACGGTCCTCTCGCTTGCGCTCTCGCGCTCCTGGCCTGTGCACCAGCTGGACGTGAAGAATGCGTTTCTTCACGGCACCTTGTCAGAGACTGTCTACTGCTCACAGCCAGCGGGATTTGTGGACTCGAGTCGTCCGGATATGGTCTGCCGGCTCAACAAGTCTCTCTATGGACTGAAGCAGGCTCCTCGGGCTTGGTACTCTCGGTTCGCCACGTTTTTTGATGACACTGGGGTTCACCGAGGCCAAGTCTGACACGTCTCTCTTCATCTACCGCCGTGGGGATGAGACTGCTTATCTGTTGCTATATGTCGACGACAATGTGCTCACAGCTTCCAGTCAGCAGTTGCTTCAGAGTGTCATCTCCTCACTGCAGCAGTAGTTCGCTATGAAGGATCTCGGTCAGCTCCACCACTTCTTGGGCGTCACTGTTGAGCCTCGCCCGTCTGGTCTTCTCCTTCACCAGCGGCAGTACGCCCTCGATATTCTGGAGCGGGCTGAGATGATTGATTGCAAGCCCTGCTCCACTCCAGTCGACACTCAGGCGAAGCTGTCTGCTGATCTGGGTGATCCGGTGGATGATCCTACTGCCTACCGGAGTCTGGCCGGCGCTTTGCAGTACCTCACCTTCACCAGGCCGGATCTCACCTACGCTGTTCAGCAGGTCTGTCTCCATATGCATGATCCCCGGGAGTCACACCTTGCTGCGCTGAAGCGTCTCCTCCGGTACGTCCGTGGCACTGTGGACCTTGGCCTGATACTTCACCGCTCGTCCTCTGCTGAGTTGGTGGTCTACACCGACGCTGACTGGGCTGGCTGCCCGGACACTCGTCGCTCCACCTCCGGCTACGCCGTCTTCCTGGGCGGCAACCTGGTCTCCTGGTCGTCCAAGCGGCAGCCGGTTGTCTCCCGCTCCAGTGCCGAGGCGGAGTACCGGGCTGTCGCTAACGGCGTGGCGGAGGCGTCCTGGTTGCGACAGCTCTTGGCGGAGCTCCACAGCCCGCTCGCCAAGAGCACGCTTGTCTACTGCGACAACGTCAGCGCCGTGTATCTCTCCACCAACCCCGTCCAGCATCAGCGGACGAAACACGTGGAGATCGACCTACACTTCGTGCGCGACAGAGTCGCCATCGGCGATGTTCGGGTCCTCCATGTCCCGACTACCTCCCAGTTTGCTGACATCTTCACCAAGGGGCTGCCCTCGTCGACCTTCTCGGAGTTTCGATCCAGCCTCAACGTAGCCGGTGGCTAGTTGTGGCTGCGGGGGGAGGGGGGGTGTTGGCCCTTTTGTGCTCTATTTGTACTCTCATCGTGTCCAGTCTTGAACACCGCTGCGTCGGTTGTTCAGACTGCGGGGGGGTGTTAGCTTTCTTGTTGTCCAGTCTTGAACACCGCTGCGCCGGTAGTTCAGACTGCGGGGGGGTGTTGGAGTATATTGAGCCCATGTGTATAGAGGCCCATCTAGAGGCCCATGTGTAGGTACTATTTATACCCACCCTTCTAGGGTTGGAGGAATACAACAACTATTATCCTCCTACACATTCATCCATTGCATATGGGCAGTCATTATTAATTGTGTACAGTTGTATGCACATATAAGGCAGAACTTGGTCATTTAGCAGTGAGAGCGAGAAACACTAACCTGGCTTTCATGTCCATGGCAACAAGTTCAAGAGCACCCACACCTCCTTTCTCAAGAGCACCTGGAAATTATTCCCATAGAGCATGAATAATAGCCAAAATCATTAGTGTTTATTTAGATTTCACAGGTTTAATTTCTGATGGTAACTAAGCATGGCAGTATCACATAAAGGATACAATGCTTAATGCTGTGGAATTTATGTGCATAAAACTGATAGCTCCATTATTGTTAAAACAAAAGAATATTTGGCTTGCACTAATACTAGTGTGCGAAGAACAGATAATGGTATCTTGCTGGTAGTGTACATTTTTACAACAGTAATTTCAATTAGCAGCATACCTGCAATTTATAAATCCCTATAGAAAGCATGAATCTCTAAGCCTTTTTGATAAATAAACTGAATAGGAAATAGATAGTTCTGTCCTATCATTCGAGTAAAGAAAATGCAGATAAAGCACCAGTTAATTTCCATTTACGGGCACCATTCGTGTTTAATTGCTAATAATACATCTGATAGTCTTGAGCATTTCCATCTGATTTGCTTCTAAGCCATCTATCTATTGCACAATAAAATGTACAAGAACTGCTAGTCCAGTCCACATAAAAGCAAGACTAGTAGTTCTTGTACATTTTGTCCACATAAAAGCAATACAAACAGTTCTTGTACATTTTGTCGTGCAATAGATGGTTTGGAAGGAATTTGATAAAAAAAAACTCAGTGTCATCAGATAGTAAATGCTGTTGGAATGAATAGATGAATGATCATTTGTTTGTGAGCTCAGATAAGAAATGTCAAAGGCAAAAAATATGCACAAAGAAAACAAACAAAAAGGAACAGAGGAATTAACACAAACCTAGAAATTGGTGAAAATTCTCAAATGATGTTCCATCTCCCCAGAGACCAAGCCGAACCATGTAACCTAAATTTCGAGGCTCAGATGCACCAGTTGCTGAGCAATAAACAACCCGGGCTTGAGGTAACATTTCCTATGATGTTAGGTGCCATCAGTATATCAATATATCATCAGAAAAGTAAACTGTCAATAACACCAAGTAATCTGACAAGCTAACGCTGATACAACCATCCCAAGAAAGTAAAGGATCTTTATTACAACAAAAAAAGGGGCCCACTGATAAGACCATACACACTGTTTAAAGTAACAAAATGCATGGTAATACTAGAGTTAGCATGCTGCCAGCTCAATCACAAAATTCTCAGACATATTCCGATGGCAGGACAATTTAAGTTCATGGTTTTAAACATATATTTTAGCAGACAGTAATTTATACATAAAATGTTTGTTTTTAAAACTATACAGCTCGTGTTCAAGAAATTGGACAGGAAGGCCACAGCAGCAGAACATGTTTTATGCTGATAACAAAGGCAAACAGAACAAGGAAACATCACCAAACAGGAATGTACATGCACCTGAATCTCGAGAACAGCTTTACCAGTGCGGGTGGGCTGGCTCCCTGCCTCAGGAATCAGATTTTTGGCCTTGTGGCACTGCAGTAGAGATCGTTTCAGCACTTCAGCTTAATGCACAATATTTTTTTTGAAACAATCAGCTTAATGCACAATATGTTTGAATAAATAAAGCAATATTTTCTAGAAGATGCTGAATTCGTTCAATTAGTTATTTCCTTTTTGTTGGTGACTCATAAGTTCAAGCATGTGCCTTACATACCTCATCAAACACCAGAAGACCATCAAACTCAGATCCACACCACTGTACCAACTGCTGCAAACGGGAAAGGCCTTTTTCAGAGGATGCTATCAAGCTGCTATAAGTTACAAAAACAACTCCATCTTTGATCCCAATAGCTTCAGAGTCTAGCTTAGAATATGGAAGCTTATTTAAAGCATGCACTGCAGAACAAGTATATGATGTCAGTCGTAAATATCAGGAAAAGACATGAAATAGACTATTGACATATATGCCTGGTAAAAGTTCAAGGTTCTTCATTTCAACTCAGTTGTTAGAACTAAGACAGTTCAAAGTTCAAGATTTGATCAATGAATTCTATTAAGTGTTTAACAATTTTTGCTAGTCTTTTTTCTCATGGAGACTGACATAAAGACGTCTGAAAAATGGAAAATAAGAATGCTCCATACTGTTGACTATCAGTTGATACTTATCTATGTTATAATACTTTTCTTTCATATATGCACTTCTTATAATGTTTTACATAAGTGGCATTACATGGCACTATATGCTTTCATAAAGGTTTTCAACAATGACAAAGTGTAGATGCATCCTGCCTCCCAATTCCATTTATTTGCATAAGATGGCCTCACTTAATATGAATTGCAATTCCATTTTGCTCATAACTCAAAGAAACTGGTGTATTTGTGGGTCCACACCTTCCACACACTTTGCACCAACATCATCCAGATCTCTACGAGCATCATATTTCAGGTCTGGACCAATTGATATCCACCTGAATAATTTATCCATCATTAAAAATACAAAGAAGCAACAGATAATGCAAGTACAGGCGAAAAAAATGGATAGGTGGTTACAGAATTTCTTTTCTTGCAGAAGTTCTTACAAAGCCTTATGCCTTCCCTGTTGCCAATTTTCCCAGATCAATCCAGCAATGGTACGTCCTTTACCAACGCCAGCTCCATCACCAATGAAGAAACCTGCTCTAGCACCAGTCGGGAGATGATGAAGATGCCTCTGCCATACAAGACTGACATGAGATGCAATGTATGTAAAGAAGGAATGTCGGACAATGAAAAGGTAACTGACCTGACAAGCATACACTAATGTTTCAATTTGTAAGCAAGATAATGCATTGGTTTTATCCAATTCTTCCATGATAGTCAACTTGTGAGTAGGTTCAGGAGGTTGCACCGCTGATAAGGATGATGTTTCTACTACAGGGTCAGGATGAGGAAGACCAAGAGAGAGCTTGGGAGGACTCTGGAAATAGAATAATGCATATGTAAAATTATCAAAGCAACAAAAAAAAGTGAAACAGAAAAGGATCTAGGAAGTCCAAAGTTGCTCTCCTTTTTTCATCAAATTTATTAAAACATAAACCCTTACATAATCAATGAAAGTTTCCCCAAAAGTACCACCTTCATCTTCATCACGCTCAACATCAACTGCAAGCTGCATAAAATCAATTCAATTATTATATAGTTATATAATGCCAGAAGCCCAGAACCATATCAAGAAGGCATTGGTAGATATGAGGACCGATGGTAGGATGCTATGGATTGTTTGACGCTTCAGTATTTGCATACGTCATTCAACAATTAAGCATGATTGAATACAGATAAGCAAAAGTGGGAGCAAGGGCAAACTTCATAGTTAGAGAAAGCATAAGATGACTACACCAATCTGTATGCTTAGTACACATGAGTACTGTATCAATTCAAACTGCTAGTCAGAGTTCCATATGACATAAGACAGATAAAAAAAACTCAATTAATCCACAAAAGAAGCTATTTCAAAATTATTAAGATTTATATTAGGATTTAGGTGGATGATGCAGTTTTAGAGAGAAAAAAACTATGGTATGAAGAAACTGTAGTATTAGTCTTCTAGAAACCAACAGTGTGTTAAACCACGGTTTAGAAAAAAGAGGTCATGAGTGGAGTTTCTAAACCTCCAAAAAGACTACAGTTGTAACAATGTCATGGTTTCCAAAACTCCAAGGTTTGTTGATTCCAAACACCTCATAGGTTTTCAAAACCAAAGAATTTTGCAAAACCATAGTATTTTTCTTGAACCCAAAAAGTACTCTCCTTGAAAACAGTTGCCCTTGGTATCCCTCTGAAGACTCTAGAAAAAGTGGACGAGTTTCACATAATATTGTGAGATCACATGACAGCACTTTACAACTGAAGATAGACCAATGCTCTGTTCTTGCGCAGACAGAAGTTCAGTTTCTAGTCTTTCAGAAAAGTCAGCGACACAAAGGGACCTAACAAACCCCACAAAAACATGACAAACCAAATAACAGGCTATCTTAGTTAATTGTTTGCACCAACAGACAACAGGGGGGGGAAAAGAAAAAAAGAAATGCAGGTCTTCTCGTGTGCAAGTTTAAACTTGTGGTGACTTGCAATGCTCATAAGCCCTAAAGGCTGAAGCCGTGTTCCTCAGGGCAACTATCCGTTAGGCTCGTGAGGATTTTGGAAATCTGAAGCTCCAAGCATTAGCAGAATAAGGGCATCGGCATCCAGACATGCATGTGACAGAATTCTCATATGCCATGCAGCACAGCTAAAAACAAGAAGCTAGTTGACCCAAAATCAAGTCAACAGACACCACAATTTTGACCTTAGTCACGCCAGATATCACAACAAGCTTGACTAGTGAAACAGTAGCCTAACTGACAGCATACCAATAACGATGAACAGGCAGAGCTACTCACCTCATTGATCTCCTCAGGTGGCTCAGCAGGTGGAAACATCGGCACCATGGGTACCTGGAGGTGCGGCGGCAACATGGGCAGGAAGGGCATGTGCGGCATCGGCACCGGCGGCGGCGGCAGCGGCATCGGGGGCGGGATGAAGCCCGGGCCCGCGGAGGCGAGGAAATGGCGGAGCTTGGACATGTCGACGGCGAGGTCGACGCCGCACTGCGGGCACCGGAAGCGGGCGAGGCCGTGGGGCACGTTGAGGACGGCCTTGCAGCGCGCGCAGGGGAGCTGGATCTTGGTGGGGTCCACGCCCTGCGCCCGGGGAGCGGAGCGGCGGCCTGGAGGTGGCGGAGCGTGGGGCGCCGGCGGCGGCGGAGGCGGCGGCAGCGAAGGGGACGGCGGCGTCGGGGCCGGGGCCGAGGGCGGCGGGGTCGGGGAGGCCTTGGGCGGGGAGGGCGGCATGAGCTCCGGCGGGAGGCGCTGCGCCATGCGGCACTTGGGGCAGATGAACTCGGTCATGCCGGGGGCCACGGCGAGGACGCCGCGGCAGCCGGCGCAGCGCACCTGGACGGCGGCCGCCGGCGCGGGGGAGGCGCCGCGGCCGGCCATCGCGGAGGCGGGGGCGACCGGGCGAGGGTTTCAGCCGTCGGCGTGGGGGAGGGAGAGGAGAGGGGGTTTCCGCCGGGGTGTTATGTGGGGGCAAAGACTGGGTTTTTACTGGGGTTCTGGCATTTCGGCAATCGGAGAAAATGCTTTACTACTGTTTCGGGAGGCTCTCAATTCTCATTGATGGCATTCATTTCCTGCGTAGCATTAACACCAAGGGCTTGTTTAAAAAAAAAATTCCCCGAAACATGTATAGAATGTTTGAACACATGTATAGAGTATTAAATAAAATCTGTTTACAATTTTTTTTACACAGATAAGTTGTAAATCGCGAGACAAATCTAATGAGTCTACTAAGAATCTAATGAGCCTACTTAATTCATAATTTGCAACAGTGGTGCTATAGTAACCATCCGTTAATTATGGATTAATCATGGATTAAGTAGGCTCATTAGATTCATCTTGCGATTTACAATTCATCCGTGCAAAAAGTTTTATAAATAAATTTTATTTAGTACTCCTGAATAGTCCTAAATAGCAAGATTCTCGTTCAAAAAAAAATTCTTAGAGGGAAGGCCTTATCATCAATCAGTGACGAAAACATCTTCTGGTCCTGTGGATTTGAGAATTAGGGGAATCCCGGGGGGGCAGGGATTTCACGTGTCACTCTTCTTGCTACTGCTATTATATTTGTATTAAAAATAGAAATTTTTTTACGTTTTCATTGCAACACCCCCTTGACCCAGCAATATGGCCACACTTATCGATATTGAGCCAATCAAATCCTCTCCGGGAACAAAGAACAAATATTAAGGTTCCGTTTGGATCTATCATGCTAATCCATTGGCTCATTAGCTGAAATTAGCTGGGTTAAACTAGCTAATTAGATAATTGTTACTCCCTCTGATGCAAATTATAATTCATTTGACTTTTTTGACTTTAAGTTTGACCACTCGTCTTATTCAAAAATTTGTACAAAATATCACTTTTTTGTTGTGGTTTACTTTATTAATAAAATTTTTCGAGAATGATTTAAATTTGAATATGTTTGTATAAATTTTTTGAATAAGATGAGTGGTCAAACATAGGATAAAAAAGTCAAACGAATTATAATTTGGAACATAGGAAGTATTTAGCTAGTTAAAAGGGATTTAGCTGCGTATTAGCTGGTCCCATTTGAATCCATTATAGCTAAAATAAGCTACCTACCAATTAGCTGGTGATCCAATCAGACCCTAGGTAGCAAGGGCGTTAGAGAGGACCGTGCAAATAAAGATGGAGTAATAAAAGTGGATTATGCAGTATATATGGTGAAGATGAGGGACTACGGAAGGGGCATATGAGAGCATAAGATGTGAACGAACACTACCCAAAGCAAGGTGCAAATGGGAGTCAGCCACCTTTCATGGGTAGCACCCCCAATTGATCAGCATATTAGCAATTGACAAACAAACTTGGCACCAAAGAACATCGAAATCAAGTGCATGGATGAAGATGAGCGAGTTTATATAATATATACAGCTCTACGAAATCTTGTTCGGGTAACTAATGTGGTATTGGCATGATGAGCACATCACTTCATCAGGTACAAGAAGTGTGAGATAGCACACGCCATGGGCTAATGTGCTAGCAACAAATACTGGATATTATATTGGATATATTAGCAATTGCAGGATTAAAAATATCATAGCAATTGCGAGTTCTCTAGCATACTAGAGGGCACGATCATCATCATAACTCAAAACATTACTAAGCAATCGGTCAGAAAAATGGTGCATGTCCTGAATATTTGTTTGTAGACGAAGACACTATGACTAGTGTAAAAGCACTGCAGCACATATGGCTTTCTGTGACATTTCATCACATAAACCGAAAATTCTATCACATTTCGCAGTTTACGACCCTCAAGTTCGTTAACTATCCTCCCTAATATACTTTGTTTGGGCTTTGTAACCACCATCACCACCACAATTCAGTGATTTACTGTCTTATTAGCGGATTCCCAAAAATATGGTAGCACTTATACCACTGGAAAGAAACATGTCCATATTTTCCAAATAAAGCTATTATGTCCTGGGGACACAAAGATTTGTTAGGATGGAGAATCGTACAAATCCAGCTATTATGTCATGCGGGCACAAATAAACCCTGGGATTGCACAAATGCAAATTTGTTATGTTGGTGAAGAAGTTTTACAATACAAGTGCAATTTAGTCATCATATGTATATAGATAACTTGTGATATGAATGGTGGGGCATCCAGGATGATGCTCCTCGAAGAAGCTCCTTATGGCAACCTCAACGGTTGGTACGTCTGACTCTTCACTTCTATGTCCAGAGAAGCCCAGACCAATAGCTACTCTTTTCAGATTTGTCAAATGCTCGATGCCAGCAAGCCTGACGCCACACGTCTTCACTTCATGCACACCCAATTGAAACCTGAGGGTCTCGAGCTTGGCCATTGATCCAGCTTGGAAGTGGAAGGCGAGGCCCGCTCGACGAGATTCCAAGTATTCAAGAGCCCTGAACGCTGCACTGCTGCTGAAGACAATACCTTCATCAGGGACATAGCCCACCCATAGCACAAGATGGGCGAGTACAGGTAACCCTGCAAGAACAGCAACATCATCCTTGAACAGCTCGTCAACATGGATTTCCAGGCTGCTGAGCGTGCTGAGCTGACCAACCCACACAGGTAACCGTGGAAACGGAAATTGCAGGTGAAGTTGCTCGAGACGACAGTCAGGCAAGCATAAAGAGTTCCACCGATCATAAAAGCCTGTCAGTGTGTGCTCTAATGCGAAAACACTTAAATGCCTCAGATTGTGATTAAGTAACTTCTCGATGGAATAAAGCAGAGCATCCTTATGTGTTTCCATAGTGGGGAAGTTGTAATCAGTTATACCGATGTACAACTCCCTTAGATTCAGCAACTCCCCGAGAGCCATTAAATTATCGACTGACTGTTTGCTTGCATCAAACCAATGCAGAGTATGAAGAGATTTCATCTTGCTGATTCCGTCAGGATAAGCTATGCTCACAGAAACCTTCAAATATGACAAAGCAGGCAAATGAACAATATCATGTGGAAGATGGGACAACTGTCCATCTATAACCAATGTCTCTAGATGATGTAGCCCACAAATTTGTCTAGGCAGTTGCATCCTCGACCTATGGTAGCTCTTCACATATAAATACCTCAGTTGAGACAATTTTTCAATTGGAGTGAGGTCCAAACCATCAACCTCACAAACAAACAGAACTCGGAGAAACTTCAGCTCCAACAGTCCAATGCTGCAATGAGGCAACCCAAAAATAAACACCGATCGCACATGTGGTAGACTCACACGATGTGCGATTTTATCAAGTTCCGCCTCATCAAGCTGCAGAGAGAGCCGGCGAGTCTTGCACTGCTGTCTTCTGGTGATTGTCTCCAGGTTTTCTACCACGCCCAGAAAATTCTCTTCTGCAGATTTGGACACAATTATATCCAGAACCATATCATGCACTTTATGATAGATACGCTCCTTGTTCCAAGCATGATGTTCCACAAGCTGGATGATCATGCTCCTATTAACCAATTCATTGAAATAGCTCCCTGCAATTTCCAACGCATTTCTGCCATCTATTCCACAGACAAAACCTTCAGCTACCCATTGCATAACTAGGTGATCCTTATCAATATCATGATCCTCTGGATACATACCAATATACAATAAGCATGTCTTGAGATGATGTGGAAGATGAGTGTAACTAAGGTTTAGTATCTGTCTCATCCCTTCTAAACTTGGATTTGACCTCAGATCAGAGCGTAGAGAATTAAGGACACAGTTCCATTGGCTCACTGATCTGTTCGTTTGACTAGCTAAAAGGCTAGCTATACTGATGATTGCTAGTGGCAGGCCACCACATTTTTGTAAAATTTTGTCAGATGGTTCTTCAAATGGCTGAGGACACGTGTTTTCCAACCCAAAAACTCTACCATAAAACAACTGCCTGGAATTATGGTCATCAAGAGGCTTCATCCTGTAAACAAATTTCCTCTGAAAATTGCAACATGTCATAGCCACCCTTTCAATTCGTGTAGTTGTCAACACATTGCTACCATGGTGGCCCTCCGGGAAAGCACATTTTATAAATTCCCATGCTGATGCATCCCATAAATCATCAACTACAACCAAATACCTGCCAAATATGTGCATCCAAATACATCTATTAATATGACACACCGAGTAAAAAGTTTCCTTTTTAATAAACAACTTGCACTGCTTTGAACTAAAATCTAACCTCCAAAATAATGGCTATGTACATGTTGTTATCTATGTGCCCAAAACCATGCACTTGGACAAACACTAGCTTGCCAAAATTCCAATTCATATTAGAGATTGTAACATTACCCAGATGAACCTTAGAAATGTATTGCAGATTGTCTCAATATATAGATGAACGTTAAAATTATAGAAATTAGGGTTGTGCTCCTTTGTCATCTCACTTTGTTTAGTACTTTTCTCCTTTCATATATGGCTAGGTTTTCAATAATATGTTACTAACCAGGTAGAAACATGCATAGGTGGTTAAGATAGGTTAGAAATGCGACTGTTGATGTGTTGAAAAGAATCTAAGAGTATAGGACAAGCAATAGTAAATAAATACCTTTTGTCTTGTAGATACTTTCTAAGGATATCTATGAGCCCATTCAACTCGTAAGTATCAACCCCTGGCCCCAAAATCTGTGTGACCAAACTCTTGAGAAGCACCACCATGTCAGGTCTTTGAGACACTGATACAAAAGCCTTGCAACCAAAGCTTTCCCCAAGCTTGCCGTAAACTTGATTTGCAAGTGTAGTCTTTCCTAGACCTCCAAGCCCAACAATAGATACCACCCTGAGCTTTTGCACTGACGCATCATCCACCTTCCCCCAATCAATTCAAAGGCAAGCTGTGGTCACAATAATGCAGCACCCGAGAAAGAAAAAACCAAAATAACAACACTAGGATACCAACCTGCTTCGTCAACAGATTGATAACCTCTTCCTTTGATCCATCAATGCCAACAAGTCTTGATGATTCCGTGTAAAGAGCAGTCATCCGAGGGTCGACAGCAACGTTACCAGATCTAGACTTGCAGTCATCTAGTCTGTACCTCATGCGCCGTGCACTAGCCTCTTGCACGCGACCCTTGAGCTCCTGAATTTTGCTGGCTAGCTGATGGCGCGCCCTCAGCGTCTTGAGACGGCGCAACAACCCTTTACCATCGCTGGAACCCCCAACAAAGTGCATAAACTCATCGAGGCAGTCCTCGATGTCGTACGACATCTCCCTCACTTTGTTCCTCCACTGCTTGGTTTGGTTGTCCAGCCCCTCCATGTCCGCAAGATCTTCCAGGAGAGCGCCCATGCTGCTGAGCTCCTCATGGAGAAATGCCACCTGCAGCATCCGGTTCAGCCAAAGAAGCGAGTGACTTAAGTTAAATCAGAGGTTGGTTTCGTTGGAGGGACAAAAATAGCATCAAAAGAAAATGAAATTTAAGTGAAATCAGAGGATATTATATATAAAAAATGGATCAAAAGGTACCTGTTTCCGCACATCCTTGAGCTTGGCATACTTTTCCCCCATGAGTGTGGCCAGCTTTCCAAGAAGCGAGTTCATCACTCCCATCGAGGCACTCACCAGTATCTTCTCCGCCATTTTGACTGCCCTTCTCTCTCAGCGTCAGGGGTCGACGGCGCCGCGGAGGATGGTGGCCACTGACCTGGAAACCGGCGTGCCTGATTGTGTTGCTTCTGGGGGAGCGGCCGGAGCTTTGTGGCCTCTGCGGGAGCAGGAACGAGTGGCCGGCAGCGGGCGAACTGGATGCCGGCCGCGGCGAGCGAGGTAAGCGGAGGACACGGCGGGCGGCGCTATGCCATGGAGCACACGCAAGGGCAAGGCAAGGGAAAGGCGCGGCCGTGCTAAAGAAAAAGGTGACGACGGCGGGTAAGGAGCCAAGACCAGATGGAAGGCGGCGACCTCAGGTCAACGCAACGCGCAAAGACTCAGGCCTCTTGTTTGTTTTTTTAAAAATTAATGTCATATCGAATGTTCGGATATCAATTTAAATATTTAAATATTAATTTAATATAAAATTAATTGCATAAGTTGTAATTAGGACTCTAGAAAAATCTATTAAGTATATTTAATGCACGATTAGCAGATAGTTACTGTTGCAATTAGTAGTCAAATTATAGACTAATTAGATTTAATAGATTCGTCTCGTGATTAAGTCATGACTTATGAAATCATATTTGTAATAACTCTATATTTAGTACTTCTAATTGGTGTTTAAATATGCGATGTGATGGGACTTATGACTTAAACTAAAAAAAGCAAACGAGAGCTTATCAAGACCCTGTTTTGTTTCCAGGGGCTAAAGTTTAGCCCCTATCACATCAAAGAGAATCTTACTATTTAAGAGTATTAAATAAATATGTTTATAATTTTTTTTGACAGATGTGTGCTAATTCGCGAGATGAATCTAATGAGCCTAATTAATTCATGATTTGCAACAGTGATGCTACAGTAACCATCATCTAATTATGAATTAATATACCTCATTAGATTAGTCTCGCAATTTAGCCCCGGGGTTCTGCAATTAGTTTTGTAATTAGACTTTATTTAATACTCGTAATAAATAATAAGATTCTCTTTGATGGGACATGAATAAAAGTTTAGCCCCTGGATCCAAACAGCCCCTTAGTCTTCCAGTTCCAGGGCTAGGGATGGCAACGGGGCGAGTTCGGGTCGGATATCCGCGGGTTTCGGGTCTAGTGGATTTGGGTTCGGGAATGATTTCTCACCCACGGTTTTCAGGTTCGGGCCCCCGAAATCTATCGGGTTTGGGTTCGGGTTTGGTTTTTCACCCGTGGATACCCAATGGATAACCGTTTCGAATAAAAACTCTTGTTTTATAGCATACTTAATAATAACTTTATTTATTTAAACTATTAATTTTATTCTAAATTGACTTAGAAAATTATTTAATATTTATTGTCTTTTGTTTATATATGTGAATATGTGAATCTTATATATATCATGTATATATTTATAAGAAGTACTTATTACTTTTACTATATTGCCATAAAAAACGGGGTTCGGGTATCCAATCGGGTTTCAGGTATCCGTGGGTTCGGTTTTGGGGATGGATTTTCACCCGAAGCGGTGTTCGGTTCGGGTTTGGGTTTTAAGTTCGGATTTTGGTTTTGGGTGCCCAAATACTCCACCCAACCCGATCTGTGCCATCCTTATCCAGGGCCACCGTTCGCACTACCTAGAGATTTTTTTAGAAAGGTACTGTATTTAATTAAAATAAAATTATTTTTACAACTAAGATCTCAACATAAAATAAAGTTATAGTAAAGCACACCACTAGATTCTATTCTTCATCTTCCTTGCATCCGGCGACATCCATTGTCTCAGGAAACTCCATCGCCATAGAACTTCACCAGATCTAACAACAAGAATCGCAGTTTCTACCAACAAAATACTCCACGATCGTGGAGACCGCAAAAGAGACACGTTATACTCAACCATTGTGGGGAGTAAAGAGCGCCGAAAGGGCATCGGCCATATCTCCTGAAGGTTGAACCGAACATAAAATCCGACACCGCTATTAGCCATCACTAGCGGCGGCCGGAAGGATAGATCCGTCACCGCCAGTAGTATCATCAGTAGCCGGAGAGATGATTCTATCAAGGGAGAAAATAGATCCAATCCCTTATTAAAAAGGACTAGGCCACCGTACCTCGATCCCTCTATAAGAATACACCATCGCCGGACGCATCCCCTGAAGGGGATCCAGTACATGATAGAAAGCCAAATCGAAAACATGGAAACGATGATTCAAACTCTAACTCAATTATTCTGGTAGAAAGAAAAAATATTAAAAATCTAACAAAGTAGTAGCAGATCTACTAGAGGGCAGACCCCGCTTCTCCTTGCTACCGGCGGAGGCGGCAGCGGCGGGGGACTCGCGCGAGGTGCCGAGGCAGGAGTCTGCCCGAGTCGCCCGTCCTGGGCGACATGAGCGGGACGGAGAAAAGAAGTCGTTGACGCCAGAGTTCAGATACAATGCCAAGATCGCACTCCCCAGAGATTTATGTACTACGGTTGTACACAACTGGCTGCCACAAGAGCAACCTTTCAATTAAGCAACTTCCAGTTACCGTACCATAGGCCTTCTAAACAAACAGATACAAAGAAGCAAGCTCAATTGTTCCTAGTCACCAACATAATCTTCATCGTCGTCGTCGTCGTCCTCCTCCTCCTCCTCCTCCTCTGTTGTGGATTGGTACGTTCCTTCATGTGAAGAGCCTGAGGCATCCTGTAAAGCAAGGCGTGCGGATTCCATCAGTGTTACGGTTTCACCAATTGTAAAAGATGCATGGATTCTTGATGCATCGCAACGGATCAAAGGGAGAAGATTCGATTTCGCCAACTCTATATTCAGCATTTATCTCAGGCTAGATCTGGTGAGTGCAGATAATCAGAGGGTAACAAACATAAGGAAGATGATGTGCAGAACCTTGGTTCCACATGTCTAGCAGAACTCTTCTTTCGCACTAGGGCATTGAACCAGTGCCCTTTCTATCTAGAAAATCTGCACTACTGACAAATGCAGCTGAGCAAAGCACCAATTTTCCATTTACCTGGTGTGACGCCCCATCCTCAGCCACTGGTTCAGCGGACAAAAGCCCTGGATTATGCTGCAGATGAACATGACAGTATGAAAATCTCAGTCGTCGTTTGGATAAGGAATCATTTTTCTAGGGGAAAACAAGAAACCAATTTGGATCTCATGTGTGCACCTGAGGAGCTTCCGGTGACACCATGCTGTGCATCCTTTGCTCCAAGGACTGAAACGTCTTCTCCCAAGCTTCGTTTAATTGCTGTGCCGCCAGCCTAATCATTTCCTGCACCTGGTCCTGTGTGAACATCTCTTTCTTCGTCACTTTATCCACATGAACTGGGCTGGATTTTGCCATGGCACGGATTCGGGCTTTGTCAATGATATCATGGAGTCCATAGTATCTCCCTCGTTTCCGCCCCCCTACCTCCTGTGCCCATACAAGATGGGGATCAAGTTCAGTATCACCTGCCTCCAAACGATGTTTAAAGCGCTCCTGAAAAATACAGTGGTGTGCAATGCAAACACAACTGACCTTAGGTAATAAATCAAAGTAATTTCTATCATAGTTGATAACATGCAAAGTAAATATTAATTAACAAGATGCATGCGACTGAGTACATACCACGGTCCTTTTAGCTTTCTCAGTGACAAATTCTCCCTTACCACCATCACATTTGTGGGTCTTGTTGAATACTTCGATATCAGATACTGGCTTCCCACCATTTTGTATAATCTATTTCAGTTCAGTAAGAATAATAAGCCTGTGATAGTGTGATTAAGAGTGTGAATCAGGCAATAATGTCAGTCTCACCATAAATTTTCGGTGCATGGCTATGCTCCGTGAGCCTGCTGTGTGCTGGGCAGAACCTCCTGTGTATCGGTTTTTCCTCTTCTGCGCTGATACCTGCAGGACTTCTTCTGAAGCCCAGTGCTCACATAGCATTTCCCTTTCCCACCACTTTGGTTGCATCCATTCAGGGGGGAAAGGCTTCCACTGCAACGGGTCATCATCATCACCCCCCACTGCAGCTGGATCTCGGCGCTCCTGCTTCAACTCTGCCCCAGCATCTTCATCATCCGAATTTGTCTGTTTGGACCCGGCAGCATCCAATACTTCCTTAGCTTTCCTTGATGCAGCCAATTCCACCCTAGCCCTTCGCTTCTCATCACACAGGAGTGAAGCGAATTGTCTGATTATTTTGCGGTCAAATAGCTTCAGGCACGCTGATTCTTGCCTGGGGGCCCACTTGTAGCGTTGCTGCAGGAATGAAGTAGAATGGTATTCAGTCACACCTGATGAACTTTGAAACATGTTATTGACTTATAATCTTACAAGAAATTCATCCATAATGATGGCCCTTGTATCTGAATGATACTGGTTCCAATGGAGAATCAATTCTTCCTGGCGCACTTCTTTTGTGAGTTGATTAGGTGGTACACAGGTTGATCCTGGGTGCCACTGCTTGAGAAGTGCAGAGATGGTGGAGGCCACCTTGGGACAAGGAGGATCTACATCCCAGGTGCTGCTAATATGACAAGTCAATATGTCATGTACATGAAGATTATAAAGTACAAGTCATCCCAGCATCTGGTGATAAGCATATAAATTACAAAACGTACTCAGTGTTATTTGGAGTCAGCACAGGCCTGTCAGCTTCTCTACGTGGTTCGATGAGTTTTGTAGGGCCCCGCCCCCTGCGCTTTCTGGATGATCTGTTTATAGATCCTGTGCCAACAGACTGTGCACCCTGCTCCAGTACAGTCACTAAAAATGAAGAACTTTTGCAGACACTTCTATTGAATAGAAATTCCATTGATATGAATGCGGCATTTCCACGTAGGAAGATACCACTGGATTCGGTAGGACAGTGATGAATACTTGATGTGAAAAAGTGGAGGGGCATACCTGGGAATGGGGAGTGCCTGGTAATTGACAACGAGGTTGTGGTTGCTGAACAGGTGGTCCTGCACAAGCGAAACCGAATCAAACAGCAGGCTAGATTTTCCTCAAAAATAAAACACTGCTGGAGAAATATCTAGATAGTTTGAGGTGGAGACAAACTTGAGACAACAGAAGGTGGATTTGCATTGGGCGAGGGGGTGGCAGTCAGCAATGGTGGCGAAGTAGTAGTGATGTCCTGGTTGGCAAGTGAACCTGTAGCCACTGCTCGTGCTCGGTACTGTGGGAAACAATCATCTTGAGATATATCATGATTAATGGAGACAGTTTGCAAGGTTTTGTCTAAGTCATTTGAGTTTGATTGCAACACCTGCTTCTGAGGCCTGGGGCACAATCTAGTGATGATTCTGTCATTATCTGCAGGATCAAATTGATTTTCACTTGGAGAAGAAGCTGGCTGCTGGATAGGGTTCCTGTTTCTGTTACATTCTGGATGTGTATGCTTACTACAAGTGTGATGAATATCTTCACTTGAAGAACTCAAACTCCCGTTTTCTCCAATTTGATCCCCAGCAGTAGTTTTGCTGCCCCTTTTCCTCTTCTGATTCCATTTAATTGTGTTATCACACGACTCGACTTCTGCCTGATCAGCACAAGCAGTTTGACTTGGAGGATCTATAGTTTCCTGCTCTGCAATACTAGAAATAGTATGTGTAGCCTTTTGGATTGCAATTCTTACAATGGCACCACTTTCATTCTCTCCCTGTGCCTGCTCTGTATGCACAGAATGATTGGAGGGCCCTTCGTGTGTCCGCAGGGCATGGTTGAACTTACTAGGATGGTCCAATCTTACCCTGTCTACACATACATATCCGGTACCAGCTGATGGTCTAGATTTCTTCCAAGTTGTGCTTTTCAACAGTTTCATTGAGTAATCGAATGGGTGATTCCTCTCTGTCAATGGAATGGCTGACAGGTCCACTTCTTACCCAATCCACACGAACAGCACTCCTTGTGTTTGATCTGGGAGAGCTGATTGACTCCTCTCTAACTGAAAGAACACGAAACGGGATTGGCGCATTGTACCTTCCTACTTGCACTTGCCCTCCATGAATTGCCCGGCTGATGCTCTCTTCCTGCACACGACCCACAACAATGAAATTGGAAAAAGGAAAGAATGTTACTGGCTAAGACACACTTGTACACACAGATATACAACAACAACAACAACATAGCCTTTTTTCCCAAGCAAGTTGGGGTACTGGCTAAGACACACTTGTACACACAGATATATGTAAAAAATATTAAAATATACAACGTCCTACTCATTGGAATGTCTGAAAAGAATGAACAAAATTATTTCAAGAGATGAGAAGCAATTTGCAAGCAAATAATCAATAAAGGTAATTTGACAACAATGCATGGAGAATAGAGGATCGAGAAAAAGGAAGAAGATTCAATGATCACTTAATGATTATGCACTTCACCTAAAGATATGTATACACTCAGAAATTTAGCATGCAAAATGACAGATCGTTGCCACTAATTAAATTAGTATCCATATCCTTCAAGTCCAACTTAGTTGATAAGCAATTTGTTCTGGAAGATAAGAAAAAGTACAAGGCTTTGATGGATTGGCAACTGGCAATTTACCAACAGAGGAAGTGAGGAACTGAACAAGCCATAGATAATCTGGCGCTGCTAATTTAGTGGAAACACGCAATACATGTCAAAGATGCAGATGATGAATCCATCATTTTCTTAATTCGGTTGAAGTATTGGTACAGCAATGTAGATGATATAAAAAGACCCATCATGCTAAGATCAAGCTAGTAAGAACAAATTAAAGTCCAACAATTCAGTTCCTACGCAGGAACTTGCAAATGAACAGAACAGAGCATCTAATGGCAACAGTCGCCACAATGTCGGCAAAATTCTCAAGAAATTTTGCCGATATGAAATGCAATCCTTCAGTTCGTGCACATTTTCCTGCTATTAGGACAAAATTTACAATTATGTAATCGGACATTTTTTTATATATGCTCATACATTTGCAGCCAAAACCCCAACCGCTGAAACGTGCAGTGCAACCGGCTCGAGCAACGCACCTCCGGCAGCCGCGAGGACGTTGCAGGGTGCGCGACAGCTCCCGGCGGCGAAATGACCTGGACGCCGCCGCTGCGGGCAGCAAGGCGTCGGCCGCCGTCGCCGTCGACCTCGGCGCCGCAGAGCGGGCACGCGAGGAGGCGGGGCATGCCCCTGGGCACGGCCAGCACGGCGCCGCACCCCCCGCACGGGACCCGCGCGGGGCCGGGCGGGAGCGGGAGCGCGCGGCGCGGGCGGCGGGGCCATGAGCTCCGGCGGGAGCGCCTGCGGCGTGGCGCAGCCGGGGCAGGCGAACTCCGTCAGGCCGCGCTCCACCTCCAGCGTGTCTCCGCACCCCGCGCACCGCACCTCTAGGAGCACCTCCTCCTCCATTCCCGCCGCCGCCACTGTTCCCGCCGGCGGCGAGATAGGTTGGGTCTTTAGTTTTCCTCTTCTTTTTAGTTTTTTAGGTTAATTAGGTTTATACTATTACAATTTTCACGCTTCCAAGTTATACCATTACTATTTATCATATTATAAATATATTATTATAATTTTACATTTTCTGAAAATATACTATTACTTACCCGTTTCACATATTTATAAAAATATCTGGACCAAAATGTCCCTATCTTCATCCTCTTCCCATCACCACTCTCCTTCCTCCCATGGCGTCCGGCTCCTCCTCTCCTATCATCTGCGCGCCCCGCGCGACGCGCCCGCGTCAGGGAGCTGCTACGGTTGCCCCCACAGGCCGCAGCAACGTCGCGTCAGTCCGGCTCCGCGTGCCCCCGTCTGCTCCTGCGCCGCCGCCGGCTTGTCCCTGAGGCGCGACATGGAGCTGCACTTATCCGCGCGATGGGCCCTCCATCGATATGCAACACAACTACACAGTGCAAATCCAAGCGGCCACCAGTGAAGAAGCTAACTTGAAGGTGGAGCTCTCCTCTCGATGGAGTCACCACGCTAGTGGTGAGCGCATCTGACAAGTTACTGCCGCAGCTCTCGGGAGAATATCATCTGCATTGTGTGTGTCAGTGATAGGGGTCATTGGATGGAGGGGAGGGGAGGGGAGGAAAGGCAGCGCCGTTGGCGTCGGTCGTAATCTGCGAGGTGGTAAACAGCTGCTCGAGCGCGAGGAAGCACGGAGAGGTCTGAAGCACCAAAGCTCGTTGAGGAATGGCGGAGAGAGGTGATGGGAGGAGGAAGATGAAGGGGTATTTCTGTCCAGAAATTTTTATAAACACATCGAAAGGATAAGTAATAGCACGTCTTCAACGAATATGAAATTGTAATGGTATATTTGTAATATGATGAATAGTAATAATATAACTCCAAAGTGTGAAAATTGTAATGGTATAAACCCAATTAACCCTAATTTTTTCCCTTCAAGGGGAAACTGCTCAGTGCGATGCGCGAAAGGACTCCGAAGGGTGCCGTGGTAATTTATCAGCTCCGATGGTCAGGCTGGCGGTGAAAGAATTTTTTCGTGGTTTCGAAATTGCAGAAGCTTGCGCCAAATCCAAGTCTAATTATCCTTTTTTTATTTCTTCCAAAAGTCTCTTTTTTAAAAGCCTTTAACCTAGATACAAGCTAATAATATTTGTACTCACACCACACACACTCAGGCTCTGTTTGGCAAGGCTCCATGGGCGGCTCCAAAACCGGCTCCGGAGCCCTGCCAAACGGTGCAAATTGCACCAGCTTCGGGTGAGAAGCTGCCTGATGAGGGCAAAAATGATAGGTGTCCTCAGAAAGCCCATTATCGTCCGGGTCGCCGAAGTTAGAGTGGGCCCGCTGGTTTTGGCCCGTGGCTGGGGACACCGAAAACCGACTCGGCAGGGCGAGACGCGACCCGCGGCCCAGGCACGCGCTCGACCCTCGCGGGAGGGCTCCGCCTCGCCCGACCTCGTCATGCAGCCTCCGCCTCGCCCGATCCTCGTGGGCCGCCTCCGCCTCGCCCAACCCCATGCAGAGGAGCACGTGCCGATGTGAGGACGCGACAAAGGCCCCTGGGGAATGCGGTCAAAGGGCAGGGACGTGTCAGCGCCTGTTGACCGGGGAACCCGGGACATGACCCCTCCGGTCAGAGCAAGTAGACGGGTTGGTCCGTACGCATGGAGGGAGACTACACTCAACCACCCCGCTGACCGTCGTCAGCGGGGGACGCAGCGACGGGAGCCCAGGCAAGTAAGGCTGACTGCCCCACGCCCTACAGTGGGCGTCGGCAGCGCGAGCGCGAATCTCTCGCATGCCCCGTAGCCGGTGATGGCAGCAGGAGCGCGAATTCCTCATGTCAGTGTGAACTCACGATCTCCACAGCGCCAAGCTCCGGTCGCTATCAACTTAAACAGGGACGACGCTGTACGGCACCAATAATTGTCTGGGGTCAGGGAGTGTCCGACCCCCGCAACCAACCTATTGTAAAGCCTCCTCTCCCTTGAGCTATAAAAGAGGAGGGGGACTTCAAGTCAACTCGACTAGCATACACACCCTCGCACGAACCAGAGACTTGGGAGCCCTGTTCCTTCTCTCTCGCCTGTTTGTAACCCCTACTACGAATATTTGAGTGCAAGAGCGCAAGAACTCGAACTGGACGTAGAGACATTCTGCCAGAACCAGTATAAACCCTTGTGTCTAATCCTTGCATAACCATCCGAGCCCGTGACGGGCACACAAATCTACTAGCTGGTGATTCGGAACACCGACACTGCCCGTGGAGCACCCCGCGGCTTCCACACGCGAGGAGGAGCCGGAAATCATGGCTCCAAGCGGCTCCAACAAATGCTTGCCCCCCTTTGCACCCCCCGCGCGCAGCACCTCTTCGCGCCATGCGGCGGGGTGGGAGGACGACGGCGGGAGCTCGCGGCGGCCAGAGATGCCAGGCCGCGGGTGCGCGTGGCGGCTGGAGATGCCGGGCCGTATTTAGCCCGCGGCGGTGGAGGGGCCTCGCCGCGGTGGGGGCCGGCGGTGGAGGAAGCTCGTAGCGTGGAGAAGGGCGGCGATGGAGAGAGCTCGCGGCTTGGAGAAGGGCGGCGGCGGCATGGAGAAGGAGGAGAGGAAGCTGGAGGAGAGGAGAATGGCCAAGTGGATAAGGAGGACGGGAGGAAAAAAAGAAAATGGGAGAGAGAGAAAAAAGATAGAGGAAAAAATAAGAAGGAAAAAAATATAAGAGGGGTAATTTAGACATTTTACTATTTCAATCCAACAAAATGAAGCCATTTGTCAAATGTTTTTCAAAACGGCTCCAGCTCCATCAAAGAAGCCGCTCCACCGGAGGAGAGCAGGAGCTATTTTCGGAGGAGCCGGAGCCCTACCAAACATGCCCTCACTATCTAATGAGAAACTACAACCTATATACACATGCCTACTGAGTGCAAAGTGACAGGCATGCCGTACCATTGTAGTCCGCAGGCGCTTGGGGCTCCTCAGAAGAACTCCAGAAGAAAATCCGAGAAACTCCCAGCCAGGTGATGGTCACTCTCAAAAGTGTCTTCCTATTAATGGTCACCCTATCCGTGAGTAGAGAAAATTCTTGCTATTGTTCTACTTCTTTCGTATTAAGTTGTAGATCCTTTTGACAAATCTAGGTACAAATCTAGGTATATAATTTTCTATGTATCTAGACATAGTTTATACTTAGGAACATAGTAAAATTTATATATTTAAAAAATTAATACAATCTATAATTTTGAACGGATGGTTTACTAAAGTCGTGTTTGGTTTGCTAGACATGCCCAGACCAGGATCGACAGGTGCAAGTAATGCGCGTTTGGTTACCTGGGTGAATAGTGCCTGTCCCCGAGCTTGCCTTGCTAGAAACGAGAATAAAACCCATTTCTCGAGAGCCAGGCTCATGGGATGCAGGTATTAACCAGCTAATGATGGTATTAGCAAATAATTAGTGTATTTAAGGTATATTAGTACATTATGAAGTGAATTAAGCCTAATTGGGTACAAATAAGTATTTTGTAGTTAATTCAACTAAAATAAATATTATCTTAGTACTTATTGTTTCTTTTCAAGTTCATGTATAGTACTAGTGTAGCCAACTGAACAACGGATGTGCTCAACTTGTACAAATAGATTCAGACAACCAAACATGACAAGGGGCTGATTGGTTGGGTGAATCAGCCTCATCTAGGCTCTCGGGACGCAGCGGGCACTGTTTGGTTGCATGACTGACTTAAGGTTTTGTTTAGTTGCGCGTGTAAAATTTTTGAAATAGTTTTTTTTTTCACATTTAAAGTATTAAATATAGACTAATCACAAAAATAATTACAGAACTCGTCTGTAAACTACGAGATCAATTTATTAAGACTAATTAATTTGTCATTAGATCCACCTCGTAATTTACAAGCAAACTATGCAATTAGTTTTTTATTTCGTCTAAATTTAATACTCTATGCATATAAAATTCGCATTTGACGTGATAGTTTTAAAATTTTGAATTTTGCAACTAAACAAGAGCTAAGCCTATCTCGCCACATACAGAAAGCACTGCGAGCCTGGCTGCTGGGAAACAAGGATGAGGTCCAGGCTGCTGGGAAACAAGGATGAGGTCCGTTTCCCACGGGCCTGGCTCACTGGATGTGTGTGTCCATCGCATAATGATAATATTAAGCAGGTAATTAGTATATATTAACTAATATTAGTATTTTTAAAAGATGGTTAAGGTTCAATGAGGTAAACTAAGAATTATTAAGACATAACCATACGTCCATACATAATAAATATTATAATGATAGTTGTTTATGATATTTTATCTCAAGCGATATGTTCTCGTGCGGGCAACCAAACAATATGTATTTGTAGCCTGGCTGAACGAATACAAGCAACCAATCAAACTTCTATTGCATCGGTAGAGCCTGACTAGGGGGAGCCCAGCTCCCATGCATATATGAACAATCACCCCCCCCCCCCCCCCCCCCCAACAAGCTGTTGCATGACTCAACCTGGCAGGACGGGTGAGCCAGACTCCCCCAGTCAGGCAAACTTATTATCGCGCCCTAACCACGAGGAGTTTCCAAGTGTTTTTTTTATCTCTCAGGACTCCATCCGGAAAAGCCAAATACCCTAAAAACATCAAAATCCGAAAAGCACATGGCATAATACTTTTGGCTCCTAATTTTTTTTGACATTTTTCTATATATGAAAGCGCTGGCGCTACGCGCGCAGCCAGCCCATCCACATCAGCCAAAATTATTACCGCCGTCCGATCAATTTGTTACGGCTGCAATCTCTCGTTTGACTTCAGCTCTTGCTTCTGTGTCACCGTACATCTCCACATTCCACGAAGCTTCCTTCCAGGTCCATTGAGGACTTCCTGATCCATTGAAGAATGAGGTACTCATTTCACATTACCAAATACCAGTCTGTTCCACCATCCTGTCTTCCCACCCGGCCTCTTTTTTTATAGCTCCTCACCCACGGCCACTCGGCCGCCGTCGCTACCTGCCCTGCGCCCCCACCTCTTCGCTCGCGGCGGACCTGGCGGCGGCCGTCATTCTCTGCCCGCGGCCTACCTGCGCCCTGACTCCTCGCTTGCGGTTGGCCAAGCGGTGACCCGCGGCTGTCGCTCCCCGCCCGCGGCCATACCGGCGTCGTTCCTACCCGTCAGCGGCCGGTCCGGCAATGCGGCGCGTGCGGCCGGCTCGGCGCTGCCGCTCCTCTCCACGGCCAGTCCGGCGCCCACGCGGCCTGCCCTGCACCCCAGCTCCTCGTCCACGGCCGGCAAGGCGACGGCCGTCGCTCCCCGCTCGCAGCCTGACGGCCATCGTTGCTTCTCGCCTGCGGCCGGCCAGGCGGCGTTTCTGGTGCCGCACCTCCTCTCCTTGCGAGGGGCGCTGGCGCGCCAGGCGTCTCACGCGTCCTTAAGGAACGAAGTCGACGACCACCGTCGGCGGCGACGTGTCACACGGGAGGTCATCTCCCTTCTCCGCATCGCTGGGGCGATGCGGCCCCCAAGAGCCCTGCCCGCCATGGCCTCCGACGTGCGGCTCTCCCTGCCGTGCCTTCTCCCCGTACCCCTCTGCTCTCGCACGTGGCGATTCGCCGCTCACCCCGCGCTGCCGCCGCAGTGTGCACCACCTCCCGAAGGTGCCGCGTCTTGACAATGGCGGCGGCGGTGCCGATGCGCCCCCGCGCCCGCCGCTGCCGGTGGTGGGCTGACGCAGCCAAGGGCAAGGCGCAGGGCCAGTTCCAGCAGCAGCAGAACGATGCTCCGCCACTGCAGCATCATCGAGCGCAAGCAGACGAAGACCATCGAGGAGATGGAGCAGGAGTTCCTCCAGGCGCGCCCCCAACCCGCCTCGACCCCGTCATTTTTTTTTCTTTTTACTTATACCCGGTGGTGAATTAAACTGAATTGAATCGAGGTATTTGCTGCAACTGGCGTTTTGGTGTTCTCCTACGACAAGAAGGCCATCATGTCCAACGACGAGTTCGATTACCTCAAGGAGGAGCTCATGAGGGAAGGCAGCAGCGTTGTCATGGTAAGTAACCGCGTTTATGTAAGCCCATCCTAATTTTTGTTAGTCTCTGACGCATGGGAATGATTTGACCATGCTAATTTTACTAATCAATGTTCCTTGTTTGGTTAGGCCCGGATGAGCAAAGGCTTTTTGAAGCCACCATGGCAATGGCGCTGGCAACCCCTCATGACCGATGCTGCTGAATTCGATGACCTCAAGTTCAGATTAAAGGTTAGATCTAGCTGCCCTATTAATCTTATAATTTAGCAGTACAGTCAAAGTGATATGTTATTTGAACATCTTTTAATACTGTTTTGTCACCACCTGCCAAATCTTTTTACAAGAACTCGCGCTGTAATAGTTTCTGGATGATCTTTGCTTGTAAGACTGGGGCTGGCTTGAGCCCTAAAACTCTAAAAAAATGTTTCTGAAAAATTTGAAATGGTTCAGTGTAATTCTTAGCTCGTACCAACCAATTTTACTGCTTTACTAAGGATGGTTGGTCTCCATTTCTCATGTTTATGACTAGAATAACTGCAAAACAATAGGCAAAAATATTCAATGGAAGAAACCCATTCGATGGAATCCTGAAAACCCCACTCAAAACTATGTTTGTATGTTTTGAAAAATTGTAAAGAAAAAATGTTCGTAATTTTTCAAAGATCTAGAGAAGTTGGCTTAGTTCAAGTTATTGGCTGCACTGACACTCTGAAGTTCTTTTTTTAAACTTGAACACATGTGCATTCCTTATGTTTTTCTGGTATGTACAACTAAAAAATGTAATCCTACTACCTTCTAATTCTAATCAGAGCAGTTCTACAAGGATTCTAGTACCCCAATATATGCACTTCTAGCTACTTAATTCTAAACAGCGCAATTTTACTAGGATCCTACTACCCAAATAATTAATGCTATATGAAAATTTCTACAGCTAGGATAATAATTTAGTGTCCCATGTAATTAATATTTTCTTCTTGCTTCCCAAGTTTAAATAAAAGAATATGGAACTTCCTTTTCTCCTTCACCAGTAAGGCATGATGAAGTTTTCCTAATTTAAGTGTCAGACTACTTGATCAAGTAGTACATGTTTATTATACATATGATGTCTCCTTCACCAGCGTATTTTTGTAAAATTAAATTTGTATATATGCCTAGTTTCTTCCTGCTGACCATGTGTTTTTCCTGCTACAAACAATTTAGTTTTCACTGATTAGATTTAAGAGAATTGACAAAGTCGTCAGTAAACAAATTGTTTAAAAAGTGGAAATAAAGCTAGATTATAGTCCAAGTGGTATGGCAATTTGGAAAGCAAATGTTGGTTTTCCATGAATCAGTGAACAAACTTGGCTATACACTGATTACCTCTAACAAGCATGTCAGTGCTCTTCGTGTGACTTGAGTTATTGTAAATTAAATATCCGTATATTATCATATTATTTCTCTGTTCTTACTGTAATCACTAAATTTGAAAGGGTTTGGATGCAATGGGGAAGTTAGGTTGCTATTTCAAAAAGATCAACATGAACATTTCAAGGTATGATCGTATCCGCCTATATGAATCATGAACATTCTGCTTCCTATGATTATCTGCTATTGAATCATGCACATACAGCACATAAACATTATAATTTCGTCTTTTTTTTATAGAATACTGGACTCCTTCGCCCTCCTATAAAGCTTTCAGTGTTTCTTTATTCTTTACTTTGTGCCTGTTCTAGGTATGAAACCATTGAAATGTGTCCTTTCCTCCTTCGTTCGTCCACTGCTTACCTCCAGCTGATCATATTCCAGGTATCAAAGAGTATGAAATCGTAGAAAAAGTTTGTCCTTTTTGTATGAGCACTGACAACACGCTTCATTGCTTACTTCCAGTTATTGATGTTCCAAGTGTGAAAATGCTGACAAGTTATGGATCCTCTTGTCTTGTCGATAATATATAGGCCCTGTTTGGTTCACGCTACGCTACGCTACGCTACGCTACGAGAGAATCTTCTATGCATGAAGCAGTAAAAGAAGTCAATTTGCAAAACTTTTTCAGGGATGGGTGTAACTTTTCGCGACGAATCTAATGACAGTAATTAATAGATAATTGGCTACAGTGATGCTACAGTAACTATTCTCTAATCGCGCGATCAAAGGCCTCGTTAGATTCTTCAGGGTTCCTAGCGCAGGGGTTCTGAAGTTGGTTTTGTAAACTGACTTTATTTGACACTGTAATTAGCAGTCAAAGTGTCACTATTCACTAGCACAGCGCAAACCAAACGGAGCCCGCCATAGAAGGCTTCTTCCCCCATGATGACCTTGCACATGTCCTGCAATTTATTCAGATGACCTTTTGCATGTGTTCTGCATTTGGTCTTGTTTAGTTTCTAAAAAATTTTGCATAGTACCCATCACATCGAAGATTTGGACACATGCATAGAGCATTAAATTAAGTTAAAAATAACTAATTATATAATCTAACTGATTAGCACGAGATGAATCTTTTAAGCCTAATTAGTCCATGATTGAACATTATTTGTCAAGTAACAACGAAATGTGCTACAGTATCAAAACCCAAACTTTTTCACCAACTAAACACAGAGTTCCGTATCACGAGGTCTTGCGTCTTTTCTAGATTCTCCTCTCACTGTTTATTACCACTGTTGATTTACATGCAGATCTAGCATTGGCATATCCAGCGATTTACATTTTTCCTGTTAATTTGTAGGTGATTAGATCTACTTATTCGTGTTTTATTTCTTCCAAAATACCTGCCTAATTTTACTAATGATGCCAACAATATTGTTCCATCACCAGATCTGGCAGGGACCCTAACTTCAATGGTCAATCGCTTTCATCATTTGCTTGCCAAGCACAAGGAAGTGCATGCAATTTAGAGCCACCACATCCCTTTTAGCTCAGATCCTAACTCCTTCCCCCGTAACTTTAGCTAGCATGGTTCAGACAGTTAAAACTATAAATTTCTAATCTGTGTCTTGAGAGTTTAGGGACTCGAATGACACTTTTGAACAAATTTAGGGATCTAAAAATGTATTGTTTAGGGACCTAAATGGAACTTTGAGACAAGTTCGAGAACCGGCCATGTATTTTACTCTTTTAATTAATGGGACAATTGCGTTCTTGCCCCTGTTTTTGGACTCCAATTGTGATTTTAACCTCATTTTCTTTCACTTTGCATTTTTGCCCCTACTATTTGGAAACAAAGCCTCATACTACCCCTACTCCGTGAACAGCACATAACAGTGTCAAAGAAGACATTTTTGCCCTTGCGAATATACCCCTACTTCTTTTTAGAACTTTGTGAATATACCCTTATTTGCCATTATATTTCAACAGCATTTCAATAAGAATATGAACAAGAATTTAATTGAATTGCTGTCCAAATTATATGTATATATATGTATATACATATATACATATATACATATATATATGTATACATACATATATATATACATATATATATACATATATATATATGTATATATATACATATATATATATATGGTTTGAACTTATTTTTGTGTGTCATGATGCTGTCCAAATTCAATTAAATTCTTGTTCATATTCTTATTGAAATGCTGTTGAAATATAATGGCAAATAAGGGTATATTCACAAAGTTCTATATATATATATATATATATATATAAAACTTATTTTTGTGTTCTTGATCCTACAAGTGGTATCAGAGGTAAGTACTCAATTAATTGCGGATTTAACCATCTTGGAGTAGAACAATGACTAGTAATAATGAGATTCATGTTGGGAAGCCACCGTTCTTTGATGGGAACAATTATGATTAATGGAAGACTAGGATGTCGGCTCATCTCAAAGCCATGAGTAGAAAGCTATGGAGAGTAGTAAGTGATGGATATGTCATTTTGGACCCAAAGAATTTGACACTCCTAGATGAGGAAAATGAGATACTAAATGATCAAGGGGTTAATGTGCTCTTTAGTGCTCTTGATGTGACTGAATTTAATAGAGTCAAGAGCCTCACAAATGCAAATGACATATGGAACAAGCTCATGGAAATTCATGAGGGCACATCAAGTGTGAAGGAGGCCAAGTTATATTTGTTTAAGGGCAATTTTAGTGAATTTACCATGAAGAAGGATGAGAGTATAGCCGAGATGTTCAACCGGCTAAATGACATTGTGAATGACCTCAAGGGACTTGGATTTGAGGTACCGGATGCAGATTTCAACCACAAGTTTCTTAGATGTCTTCCAGAAAGATATGACACAATTGTGACCTTGCTTGTAAGGTCAAATGTGAAGACCGCAACTCTCACACAAATATTGGGAGAAGTTCTCACCCATGACATGTTCAAGAAATCTCAAGATGAAGCTCATGGGGGAGAAATTGATATGAAAAAGAAAAGTGTGGCATTCAAAGCTCAAGATAGCAAAAATGAAGAAGAAAGTGGGTGCCAAAAAGAAGAATCGGATGAGGAGATGGCTCTCTTTGTCAAGAGATTCAATAGAATGATGAGCAAGAAGAACTTTGGCAAGAGAGGTTAATCATCAAGAAAAAATTCTTTTGTGGACAAGACTTGCTTCCAATGTGGTGAAGTAGGTCATATCATTGTCAATTGTCCAAACAAGAAAGATGACAAGAACAAGAAGGGCAAGAAAAATGATGAAAAGAAGAAGAAGAAGTTCATCAAGAAGAAGAAGAATGGCCAAGGTTATTTTGTTGAATGGGATTCCGATGCAAGCTCCGATGATGATGATGATGATGATGATGATGATGATGATGATGATGATGATGATGATGATGACAAGCCATCCAAGGGAGTTGCCAGGATCGCCATCAAGGAGGTTCCATCACTCTTCTCTACACCACATTGTCTTATGGCAAAGGGTGGTGCAAAGGTACAACAAGATGGTGAACTTGATGAACTTTCATATGATAATCTTATTGAAATGCTCAATGATGCCAATGAATTCATGACTAAGGAAAAGGCTAAGTTAAAGGACTTGAAGTTGAAATTTACTTCTCTTCAAGATTCCTATGAGGAGCTAAAGACTTCTCATGAGAATCTCAAAGAAACTCATGAGAAGCTTGAGGAAGCTCACAATACCTTGCTTAATCATGAACATTCTGCTTCCTATGATTATCTGCTATTGAATCATGCACATACAGCACATAAACATTATAATTTCGTCTTTTTTATAGAATACTGGACTCCTTCGCCCTCCTATAAAGCTTTCAGTGTTTCTTTATTCTTTACTTTGTGCCTGTTCTAGGTATGAAACCATTGAAATGTGTCCTTTCCTCCTTCGTTTGTCCACTGCTTACCTCCAGCTGATCATATCCCAGGTATCAAAGAGTATGGAATCGTAGAAAAAGTTTGTCCTTTGTATGAGCACTGACAACCAGGGTTTTTTTATCCGACCGTTTGGACCGAACCGCCGGCGCCCGGTTCCGGCTAACCGGTCCGGTTTGACCGGTTACCGGTAAAAACCGGTCAAACTCAAATTTGAACTCAAAACCCGCAGTTATACCGGTTTCGAACGGCTAACCGGCTGGTTTGACCGGTTTACCGGTCCGGTTTGACCGGTTACCGGTCGGTTTGACTGGTAACCGGTCGGTTTGACTGGTAACCCGCTAAATTCAATTTTTTTTCTTTTTTTGTTTAAATTCAAATATCCGCAAAGTATACGAAATGAATGTTTGTATAACATGTTTTAGCCTAAATGAACCCTCAAACCCTTTTTTTACTACTTTTACATTGTATTTGTATACTTTTGTATGCACGTTTTTTTTGTTTAACTTCAAATGCTCGCAAAGTATACTAAATGAACGAATATTTGAAAAAATTTGACATCATTAAATTCGTCGCAACTTGAAATATTTTTAAGATTTTTTTGGGATTTTTCCATTCTTTAGAATTCAAATTTAAAATTTGAATTTGGGCCGGTTTAAAACCGGCCGGAACCGGAACCGGTCCGGGCCGGTTAGACCGGTAACCGCGGTAACCGGACCGGTTCCGGCCGGTTTGGTGAACCCTGCTGACAACACGCTTCATTGCTTACTTCCAGTTATTGATGTTCCAAGTGTGAAAATGCTGACAAGTTATGGATCCTCTTGTCTTGTCGATAATATATAGGCCCCGTTTGGTTCACGCTACGCTACGCTACGAGAGAATCTTCTATGCATGAAGCAGTAAATGAAGTCAATTTGCAAAACCTTTTCAGGGATGTGTGTAACTTTTCGCGACGAATCTAATGACAGTAATTAATAGATAATTGGCTACAGTGATGCTACAGTAACTATTCTCTAATCGCGCGATCAAAGGCCTCATTAGATTCTTCAGGGTTCCTAGCGCAGGGGTTCTGAAGTTGGTTTTGTAAACTGACTTTATTTGACACTGTAATTAACAGTCAAAGTGTCACTATTCACTAGCACAGCGCAAACCAAACGGAGCCCGCCATAGAAGGCTTCTTCCCCCATGATGACCTTGCACATGTCCTGCAATTTATTCAGATGACCTTTTGCATGTGTTCTGCATTTGGTCTTGTTTAGTTTCTAAAAAATTTTGCATAGTACCCATCACATCGAAGATTTGGACACATGCATAGAGCATTAAATTAAGTTAAAAATAACTAATTATATAATCTAACTGATTAGCACGAGATGAATCTTTTAAGCCTAATTAGTCCATGATTGAACATTATTTGTCAAGTAACAACGAAATGTGCTACAGTATCAAAACCCAAACTTTTTCACCAACTAAACACAGAGTTTCGTATCACGAGGTCTTGCGTCTTTTCCAGATTCTCCTCTCACTGTTTATTACCACTGTTGATTTACATGCAGATCTAGCATTGGCATATCCAGCGATTTACATTTTTCCTGTTAATTTGTAGGTGATTAGATCTACTTATTCGTGTTTTATTTCTTCCAAAATACCTGCCTAATTTTACTAATGATGCCAACAATATTGTTCCATCACCAGATCTGGCAGGGACCCTAACTTCAATGGTCAATCGCTTTCATCATTTGCTTGCCAAGCACAAGGAAGTGCATGCAATTTAGAGCCACCACATCCCTTTTAGCTCAGATCCTAACTCCTTCCCCCGTAACTTTAGCTAGCATGGTTCAGACAGTTAAAACTATAAATTTCTAATCTGTGTCTTGAGAGTTTAGGGACTCGAATGACACTTTTGAACAAATTTAGGGATCTAAAAATGTATTGTTTAGGGACCTAAATGGAACTTTGAGACAAGTTCGAGAACCGGCCATGTATTTTACTCTTTTAATTAATGGGACAATTGCGTTCTTGCCCCTGTTTTTGGACTCCAATTGTGATTTTAACCTCATTTTCTTTCACTTTGCATTTTTGCCCCTACTATTTGGAAACAAAGCCTCATACTACCCCTACTCCGTGAACAGCACATAACAGTGTCAAAGAAGACATTTTTGCCCTTGCGAATATACCCCTACTTCTTTTTAGAACTTTGTGAATATACCCTTATTTGCCATTATATTTCAACAGCATTTCAATAAGAATATGAACAAGAATTTAATTGAATTGCTGTCCAAATTATATGTATATATATGTATATACATATATACATATATACATATATATATGTATACATACATATATATATACATATATATATATACATATATATATATGTATATATATACATATATATATATATGGTTTGAACTTATTTTTGTGTGTCATGATGCTGTCCAAATTCAATTAAATTCTTGTTCATATTCTTATTGAAATGCTGTTGAAATATAATGGCAAATAAGGGTATATTCACAAAGTTCTATATATATATATATATATATATATATATATATATATATATATATAAAACTTATTTTTGTGTTCTTGATCCTACAAGTGGTATCAGAGGTAAGTACTCAATTAATTGCGGATTTAACCATCTTGGAGTAGAACAATGACTAGTAATAATGAGATTCATGTTGGGAAGCCACCGTTCTTTGATGGGAACAATTATGATTAATGGAAGACTAGGATGTCGGCTCATCTCAAAGCCATGAGTAGAAAGCTATGGAGAGTAGTAAGTGATGGATATGTCATTTTGGACCCAAAGAATTTGACACTCCTAGATGAGGAAAATGAGATACTAAATGATCAAGGGGTTAATGTGCTCTTTAGTGCTCTTGATGTGACTGAATTTAATAGAGTCAAGAGCCTCACAAATGCAAATGACATATGGAACAAGCTCATGGAAATTCATGAGGGCACATCAAGTGTGAAGGAGGCCAAGTTATATTTGCTTAAGGGCAATTTTAGTGAATTTACCATGAAGAAGGATGAGAGTATAGCCGAGATGTTCAACCGGCTAAATGACATTGTGAATGACCTCAAGGGACTTGGATTTGAGGTACCGGATGCAGATTTCAACCACAAGTTTCTTAGATGTCTTCCAGAAAGATATGACACAATTGTGACCTTGCTTGTAAGGTCAAATGTGAAGACCGCAACTCTCACACAAATATTGGGAGAAGTTCTCACCCATGACATGTTCAAGAAATCTCAAGATGAAGCTCATGGGGGAGAAATTGATATGAAAAAGAAAAGTGTGGCATTCAAAGCTCAAGATAGCAAAAATGAAGAAGAAAGTGGGTGCCAAAAAGAAGAATCGGATGAGGAGATGGCTCTCTTTGTCAAGAGATTCAATAGAATGATGAGCAAGAAGAACTTTGGCAAGAGAGGTTAATCATCAAGAAAAAATTCTTTTGTGGACAAGACTTGCTTCCAATGTGGTGAAGTAGGTCATATCATTGTCAATTGTCCAAACAAGAAAGATGACAAGAACAAGAAGGGCAAGAAAAATGATGAAAAGAAGAAGAAGAAGTTCATCAAGAAGAAGAAGAATGGCCAAGGTTATTTTGTTGAATGGGATTCCGATGCAAGCTCCGATGATGATGATGATGATGATGATGATGATGATGATGATGATGATGACAAGCCATCCAAGGGAGTTGCCAGGATCGCCATCAAGGAGGTTCCATCACTCTTCTCTACACCACATTGTCTTATGGCAAAGGGTGGTGCAAAGGTACAACAAGATGGTGAACTTGATGAACTTTCATATGATAATCTTATTGAAATGCTCAATGATGCCAATGAATTCATGACTAAGGAAAAGGCTAAGTTAAAGGACTTGAAGTTGAAATTTACTTCTCTTCAAGATTCCTATGAGGAGCTAAAGACTTCTCATGAGAATCTCAAAGAAACTCATGAGAAGCTTGAGGAAGCTCACAATACCTTGCTTAATCATGAACATTCTGCTTCCTATGATTATCTGCTATTGAATCATGCACATACAGCACATAAACATTATAATTTCGTCTTTTTTTATAGAATACTGGACTCCTTCGCCCTCCTATAAAGCTTTCAGTGTTTCTTTATTCTTTACTTTGTGCCTGTTCTAGGTATGAAACCATTGAAATGTGTCCTTTCCTCCTTCGTTTGTCCACTGCTTACCTCCAGCTGATCATATCCCAGGTATCAAAGAGTATGGAATCGTAGAAAAAGTTTGTCCTTTGTATGAGCACTGACAACCAGGGTTTTTTTATCCGACCGTTTGGACCGAACCGCCGGCGCCCGGTTCCGGCTAACCGGTCCGGTTTGACCGGTTACCGGTAAAAACCGGTCAAACTCAAATTTGAACTCAAAACCCGCAGTTATACCGGTTTCGAACGGCTAACCGGCTGGTTTGACCGGTTTACCGGTCCGGTTTGACCGGTTACCGGTCGGTTTGACTGGTAACCGGTCGGTTTGACTGGTAACCCGCTAAATTCAATTTTTTTTCTTTTTTTGTTTAAATTCAAATATCCGCAAAGTATACGAAATGAATGTTTGTATAACATGTTTTAGCCTAAATGAACCCTCAAACCCTTTTTTTACTACTTTTACATTGTATTTGTATACTTTTGTATGCACGTTTTTTTTGTTTAACTTCAAATGCTCGCAAAGTATACTAAATGAACGAATATTTGAAAAAATTTGACATCATTAAATTCGTCGCAACTTGAAATATTTTTAAGATTTTTTTGGGATTTTTCCATTCTTTAGAATTCAAATTTAAAATTTGAATTTGGGCCGGTTTAAAACCGGCCGGAACCGGAACCGGTCCGGGCCGGTTAGACCGGTAACCGCGGTAACCGGACCGGTTCCGGCCGGTTTGGTGAACCCTGCTGACAACACGCTTCATTGCTTACTTCCAGTTATTGATGTTCCAAGTGTGAAAATGCTGACAAGTTATGGATCCTCTTGTCTTGTCGATAATATATAGGCCCCGTTTGGTTCACGCTACGCTACGCTACGAGAGAATCTTCTATGCATGAAGCAGTAAATGAAGTCAATTTGCAAAACCTTTTCAGGGATGTGTGTAACTTTTCGCGACGAATCTAATGACAGTAATTAATAGATAATTGGCTACAGTGATGCTACAGTAACTATTCTCTAATCGCGCGATCAAAGGCCTCATTAGATTCTTCAGGGTTCCTAGCGCAGGGGTTCTGAAGTTGGTTTTGTAAACTGACTTTATTTGACACTGTAATTAGCAGTCAAAGTGTCACTATTCACTAGCACAGCGCAAACCAAACGGAGCCCGCCATAGAAGGCTTCTTCCCCCATGATGACCTTGCACATGTCCTGCAATTTATTCAGATGACCTTTTGCATGTGTTCTGCATTTGGTCTTGTTTAGTTTCTAAAAAATTTTGCATAGTACCCATCACATCGAAGATTTGGACACATGCATAGAGCATTAAATTAAGTTAAAAATAACTAATTATATAATCTAACTGATTAGCACGAGATGAATCTTTTAAGCCTAATTAGTCCATGATTGAACATTATTTGTCAAGTAACAACGAAATGTGCTACAGTATCAAAACCCAAACTTTTTCACCAACTAAACACAGAGTTCCGTATCACGAGGTCTTGCGTCTTTTCCAGATTCTCCTCTCACTGTTTATTACCACTGTTGATTTACATGCAGATCTAGCATTGGCATATCCAGCGATTTACATTTTTCCTGTTAATTTGTAGGTGATTAGATCTACTTATTCGTGTTTTATTTCTTCCAAAATACCTGCCTAATTTTACTAATGATGCCAACAATATTGTTCCATCACCAGATCTGGCAGGGACCCTAACTTCAATGGTCAATCGCTTTCATCATTTGCTTGCCAAGCACAAGGAAGTGCATGCAATTTAGAGCCACCACATCCCTTTTAGCTCAGATCCTAACTCCTTCCCCCGTAACTTTAGCTAGCATGGTTCAGACAGTTAAAACTATAAATTTCTAATCTGTGTCTTGAGAGTTTAGGGACTCGAATGACACTTTTGAACAAATTTAGGGATCTAAAAATGTATTGTTTAGGGACCTAAATGGAACTTTGAGACAAGTTCGAGGACCGGCCATGTATTTTACTCTTTTAATTAATGGGACAATTGCGTTCTTGCCCCTGTTTTTGGACTCCAATTGTGATTTTAACCTCATTTTCTTTCACTTTGCATTTTTGCCCCTACTATTTGGAAACAAAGCCTCATACTACCCCTACTCCGTGAACAGCACATAACAGTGTCAAAGAAGACATTTTTGCCCTTGCGAATATACCCCTACTTCTTTTTAGAACTTTGTGAATATACCCTTATTTGCCATTATATTTCAACAGCATTTCAATAAGAATATGAACAAGAATTTGATTGAATTTGGACAGCATCATGACACACAAAAATAAGTTCAAACCATATATATATATATACACACATATATACATATATATATATACATATACATATATATATACACATATATACATATATATACACATATATACATATATATACACATATACATATATATACACATATATACATATATATACACATAAATATATATATATAATATAACATTCCATCATATATGTACAAAATAGATGTACCACCAGATCACATCGCAACATACATGGTCATTGCTGCCTTTCCTGATTGATAATTTACTACGCTAAGTGAGGCTGCAAGGAACGGACCAGGGGGACATCATCATGGTATTTCCGGCGAGCACCCTGGGGATATCCAATAACTCGTGAAAATCCATCCCTGCATGTTTTATTCGACACCCAAAAAAGAAAGGCTTTGCCAGAGGAAGTTCTCGGATAAACACACTATTTTCTTTTTGCAATCAGGTGGCTGCATCCAAAATTCATCAATCAAGCCCCCCTGCTTGCGCGCGCGCCTCGGCACGCCCCCTGCCTCCACGCGCCCCTCCGCGGCCGCCGCGTCGCACGACGGCCCTGGCGCGCGCGCCTGCCTCGCGTGGCCTGCCGCTCGCCCGCCTCGCTTGGCCCCCGCGTGCGCCCGCCTCGGCGCTCACCCCTGGGCGTGTGGGCTGCAGCCGCCGCCGCCGCCACCCCTCCATGCATCCCCTGCGTAGCGCTTCCCCTCCGCAGCTCGCAGCTCCTGCCCGCTGCTCGCGCCTCCACTTGCGCACGCATGGGAGAGCTGCTGGCCGCGCCCGCCGCTCCTACTCCTGCGTGTGGCGCGCCGCTCTGCAGCTCCTGCCGCCGCTTGCTAGGGGTTCAACAATGAAAACTGGCTTAGAAACGGGAGGGGATAAGAGACAAGGGGTAGTTTTGTCTTTTCGCCCTATTACGAAGAATTTTCTTATTTTTGCATTTGCTAAATCTCGGCTGCAGCTAACGGTGTGAATTCCAGGAGTAAACAGAGACTTGATGTTGAAATAGTATGAGCAAAAATGCAAAGTAAGAAAAAATGAGGATAAAATAACAATTGAGATTTAAAACATGGGTAAGAACGCAATAATCCCTTTAATTAAACCATAGCAACTTCAATCCTGCCACCATGTGAACGCATGCAGCACTGAAATAGATTGCCACGGTACTATGCCTTGAAAGACAGCACGCTGCACGAGCAGTCTATCTGAGCATCACTGCGAACCATCTCTTTTGACTTCTTTTTTATCTCACCCTGCGAGCCTCCTGCTTATTTTGACCTCTTGTGTGAACACCATGAAAGAAGACAGGGTGCTGCCAAACTACACCAACAAAAGTACATATTTCATTAGGTTTGTACACATACTCTCATTTTTTTCTTCTATTTATACTCTCTTACGCATCTTCTTCATCATGCATTGAGAACTTGGTCATTCAATCCAATCCTCAGGCACCAAATACAACAGCAAGCCTAGGCATGTCGCCAGTTGCATCACTAAGGTCATATCCATGTCCAACATTGCTTGCCAAGACCATCAGAGAGATACAAATGACTTCTCCTCATGATACGAAAGAGAACTACTCCGGCCGGCGATGGGAGATGAGTGACCCGCCCCCTCCCGAGCGCTCCCCACCCTCAAGCCTCCTCCCCTCCTAGCTCGAGATCCATGAACCCCAACATCGTCCTTTTCTCTCTGTCGCCGGGTGCAGGACCCTGCTTCAACATCCCTTCCGACTCCGAGGAAGATGAAGAGGAACTCCTATGGTCCTCACCGTGTCCCTCCTCGAAGGGCAATGACCCCATGCCCATTGGTCGCGCCCCTCTCCGCCACGTCACGGACCTGGTGGGTTTATGGCTGAGGCTCGGCGCCTGCAGCCGTGGGAGGAGGCCCGTGCTCCTAGGTCGCACGTCTCGCCGGCAGACGCTGATGGGTTCCGCGAGGTGGTTAACAAGCGCCGTCTCCGGCGAGAAGCGCAACGTGCTCGTTCCCCGCATCCTCGTCGGCCCGTTCCTGCGGATCTGGTGGGCAGGTGCTTCAATTGCCTGTCCTATGGCCATGTCGCGGCGCGATGCTCCTTCCCGTCTCGGTGTCTCCGCTGTGAGCGGGAGGGCCATTCCGCCAAGTACTGTCGCTACGGTCGTCCACCTCCTCGGAGGGGTCGCGGCCAGCCCGTCCGCCGGGTTGGCACCTGCCGCGACGTCGCGGTCGCGTCGCTCCTCGTCCGTGCGGGTCGCTCGGCGGCATCTGCTACCACGGCGTTGACTGGGTCTGCCTCGACGGGTCGCCCTTTCTCGGGTCCTCCCTCCATCTGCAGACCCTCTCCGGCAGCCTCAATCCTTGACTCGCCTCCGCCGTCGCTCCCGCGTGGCCACCCCTATCGCCGGCCCGCACAGGTGACGCGAACCATCCCGCGGTGCACGGAGCTTCAGGTAGAGGACGACGCACTGTCCGAGATCGCTCTCACCGCCCTGGTGGTGGGCACACGGCTGCTCTCTCCTTCTCCGACGTGCGTCATTTTCTCCAGGACAACTACGAGGTCGCTGAGAATGATTTCTCCCTGCATCGCTTCCATCCTGAGGATTTCCTCGTCATCTTCCGCCAAGCTGCAACTCTTGTGTAGGTGCTTCATGCTCCTCCGCCCCTACTGCCGACATGGTCCTCCGATTCCGCAGGTGGAGGCGCGTCTCCTCGGCGGATGCCGATTCGATGCATTTCCGAGTGTTGGTTGAGCTGAGGGGCATCCCCTCCCATGCTTGGTCGGCGGATACGGCGCTGCGCATTCTTGGTGATGCCTGCGCGTGCCCGGAGCCTACCCCCGCCACTTTGGCTCGGGAAGATTTGCGGCACTTCCATGGGGTCGTCTGGTGCAGTGACCCGGATCTCATCCCTAACGTCGCCACCATCCGTATACCAGAGCCGGTCAACAGGAACATTGGCGCTGAACTATTCCTCCGGCCGGAGGAGATCATCTTCCACGACCAGCCTCTTCTCCGGTATAGGATTGATGTGGAAATCCTTGAGATACAAGACTAGGCAAATCATTCTTCTGACTCCTCCGATGGCCCACATGTTATTCCGGATCGTTTGGACAGTGATTCCGACGACGAAGATGAGCACCCTGGGGTCAGGAACTACTCGCGCTCTCATCCATGGCCGCGTCGTACGGTTTTCCGTTCCCTTGATGGCGGGGCGGGTTCTGATGATGGCCGCCTCGGCCCGCGCTCATCTGACTGGACCAATGGCGGCCGCGGCCACCATGGCCGGTGCTTCTCCGACAACTCCAACGATGGCGTGGGTCGGCGCTCCACGGCGGGGGCACTGGAGACCGACCACGGTCCTCTACGCTTCGGCCGCCTACCTCCGCCGCGATCCTCATGCGGCCGGCGTTTGCTTGGTGAACGGCGCTCTGATGGGCCCCCACTTGTTTCAAATTTTGATGAGCCACCCCGTCTCCCGTTGCACCTCGGGAGTGGGTCTCTGGCGTGTGGCTCGAGGCCGTCTGCTGCAGGCCCCCGTGACGACCCTACATTTGCTGTGGCAATGCCATACCCTGCAACTTTTGAGCCCGGGTTTGACCTTTTCGACCCGATGTTGGATGAAGCTTCCTTTGCACGCTGCAGTCGCATGCGTAGCGGTAACATGGAGGGGCTCCCTCCACTGCCTCCTAGTGTGGAGCGACCGTCGCGCTCAATTGGGCTGGACCCAATGACCTTGGAGGCCTCTCTCGCTCCGGTCGGGGCTCCCTCCACTGCCTCCTAGTGTGGAGCGACCGTTGCGCTCAATTGGGCTGGACCCAATGACCTTGGAGGCCTCTCTCGCTCCGGTCGCGGATCTCAGCACTCAACCCCCTAGTACTGGGCCATCGACCCCCGTTGTTGTGGAGTTTGAATCGGTACATTTTGATAATGGGTTGCCAAGGTGCTCGCTTTGAAGCGGTACGTTTTGATGTTCAGGACTCCCAGCCGCTATCTCACATTCCGGATGACATGCGCAATGTAACGGTCGCTCGTGGAACGCGAGAAACGCTTCCGCTCCATCTCTTTGCTGTTGCTGAGATCCCAACGAATGATGCAATTGTTGATTTTGCGCGTGCTGTGTGTACGGATGCGCCCCCACCGCCGTTGGTAGCTTCTTCGCCGCGCCGGAGATCACGCCCGCAGCAGCAGGAGTTCACTATCAGACGCAGCGAGCGTTTGGCACGAAAATCACGGCACCGCGCAACAAAGCCTGTTGTCCAAGCACAGAACGTGATGATGAAGAAACTAGGCATCACTTCCGACAGCCAGCCGCCGGATGCCTCGTCTTTCCAGCAGTTTACGGCTACGTTTTCGTCCACCCTAACAACCTCGCACTACGAGGCCCTTGATGCGTTGCTGCCTGCTGGTATGGGCTCCCTGGCGGCGGAGGTGGCCACGCCGATGATGGTGTCTTGAGCCCCATGCTAGGTTGCTTGTTGGTCGCAAAAGCTGTTGTTTGTGTTGACGTTGTGTTTTTCTGTTTGTGTGTGCGTTTTTTCAGTGTTTCTTTATTTTTAGTTCTTTGTGCTCTTGTGTTGGTCAAACTCTGCTTGGCCACATCAAGATTGTGTGTGTAACTGCTTTCCTCTTAATGAAAAACGTGCTCAGGCACGATCGCGAAAAAAAATTGATACGAAAGAGAATGTGCATGACAATTGCATTTAGGATATTTGTCTGGATTATTATATTCTAGAGTCTCATGCCAAGCACAAAGGCACAATGCAATTCTGGATCGAAACCTCTATTCTTGCGCACCTTATGACACCATTAGTGATCTATTTCCTCAACGGAATGAAGCTGGGATGGTACAAATTTGAACCTACAATAATAAGCTTCTGGATCCAAGTTTCCAACAATTTCTGAAAGGAAGAAAAGGCATCCGCCTCAACTTTTCACCCCAAGGAAATACCTACTTCGGTGATGCAATCTTGGATTCAAGGTAGAAAAAAGAGAAGAAAATATATACATTCCCCCTTCAGATTATTTTTAAACTCATACATTCATGTTTATTTCTTAAATTGTAATATAATCACTACTATTGTCAGATGTTTGGTACCTGTAATCTCCGAAACCCCTTATCAATGAACTAATTATCGCTGCAGTACTCCTTAGGCTAATGGAACTGGTAACATTGTTTATGAGGGTAGTATATGTATGCATCCGTATCTTAGGTGCAGTGCAAATGGTAACATTGTTTGGTGCTCCAATTGCTGTCCTCGTATGATTGTGGTGATTTTCTTGTGGTTTTTTGTTGACACGGGTGGGATGTTTGGCTCCCAAGTCCCAATTGAGCCAAGCAATTCAGGCTCTTGTTCTGAACCTGTACAAGTACATTTAGGCAGTCAGCAAGAAATGGATGCCCAGTGTGGGATTGGCAATAGCATCAGAAATTGATCAGACATCACTGAAGCTTTCTCAATGCAAGCCATGTATATGAACTTCTCCAGCTCTGTTGTGTACCTGCATATCAAATGTTTTCAATAGTATTCTGATTATGTGGGTACATCATATACTAAAATAACCTTATTTTCCTTTCCCACAGCTGAATATGGTCCGATGCCAAATAAAGATAAAACAAATGAAACAATGAAATCTCAAAATGCGTTAGATCAAGAACATAATGCGTCTTCCACGGGTATCGCGCGCGTCATTTACTAGTTTGGCTTTTAAATATTGCAAAAGCTAATTGTCTAAAAGTACTTCGAAGCTCAAACAAATAGAACCTGATAACACCACCAAGAAGCCATTGTGACGATGATTGTCTGTGAACTCGGTCACAGTCGGCTGAACTGATGACATCTCTACCATGCTGGTACAGATCGAGTCGATCACGGTGAAGCAGTGGCTGGTCGCCGATGAACAACCACCCGGCCACAAGCTCTTTGCAACCTGGGATGACTGCGCCAAGCAAGAAACTCAGTGATATGCAAGTGCAAGGATGAAAGCCGTGATATGTGCAAACCGACCAGCCTTCACCCAAAACCAAAAGGATGTATTCTGTTCTTGCAAACATCAAAATGCACACGACAGGAAAAAAAACAAAGGACAAAATAAGCTCGGTTCTCAACTTGGATTAACACTTTGGTCTCCAATGAAAATAGATATTGAAAATAGCCTAAAGGTTTTTTCACTGAGAAACTCAAAGCACACTGCACCCTGTTTAAAGTTAAGTAAAAGTTTAGCAATGGAAATAAAATCCAGTAATATATCCACAAGATTATTAACGAGTTGATTGGTCCGAAGCAAGACAAACCATCAAAAGTTCAGCATATGGAGAGGTTGTTGCATTTCACCCCGCTACTTCTGGGACCCACTGAAGAACTCATTTGGAAAGGGGAGCATTTCATTGCTTGGGATCAGCATGAACATCTTTCTGTGTAGGAGAATCATCTGGTGCTTGAACTTTGTTATCTCCACCAATAATGTTGTCCTCAACCATGCCAACCCCGTTCATGTTGCTTGTACCATTTAGCTGTTTCCTCAAAGCAACCTCTACTTGTCCCAACATAATATAGCGCCTGTAATCTTCATCTAGTTGTTCCAACAAACTAGCCCGCCCGTAATCTAGGCTAGCGGTAGAAGTGAAGCTCTTTTTCCTCAAACTTGCTGTGGAGGATGATGAACCAATCTTAGTAGCTTTATTCATAGCTCTCCTCCTCTTCACTGGACTAATCTGTGTCTCTGTTGCTATGAATGGCTGGAAACATTCACGGCAGCGAAGGTTGAGATTTAAATGGTTCCTGTAGAATTCATACTGCATGTAGCACTTGTTGCATGAAGTCCAGAATGTAAGAGGTGCTGGGTGCTGAATTGGTGTGGCCAGAGGTTGGCTGCGTTGATCAACTGCAGGTGCTGATGATCCTTCGTCCATTTGGTTGCTTATTAACCCTGCCTCATCAGGAGTAGAAGCATTGGCTGGAGAGTTTTGGGACCCACTGCTGCTAGCTCCTGAAGAAGCACTATGCTGGGGTATCTCCTGTTGCAATAGCCATTGGTCATACGATGCCCTTCTTTGTTTGTTGGATAGCACCGCCCAGGCCTTTTGGATCAGAGAAAAAGCACCATAAGCACCCACTGTCTTGTTCCTGCCGGGGCGAACCTCACGAACCAGCTTCTTGCGCTGTCTTGCAAGTGTCTCGTCATCCACCGACATTGGCAAGGACAGGATAGCGTACCAGTTGTTCTGACCAGCAATCTTCGTCGTCGAAGCGAGATAGATGCTAAACGTAGTGATCATCTGGGAGATGCCTTCAAGTGGAAAGAGATACTGAGCCTTGATGGCGAATCTTCTGGCCCCTTCGTAGTCCCCGGATTCAAACTTCTTCTCTGCAATACCCTTTGCCTCGATGGCTGCATCCCTGTTGTGCTCCATGTGTCCAACAAAATTAAAAAAACATGAAATTATGAACAGCATTGCCAATGTCAAAAATAAAACTTACAAAACTGCTACGTAAAGAATATTGATGCCATAGGTGACGTCCCGAAAATTGTAAAGGTACTACCAATTGCAGAATAAAAAATTGTTATGAGATATAAATACAGGGTTTCCTCAGGATAAATATAATTATGTGATCACCGCACCCCAGACCATTCACCAAATTACAATGGAAACAAAAAAAACTGGATGTGAAATTGTGAATAAACTATCTTGTTCTAAATGCAAGCTTTCCCAACATGGAAACCATAGTTACCAGATTCCTAACATTGTATCCCTAGCAGTTAGCACGGCAAATAAAGGCGTGCAATTGCAATTAAAGAGACTTGTTCTAAATTTAACCATCCCAAGCATTCTCAAACAAATCCCTATAGCTTCAACAGGCCGGCCGGGAGACTTCACCAATAACTCATATAGTCCTAATAACACACTACAGTAGATATATAATAAGCTACATTGCGAAGCAATGAATGGCTGAACCAGTAGAAAATATAGAATTCTAGTAAAAACAATGTGGCCACCCATGCATGAATATGAATGATGACGTTAGAGAAAATACAATGTAACCCCTAGCATCGAGAGAGCAGCTTCACTACTTCATTATTGTTAATTGAAACACACCTTTTGCAATCCGGCCAAGTGATAAAAAGAATATAACCAATGGAAGATACATATAAATTTGGTTCTGAACACTATGGCATTATTGAGGTGTCTCCTATAGCTGTAACATTAGATATCATGTGTATGGAATCGTAATAAAGACTACAATGTAGCTAGTCCTCTAGCTGAGCTCACTAGATCATAGTATGAGGGCATCTAATCGCCGTAATCCCAAGCTGCGTGATCACTATGGCTAAGCTCACTATATTATATCATGAGGGGGCCTAATTGCATAGAATCATATCTTGTACATCATTACATTGAAAAAACATATCATAACCGTACCACATTAGGCAAGAGCACTGAAGTGCGGCCTCTGTTTGCCAGGTTGTACTTGAGGTGGGATTGGCTTGTGAAACACATTACTGATGGACAGGAATAAATGAAGAAATTTTTGTCTAACAATGTGTAACCATCATTCAAATCTTTGTCGGAAAGAACAATCTCCATTTTGTAGTATTCTTGAGCTTTGTTTGGGTTGCTAGGTATCGAGGACTATCCTTGCTCATCATTAAGGTGATTATAGGGTAATGTACGTGGCTAGATTTTCACATGGACAAACATCTTCCCTTGTAGATCCTGATGCACCTTTCAATTTGCCAAGCGACAAGGACTATGACTATTCCTTTTTTTTCTTCTTTCATAAAGGACTTGCGTTCTCCTTCGAAGTATCCTTCAAATCAATTTCCTGACCTTCTAACCCCTCCCCACCATCATTTATTATCGACACCTCCTTAACATTAGCATAAATTAGTTTTTTCACGTATCTCTAGGAAACTTATATATTTCATGAACATGCAATGCACATATTTCATTAACAATATGTTACAGTTTGTTACAACACATGCAACTCCATGCAATTCTATTGCGCTCAAGGAGGTCCTATTATAACAATAAAGAATGCTCTCAAACTTGGCCAAACCTAAAAAGAAATTACTTGTTGAAGCATAGGCTCTCTTTTGATGTTGGAGCAAGCATGACCTTGGGGAATAGCTCACAAGTTATATGCGTGGCAGCTTTGTCACCTTTTGTTTGGAAGGACCCGTCCAACATTGGATTGTTATGGATGCGCTCATCATATATATGTACCTTGTTCACCAACCATATGTTGGGATTGAGGTAGCCATCCATCACATGCATCGGTGGTTGACATCATAGAACTGATGCCATGGAGGTCTTGCCACTATTGTAACTTTGATAAAATGCAGTATATATATGTGCAACACCACTAGGATTCAAACAAAAAACTAATGGGCTATAACAGTAGATGCAGGAGACACTCACGGGAACTATGCTGGAATAAATTAAGGTCCAAGCATGCGGACAAGAGGAGTACATGGAGATCTGATCCTATAAGGTTTCCAAGTCAAAACCCACCATGCATAAGGTTTAGGGACCCAATGATCCGAACCAACAAAGGGTCCTCTCTAGCCTCACAATGAATCCCAACAAAATTGCCTTTACAATAACTCTAGTGAACTCATCATTTTTCTTTTTAGGATATATCACAAACTAGTTTGCTATTCTAATAGTAGCTTCCCCAAGCCATTGGCATGTTGGCAACCTGATAGCAAGGATTGATGATCTCTATTGTATCAATGAGCAAGGAGTGTCCATGCTATGACATGAGGGCAAGAATCACATGTCAAGGGCACTCGACCCTCATGACAGGGTGCAACCTTGAGGACTAAGGAGGCAAGAGTAGGACGAGCATGCAATGGATGACCTTGATCACTCATTCTCTTTTCTGCATGCAAACTCCTACGTTTCCATTTATATATTCCCCTTTGAAGGAAGCAAGCTTTTATTAGAGAATGGGCCCTTGCATTGGGTTTCCCACCCTGGATACAAGACACAAGGGTATTTACATGTGTATGTGATACTTCCACGAATGACCCCACCTAGGGGCAAAACATACTATCTCCCACGCAGGGGTAGAATGATCATATTTGACATGGCACCTAGCTACATGCATGGTGACATGCTAAAAGCATCTAGGCCCCTAATTCGAGTTTTGGTAATTAATGACAATAGTTTGTGGATTAACAATTTTATTTGAGATAATGAGTATAGATTGATCCACGGATGAAAGAGATTTGGTTGTGAACGTGTGGAGTTTTGGAGATGATGAGCAAAGCTCGGGCTCAAGGCAAAGGTATAAAATAGGGGTTTTGTATTTTACCGGTCACAAGGTGTTTAGTGGATGAAAAGTGACCGGATTTGTTGGATAGATAGCCGTACTATCAAGAGGGGTCGAGTACTCATACTTGACGGGTCTTTAGCGCCATTTTGCTCAAAATGTCTAGGTGCATGCATGAGGGCTAACGACGCTTTGACAAGTTTTGCAAAAGAACAAGTTTGAGAGCTGACTACACAAGCGCGGACAGTCCGCTCCCTGGAGAGCGGACGGTCCGCACCCATACCAGAGAGCATGTTTGGCTCTGGTGGAAATTAGATGTGACTGGCGGACAGTCCAGCCCAGGTTGGCGGACGGTCCGCCGCTCTAACTCAAAATGTACCAGAGAGGCTGTTTTCTCTGGTTGGGCTTATGATCTGTGCGGCGGACGGTCTGCTCCTGGGGTGCGGATGGTCCGCTGGCTATTTGACAGTTTGTACCAGAGACATTGTTGTCTCTGGTGGATTTCAAGGATGAACGGCGGACGGTCCGCCGGCTAATTTCAAAGTTGTACCAGAGATGATATTCGTCTCTGGTGGGGTGGAACACATAACTGCGGATGGTCCGCTCCTGTGGCGCGGACGGTCCGCCAAGGCTGTAACGAATAGTTCTGACACGCATTAAATGCACTCTGACTCACTGGTTTATAACGGCGGATGGTCCGCGACTTCGCAGAAAAGAGTGTAACGGCTAGTTTTTTAGGGGATGTCTATATATACCCAATGCCCGGCCATTGGGAGTCTCTCTTAGCCATTTGGACTGCATACTTGATACTATAGAGCTAAGGCATCCCTCTCTCACACACACTTGCTTAGAGATTGCATTCTTGATAGTGTGAGGGCTTCCTAGTGCATTGTATCAAGAGTTTGAGCTTTGTGGCACTAGGGAAACTTCAAGCAAGCATCATCGACTTGTTACTCTTGGGAGTTGCCGCTCCCTAGACGGCTTGGAGAAGAGGATTTCGTGGAGCTCCTCCAAGGAGATTGTTGAGGAGCCCCGATTTCGGTTGTGAGAGGTCTTGTGCTCACCTCACCGGAGTGGTGAAGAGCAACTCTAGTGGAATCGAGGTGTGGAGCGGTTCCTTGATTCAAGCCGGCTCAAGATCAAGAGGTTCTTCATAGAGGAGCGGTTGATTGTTGGAATCCACCTCAATGTGGATTAGGGGTGACCGGCAAGTCATCGGCACCACGGGATAAATTCGTGTGTCAAGCTTGGTTACCTTTCTTGCTCACTTTAATTCTTGTTTTTACTTTGAGCAATTTACTTTACTAGAGCTTGATTTGTATCTTATCACCCTAGGTTGCAAACCCATCTAGAAATAGTAGTAGCATGACATAGGGCTTTCCTTTGTTACTAATTAAATTTCTCTAGTATTGTTGGTTTTAGATTTTAAACCGCCTATTCACCTCCCTCTAGTCGGTGTTCTTGATCCTACACATGCCCCAAGCCTCAGTTGTGGTTGTAGTAAAATTCTTCATTATCACCATGCCATAAATAGCCTTTTCTTGAAGTGACCTGCAGGCATCAAGAGGAGATCAAGGCATGCTTCCTTGCTTGCTTCACCAGGGGGTTTGATAGCTAAATGGAGGCCCTGCCTTCACTAGTTTGGGGCTTCTCGTGAGTTCAATAAGCCTTGAACCATATAATCACTGTGGCCTCCATGGCCTTCCTTGGAACCCAATACCTCGAGGCCCTGAGTAATCTTTTTGCTGAGCAGTCGAGACTTGTGTTTCACCATGTGGTTGGGAGGCGGAACTTGATCCTGTGCCTGGTTAGTGGTTGATGGATCTACTTAAGAGCCTCAGTCATTCAATAGCACCCTAGTTTGGTTTTCTTTGTCCAAACTCCACTTGGCCTAAGTGAGGGACTTGCTGCAAAGTTCCCCAACAATCTCCATCTGGCTTCAAAACAAAAACCAATCCCCATCGACAAGGTTATCAACATGCATAGTTGAAAGCACACTGAGCTATCGCTATGGCTGGCCTATGATCTAAGAATAAAACATCCTTAGCATGGGATGGAATGACAACTTTGTGCACACCAATGGCCGTGTTCTAGGGGGAGAGCTTGCATTTGGATCCTTCTAGTGGGAGTGATCATCTCTACAGAGTATCCTCGTGCTCTTTTTCTGTTTCATGTCATAGTGAAATACTAGCTCTTTTGCGAATTGAACATGACTCATTGGAAAAGCACCTAAAGGAGATTGTCTAGAGAGCCTACCCTATAACCATCATATCTCATGTCCTAGGCTTGCTACCAAAACCGACCTGATACGAGTTAGGGTGGGGCATAGTGACCTTTGTGGATGATGACCTTTGTGAATAATGGCATGGTGGTCTGGTCACTGCAGCTGACACTTAGGATGGTTGTAAAATCCAGCCGATGGGTCGGTTGGGCCAAATTGGAGTACCATGCATGAGGCTTGGTAGTTCAAGAATATTCCCAAATGGGAAGTTGAGAGTGGGATGAGATAATTTAAATAGCCAACTCTAAAAATTATTACAACCTTGGGTTAACCCATTTACGCGATGCGAGGACGAACGTGTAAGCATGTTGCATTGTACATGGTCATAGGTGAAGGATTGGGCGGCACTGCGACCGATATGGAGGATGCCAAGGTTTGCGTATGTTAGTGTCACTAGTCTCACTACAACCAAGGGTATCCCAATATTTCAGTCTCTATCTATGACCATTATTCCCCATCAGATCAAGGGGAAAGAGAGACATGGATCCAAAAGTGTCTAGCAAGGAGGAGACACTAGAGTGAGGAGCCTTGCTGGTGTGTGGCGAGGGGGACCCTAGGAGGCATAGAGTGATGCCATTGAAGCGGAAAACTACTACTCCAGGGAAGTGGAGAACAATGGTGGCCGAGAGGCAGTTCAGGTGGCGACCGGTAGCTGGTGGCAGCATCAAAACCCGGTAGGTCAACCCCACGGCCTACCCATGTCCTCCCCTTTCAAAATCATAATAATGGATAACTCATTATGTGGGGAACTTAACTTCCTATCCGAGAGCTTCCATCATGAATATTCCTTATGAGTAAATTTTCATGGAAGATGCGTGTAATGTGTGGTTACATCTGATCTAGTACAGTGAAGTCATACTGGTCCATTAGGATTTTGGTGAAACCCTAACTTGGTGTCAAAAATCTTAGTTCAGTTCATGAGAAACAATTAATTGAATCAAATCTAGAAAAGTTATGCACGAATTGGAAGTAAGTGCTTTGACTGCCACGTTTCCCAAAAGGTTAACAGAGTTGATAAGCATGAATTTATACACCATGCCTAATATATGTTAACGTTGGAGTCACAAAAAGAATCAAAACATCACATGTTCCCTAGTGACCTTCAAGGGAATAATGTTACTAGTACTAGCTAAACTGACCCTCAATGTCATAATAGAACAAATGCCTTTTCTAACCATCGGCCATTGCCTGAAGTACGTAAACCCGAAATGTAGTTCGATCGTATGCATAATCCCTCATAAAGAAAGTCCCTCAATAGCCATATATATTTAACCAATAATACGCAATTCTATCATAAGTTCAAGAGGCAGACAAGCATCATCAAGCACAAGTCCATGATGTCCCGTGCAGCTTGCTGTTGATCCGATCCCTACAAAGTAAGGCGCGTGTATACCAGTTTACATATAGAAACAACTGAGTCACCTGCCTTACTTGCTTTCCTCTAGTGTCTTGATTTGGTCGAGCAAAGAAGTATCTTTCTAACTTCCTTGAGAGTTCGTATACCTTCTGCGGAAATACAAGGAAGCACACCAATAAATCCCCAATAAAATTAAAGTAAACAAAGAATTAAAAGTGACAATATTAAGGTACATATGCATTGTGTTAGATCAAACCACTACTACAGAACTGGTCATAGCAAACGGGCTATCACCAACGGTTCAAAACGAACCGGCGGTGATGCCTCATCACCGTCGGGTCCAAAGTAGGTGGCCGTAGTGGCCGTTGGGACCGGCGGTGATGAGGTCGCCGACCATCACCGCTGGTTCCAGCCACGAGCCGGCGGTGATGAGAAACATCACCGCCAGTTCTTGTTACGAACCAGCGGTGATGAGGCTATACAGTACAAAATTCCAACCCCTTCTTCCTCCCGTCCTCAGATCTACCCCACTGCAGTTCCCACCTCCCGCCGCCTCCTCAGCCCCAGCCGGCTCTCGCTCCAACTCCCACCCTCGCCGACCGTCGTGGCTGACCCCGCCCGCCGCCTTCGCTCGCAAGCCCGACCACCCCGCAGCCGCCGCCGCCACGGGTGCGCCAGCGGCTGTCGCGCGCGCGAGGGGCCCCGTAGCGGCGTCGTGGCTGCCGCCACCTTCGCGCGTAGGTCCGGGCCCGCTGCCCCGGACCCTACCCCACCCGAGCCGCGGAGGGCCACCAGGAGGCTAGGGCTAGGAGGCTAGCCCCGTCCTCCGCAGGCTCGACCACGTCGAGATCCTCATGGGGCCTGCGCAGGTGTACCGCTCCTAGCGCCGCGCTGCGCGCGACGACCCCAAGCTCCTCAGCGAACAGTGAGAATGCAATCCCACACCCCCGCCTCCCTGTTCTAGGATTTTAAAGTTCCGTTCTGATTTTCCTTTGTTGCGAGTATACAACATCTACTTTCCTATGCCTGTTAGCTGTTAGGTGAAATGTCTCAAATGTAACCTGTTGTGAACAATTCATTTTCTACTAGTTGAAATTCTGCAGGAGCAGAAGTGGATCATAGCTGTTGTTTATGATGACTGTATATGCCTTTGAATCTGTAAGTACAAGCTCCACTTGTTCATATGTCTATTTGAGGCAACGACATGCTACTAGTACTAGGTTTGTACTCAACAGCAAACTATTTTGACAAAATGCGAAGTGTAATTTTACTGCTTCTCGAGCAAACTATGCTGGTAGAGTTGCTGATTATCTTGGCATGATAAACTGAACTTTCTTATCCTGCATTTCTATACTATAAAATCGAACATTTCTTTCAATATGAGCATCTCTAAATCTGTCACTTATGTCTGCAAAGTTGTGCTCTGTAGTTAGCTTTGTATTGGACTAATCTGTTTAGTATAATACCAAAACATATATCACATAGGGATGAACCTGAAGTTTACTGACAGATGTTTCAACTAATTTTGTAGTCATACAAATTGTATGTCTTGCTATTACTTATGCACTCTTATGAATAGGTATATGTGAAATTTCTGTGCACTAGTTCATCACATAGCAGTTCATTTTCTGGAATGATATAAAAAGGAGCCATTCACAATGGAGTAGCAGTTCACAATGGAGTTAGCAGTTCAAAATGAAACAGAGTTGGTGCAAAGAGGATCATGCAAGGTTACTTTTTACAATGACTATCCTCATCTTTAATTGTTTATGGGAAATACTAGCAGGGTTTCTACCCTTTCTTTCCCCTAATGACTGATGGCATTTGGTGCCATAATTTGGCTACCCCAAGACAAATATGCAACACTATATTCAATTGTCTCACTCATTATCATTACAGAAAGTGCTCACTGCTCTCATCTCAATATTTTTACACATCTCCATATACTTTATTATGTGTTCACTGTTTTATGTTTAACATTTAGGCAGTACCACATCTCCATATACTTATTGCAAGTTTATTTCAAATTGAGGAAGCTGAACTGAGCATTATGAATCTATATGCTGATTCCTAATGATATATATCAAGAAAGCATAATTGTAAGGTAATTATGTCTTCCTTTTCACCTGCATGCTTCCACCTAATATATTGTTCCATTTTCACCAATCTAATAATTTGTTTTTATGGGTTAGAGAGACATGATGGGTGCAACTTGGAGTAGCATGTGAGCTCATATGCATTGCTGAAGAATCTTTTTATGTTTGTGTTAAGTAGATCAAGTCCTGTCAGATTGATTCAATAGTTTTCAACTGAGTTGATTGTAACTTGCTACTGGAATATCTATGAATATTTCTGCTCATTAAAATTACTGCATATCAGCAGCAATGTATTTGTTTTCTGTACCATATGTTGTTCCTGTAATATTATTGGAAGAATAATGGTATGTTGCCAGTCACTACCTTGATTAATGGAACTTGATATGGACCGGATGTTTGATGGATGCAATTTGAATTAACTATTCATCCAACAATATGATGTAGCTATTAGTTGGTAATATATTTTTTTATTAGCTGTATGCATTTTATGGTTGAATTCTGCTGCAATAATTATATATTATATATGCTATACAAATGGTGCAATATTAATATATGAATATATTTTTTAATGAGAAAATAGTCATCACCGCCGGTTCGTAACAACGGTTTTCGAACCGGCAGTGATGCGCCCCCATCACCGCCGGTTGATAGCCCCTCCTATTACCATCGACATAAATCCAACGCCCCCCCCCCCCCCAAACCGTTGGTGATGCTCATTTCGAACCGACGGTGATGGGAGGCTGGAGTAGTGAACATAAAACAGTCCCCGGACTGGAGGATGCAAGCAAGGTCGGAACTAGTGTGTAAGAGCTAGCTATGCTGTCAATGGACTGGCCCTGCCTTCAGGTTCAGCGAGGGGTCGTCGACGACGTTCTTCTTCCTGGGGCATGCAGAGAGAGAAGTGGCCGGCGGCGGCCATTGGTGTTGGGTGTCCAAGCTAGTAAGCTCGCTCGCCGCGACGACTGTCGTGGAGACGCCGAGACGGACAGCGGTGCTTGTGCGAGTGGAATCACGGGACAACGAGGCCGATGGGAGGCGGCCTTGATGCCACGGATTTTCTGGTCGGCCGTCGCTGGCGATTGGGAAGAAGAGTTGAAGCCGTTCGGACACAGCTAGGGCGTCTAGACTACTAGGGCATACCTAAGATTGAAGAAACCTTACCGGCCAGAGAAAGATGGATCGCCGGCGTCGGCCGGGGCAGCCGAGCGTCCCCAGCAACGACGAGCGAGGTTCGCCGGAGCCACAGCGCGCGTCGGTTTCGCCAAGTCAAGAACGGCGAGACGTGAAGTGAACGATTTAGACGGGAGCCTGGCGTAACGGTGGCGGAGCGTGTGACTCTAGGGCTCGGGATCAAAATTCTTTTTTTTTCCGCGACCTATTTTGGAAAGAGTAAAGAAACATGTTTTAATAACAGGGTCCACAGGTCAGAGAAGTAACTACCATCTTTATCTTTCTAGGCACAGCACAAGGGGGGAGAACGGGGATATTATTGTTTAAAAAGGCATTTATTCATCCTTCCTTTTATTTGTGCATAGCAAATCCACGATGAATTCAGGAGGTAGAGATCGGGGAGGCTTTGAAAAGGATGAAGAGAGGTAAAGCGTTGGGTCCTGATGGTATTCCCATTGAGGTGTGGAGATGCCTAGGAGATAGAGCAATAGTTTGGTTAACTAAGCTTTTTAATCTCATTTTTCGGTCAAACAAGATGCCGGAAGAATGGAGGAGAAGTATATTAGTACCTATCTTCAAAAACAAGGGCGATGTTCAAAGTTGTACTAACTACCGTGGGATTAAGCTGATGAGCCATACGATGAAGCTTTGGGAGAGGGTCATCGAGCATCGCCTAAGAAGAGGGACAAGTGTGACCCAAAACCAATTTGGGTTCATGCCTGGAAGGTCAACCATGGAGGCGATTTTCTTAATACGACAATTGATGGAGAGATATAGGGAGCAGAAGAAGGACTTGCACATGGTCTTCATTGACCTTGAGAAGGCATATGACAAAGTACCGAGAAATGTCATGTGGTGGGCTTTGGAGAAGCACAAAGTCCCAACCAAATACATTACTCTCATTAAGGATATGTACAAAGATGCGACGACGTTTGTCCGGACATGTGATGGCAACACCACTGACTTTCCTATTAACATAGGCCTACACCAGGGGTCAGCTTTGAGCCCTTATTTATTTGCTTTAGTGATGGATGAGATCACAAGGGATATACAAGGTGAGATCCCTTGGTGTATGCTCTTTGCTGATGATGTGGTGCTAGTTGACGAGAGTAGGGCATGGGTTAATAGGAAGTTAGAGCTGTGGAGACGCACGTTAGAGTCGAAAGGGTTCAGACTTAGTAGGACCAAGACCGAGTACATGATGTGCGATTTCAGCGCGACTAGGCATGAGGGGGGAGACGTTAGTCTAGATGGGCAAGTGGTGGTCCAGAAGGATACGTTTCGGTATTTAGGATCGGTGTTACAAAAGGATGGCGACATTGATGAAGATGTTAGGCATAGAATTTCAGCTGGCTGGTTGAAATGGCGGCAAGCTTCTGGCATCCTTTGTGACAAGAGGGTGCCACAAAAGCTAAAAGGCAAATTCTATAGGACAGCAATTCGTCCGGCGATATTATACGGTGCTGAATGTTGGCCTACAAAAAGACGACATGTGCAGCAACTGAGTGTAGCAGAGATGCGGATGTTGCGGTGGTTTTGCGGGCACACAAGGAGGGATAGAGTCCGGAACGAAGTTATTCGGGATAGGGTCGGGGTGGCACCAATTGAGGAGAAACTTACTCAGCATCGGCTGAGATGGTTTGGACATGTCCAACGAAGGCCTCCTGAGGCGCCGGTGCGTAATGGGATCCTCGAGCTAGTCGATAATGTAAAGAGGGGTAGAGGTAGACCTAAACTGACGTGGGATGAGTCGGTTAAGAGAGATCTTAAAGATTGGAACATCTCTAAAGAGATAGCTTTGGATAGGAGCGCTTGGAGACTAGCTATCAATGTGCCTGAACCTTGAACTTATTTCTTTCGGGTTTCATCTCTAGCCTACCCCAACTTGCTTGGGAAAAAAGGCTATGTTGTTGTTGTTAGCAAATCCACGATGATATTATACAGGTCATCTCCAACAACAGCAATAAATATAATGCACCTACTCTCCAAATGATCAATCCTAGTGAAGCCAAACCACTTCACATTTTCGATGGCCGTATTGTTTGTCCATGCACCCCTTCCATTTGACCATCCATGTTTGTTGCCTAGCTTCTCCAACCCTTTGTTACCTAACTATCCCGAGCGCAAATAAATGCGAAACGAAATTAAAATGGATGATAGAATTACAAACTTCTAAACACATCTCTCCATTCTTCCATACAGGGCAGAACCAAACAGGTACTGGAGAGTTTTCGTCAAGAAAAGAATGTCATTGGTGGATTTTGATTGATTTCATATATATAGACGAATCTGAAAATTAAAATGTCTAGGAATATATATAACTGCTGGTGCCGGGAACTATTTAGGCTATATCTCACTGACACACAGTTGTGTACGAAGGGCACAAAAACTCATATATATATATATATATATATATATATATATATATATATATATATATTGCAAAAGATATTTCGGAGTTTCTTCAAAAAAAAACTTAACGTGTATAGCAGGGTCCACAAGTCAGAGATGCAACTGACATTTTTCTTCTTCCCGGGGGCACACAGAGGTAACGGCCAATCGGGCATGGCGATGGACGGCTCTACTTGAGAAGTTGAGAGAGGGGCCGGGCTCTGGTTAGTGCAGCGGTCTCATGGCCGGCGATGATGGGTAGGGGCGGCGGCGCCACCGTCGACTTCGAGTTGAACCGGATGAAACAGGAACTAGGAACGAAGCTGGGGGGGGGGGGGGGGGGGGGGGGGAGGGGGGGGGGTCTCGCAGCTAAAGAGAGGGTACAGAAAGCAAGCGCGCGGCAGCAGGCTAGGGACAAGGAGTGAGCTTACCCAAGTGCTTGACGCGGTTGTCAGAGTAGGGAAATGACGGGGGCAGCGACGGTGAACGGTGACGAGCGGCGGCGGGGATCGATAGCCTCCTCAACCCTCAAGCCGATCGATAGGTGGCGTGGCGCTCTGCAGAATCGATCGACAGGAGAGGAAAACTTGCTGTAAACTGAGTTCAGATCGAGTTCATGGATGGATTGGAGAAGACTTACTCGATGCGGCGGCGAGGGAGGTCGATCTCGACCCAGCAGGGACGACGTCGATCGGGGGCTCTCGATCCCTAGCTAGCTAGAACTCACTGGTGGAACCACAGAATCGAAAGAAACCATGTCAGGTTGTGACGAGCAAAGCTTGGAGCAGGCTGACGCGCGCGATGGGGATTGGGGATTCAGAGAGAGTGTGTTCCGTACCGGCAGCGGAGATCCATCGATCGGGTGAACACGTGCGTAGGGCTGCTCGTTGGTTCTGGTTTGTGAGTGAGACGCGCCCGGCCCGGCTCGATCGGCCTCTTGCAAATGATGAATAAGATGGGACGATGCACGATGGGAGGAAGAAGAGGAGGAGAGCGGGGGGCGACGGTGGAGTGTGAGAGTGTTGGCTGGCTAACTCTCGCTGGGGCTAGCTGTTCGATCGGCGTGACCTGTGATGCAATGCAATGCAATCTTCTCGTGTTACTTGGTAGTACTTGCCAAAATTGCAACAACTCGATTTTGGCAGATCTCGCTCACCTGCTGGTGGTCAAGCACTCAAGTCCAACTGGCAATTCAAGTAGGATTCCACTCGAGGCAAATTTTGCCAGCAAATTTCCTTTTAAATATTGGCAGTAAATTAACTGCTTGCCGGATATATGGACAGCCTGATATTGAAAGTGATCGGGTGCTCTAGCCTAAGAGGGGGAGGGGGTGAATTAGGCACTAATAAAAACTTAGACCTATGGCTTCAACTAGTTTGCACAAAACTTAAACTAAAACATGCTATCAATATGTGCAACTAGGTTGTTCTAGTGTAAAACCCCTATCCCAAAAGAGTTTAGCAACCTATAGCCTTTTCTATCAAGAAACTATTCTATGAAAGTAAAGGCATACAAATTACTAGAAAGAAATGCGGAAGCTTAAAGAGCGGGATAGGAAATAGCAAACTCTTGACGCGGGTGTTTATCCCGTGGTTCGGTTAGCCACAAAGGCACACCTACATCCACGTTGTTGTAGCACTCACTAAGAGTATTGCTACTCGGCCACCAAGTCTCTTCCGTGAATACAATCACGGTCACCTTGGCCCCGGGTTCCACTAAGGAGCTTCTCCACAAAGGATGGGGGTCTCCACGTCCCCCGCACAAAGGTGTCGTCGCCGCTCCACACCAAGTCGGAGGGTCGATGACGTTGCCGGCGAGCTCCACGCTCCAAGGTGCCGGCGCACCAAGCTCTTGTTTTGGTTCACTAATGAACCACAGCACAAAGGCTCTAAGCCTTGCAAACTCACTCACTAAGAGATAATCCTTTACACAACACTCTCAAAGTGTGCTAAGGGCTACGGATATGATCTTGATGCTTTTGTATGGATTGGAGATGTTCTTGGGTGTGTGTGGGATGTCCAGCAACTCCAGCAATCTTCAAATGGCCGGGGTGAGGCGTATATATAGGCCACCAAGTCTTGTAGCCGTTGCTCCAACGGTTAGCTGAAAATCTGCTAACCACCGGAAGAACCGATGCCTCTTGGCGGGGTAGCGTCGGTTCATCCGGTCACTCATAACACGAAGTAGCCGTTGGACTCCTGACGGCTGACGCAGAGACCACCGGTTGAACCGATGCTTTGCACCGATGCCTCACCGGTTCAACCGGTGCTGAAGGATCTTTTTCTGACAGCTGACGTCATTACACCGATGGTATGCACCGATGCCCCGTCGGTTGAACCGGTGCTGAAGAAACTTCTTCTGGGTTCTTGACATCGTCTCTGGAATATAGGACGGCCAATGCACCGATGCCCTTTTTTGGACCGTCGGTTCAACCGGTGCCTATAGGCTGACTTGGCTTCAATTTCCTCCTGCACCAAACATCGTAGCGTCGGTTCTTCCGACAAGCGTCGGATGCACCGGTGCCCCTGGCGTCGGTTCTTCCGGTGCTCCTGATCCGAAGAGCTTTTAGGGCGCTGCCCTGAGACCCGCGAGGGGCGGCTCCCCCTCGACCCCCGTCCGCTAACCGGGTAGCGGAACCCCGTAGGGGCTGCCCTTCGGGCCTTGCTACGCCTATTTTCTCTTTCTCTTTGTCATCACTTGAACCTAAAAGCCTGAGAATGATCATCTTAACAATCATATTAGTCCAAGTGTTGTGTTGTCATTCGATCACCAAAATCACTCGAAATGGCATAAATGGTGCCATGTTCGTTACAGATATGCCTCTCTAAAATGCCATTTATAACATATTGGAGCCTTTTTTTAATTATCTAGTATCCAGTTCTGATATAAGGAATCCATTCTTATGTAGCCCTGGACGTTCAGTCAGACCGAACCGAACCGATTGGTTTCTTAGCTATTTTGAAATTTCGATTACCTGAAACTGGAACCGATCAATTCCTGAAAATTTTGATGGCCGAGGGATTCAGTTTCGAACTCGGTCCAGACCGAACTAATTGACCTACTGACCATATAAAAAAATGCACAGAATCAACCATTGGAAGTAAAATAGACACATGAATCAACATTCAACAAAGGAGAAAACACAAATCGGAATACAGCAGGTAGGGGGGGGGGGGGGGGGGGGGGCCTCTGCCTTTGCCCGCAGAACAGGCATCGTAGCCGCAGGCCGCAGGCCGCAGCCCATCGCTACTGCTCTCGGGCGCCACAGGACGCTGCCCGCACCAGCAGCCGTAATCTATCACCGCTGCTCTCAGACGCCACATCCTGCCACTACAGCATCAGCGAACGCCGCCCGTAAGCACTGCAGCAGGCGCTCTTACAGATTTTTTTAAATAATAGTATTTTAATGATAAATTGTGAAAATAAATATAAAAAAATTGTAAATCTAGTAGTCTATGGGCAACCCAAAAACCAATACAACGTCCAGCCGATAGCCCTCGTAGCATTCCACGTATGCCACGAGGAGCTGCGGCCGCAGCCAGCTGGTGCTAACCGAGCCAAACACTTATTATAAGAACTATTCATAGAGTGGGAATTATAAGAACTCTAGAGTTGGGCTGCTGAGGACAGTCAAGCGGGTGGGAAATGTTATGGGAGAGTGAGAGGTGTAGAGGGAGGCGGAGATTATATACGTAGGCTTTCTGATTTGAGCGTGGCTGAAATTGGTTTATGGGTCTCTTTAGTCAATCTTTGATTCTTTGGATCTGTTTAGTTAACCAAGGGTGAGAACCGAATAATCGATCAAAATTCAGTTATTTGAATGTCGACAGCGAATTTGTTACCAAAATTTTCGGTTTGGGTTATAGACACTTAGGTTCGGTTCTTCGATCTCAGTTAATTATGTCTACTAGCTAGCGTCCTAGCGAGAGGGAAGATGTGCATGGAGCCCTTGAAGCAGTTTCTATACATGAAAATGGGGCCTTTTGAAACAAAGCGGGCGGTCGCGTCGCTCCCGACGCGGGCGGCACGGGCGCTCCCAAACCCTAGCCGTCGCCCCCTTCGCGGCCTCCCTCTCCTCTGCCGCGCCGCCGCTCGAACGGGCTGCCTGGAAGCTCGGGCGCCCCGTGACGAAGGCGGCGGTGTGGCTCCCTCCCCCTCTCCTCCGGTGGCTCGGCGCGGGCGCGGTCGTCTCGTTCCTCGGAGGGGGCTCGCCGGCGCGGAGCTACGCGGCGGCGGCGACGGGAGGCCACGGATCCGGCGTCGCCCCGACCGGATCTGGTGGCCTTGCGGCGGCAGCGCGCGCCTGTGTGTGGGGGGGGGGGCCGGCGCAAGGAGTTGGTGGCGGCGGCTGGCGCGGACTGGGCGCGGGGTTCGCCGTTCTTGCGGCGGCGCGGTAGGTGGCGGCCGGGGCTGGCTGCTGGTGGGCCTGCCTGCCCGCGGCTGGCAGGTGGCCGGTCGGGGCATCCTGCTGGGCACGGCCGTGGCAGGCCGTGGCTGGTGGCCGTGTCCGGGTGCCGCCGCTCTACCGGATCTGGGCCATGGCGGACTGATGATGGTGGAGTTGGGGGCGTGCTGCGCGCGGGCGACGGGTGCTGCGGTGAGGAGGTGGTGCTCCTCCTCTCCCCTTTGATGGTGATATTGGTCCGGCGTCGCTTTGGTGGTGGGGCTGGGGGCCGGCTGGTGCTTGCTGGTGGCGCCGTGGTGGTGCTTCGGGCTGTGTCGGGCCTCTTCCAGTAGAGGCGTTGCGGAGGTGAGGAGGGGTGAGCTACTGCTTAGTCGGGCGAAAGCCTTCACCGACGATTTTGTCGGTGGCGATGGTGGTGGCGCCCTTGTGGTGTCGTTTTCCCTGCTGGGGGCACCATTGTGATGCACCGTGTCCTACTGCACGGGGTCCTCTAGGGTGATAACCCTGTCCATTTGTGGACATGCGACGGCGGAGCCATTGGCGTCGTGCCCTCCTTGGAGGCGCCGCATCTAGAGACCCGCTTTGGCTATGCAGTGGTGGTGGTTGGTTGGCAGTGTTGCTCGTGCGCAACGGCGGCGGTGGCGCGGCTGGTCCGTGCTGGCAGGGAGGTGCAGAGGGCCCATGGGTGCTGGAGGCCTTGAGGTGGCGCGCACGGTGCGGTTGTGACTCCGGTGACGGTTGGACGGAGGTGTCGCTCTCATAGCGGTTTCAGATATCTGAGTCCTTGGCAAAGGTGTGCGAGGCGGTGGGAGGGGCGAGACCCCCACGCAGAGTGCCCAGGATCAGTGGTTTTCTTCGGTGCTGCGACGTGAGTGTTCTACTGAAGCTCCACTGGGACAAGGGGATCGACGATCGTGTGTGTGCGGCTTGAGGGGGATAGTCCCATGGTGGAGGAGTTCGAGCTGCAACTCAGGCCTGCAGCGGGCCGCGACATTTGGCATGGCACAGCGTTGGTGACGACGGCGCAGTTCGCGAGTGGTTTCTTTTGGCTCCTCTCCCAGGTTGTGGCGGTGTAGTGTTCTATTGTATGTGTTGTTTGCGTGTGTTGTTTGTGTGGTGGTGGTGTTCGCTTCGGCGCGTTATGTACGAATGCTTCTTCTTCTTTTTATATGATGTGGCAGTGCTCCTGTCTTTTATTTCAAAAAAATATGGGTCTTTTTTTTGTTCTTTACTTTTTTAGCTCTTGATTGGATTCTTGCATATCGACTGACCAACTTCCTCAACTCTTCTAGCAAATGCCCGGCGAGCAGATCTAATACCATATTGAGGCCTCTTCAACAAGCGTTAGTTGTTTTGGACCGTATTTTTTCCTCAATTCCGGCCGTCTCTCGTGAACCCTTCCATTTTTGTTTGTTTCATTATTTCTTTGTTTTGTTCCGCCGTCATGCTGTAACACCCTGTCTTTTGCCACGAGGTAAAAGCCAATACAAATTTGAGCTTTCTAAATTTTACAAAAAAAAATCAATTTAGTTTGATGAGATTAGAATTCCAACAACAGGAATAGAAGCCAAGTTTAATTTTTAAAAATATTTTGATTTGAAACTCCAACAAAATATAATTGTTTGTTTGAGTGCTTGTGAATTGTGTGAACATTTGGTGGTACAAAAAAGCCTATCCCAAGTTCAAATCCATTTTAAATTTGAAATTTTAATCAAACTTCTATAATATAATATCTAAAGAATAAACATATTTTTTCCTTATAAACCCCACAATGGGCCCATATCTTTCCCGGGCCCGATTCCTCCCATCTTTTCCTTGGCCCAATACAGTTTGTCTTCAATTCACGATCGTGACAGAATATCGAATTGTGCTACCTAGACAAAGCAAACTCCCAAGTACGGGGATCACGTTGGTAGCTACGACCAATCTACACTCTCTTTTAGATGATTATTTGACTGAATATCCTAGTGTAGTGTAGAAAGAATCAACTACTTACATTGTCTGCCAGCGAAACATGTCCGAAGTCTATGACTTATCCAAACTGTGATGTCTTATCTTACCTGCATACATGCATGCACGACATGATGATGGTTGTGCGTGTGCTTAAATATTTTCTAGAGCTGGCAATGTATGCACGTCTTGACATTTATACTGTGCGTACGTACATAGATTAAAAAATGAGAGCCAGAGGGGCAGCGCCCCAACTGATCAATATATATTATTAAGATATAAAAGCTTTTGGAAGCAAAACAAGAAAAGGATTTCAAAGGTATTATGCCAATCTGAGATAAAAGGCTAGCTTTGTGATTAGCAATGGTGAATTCTTGAACAAATCTACTCTACAGCTGTGCAGCACTACTGGGTTTCATGAACAAATTAAAAGATATGAAACTTTGTTTTGTAGAAGATGGAAGCTCTAGATTGATCCCAATTTCCAATTGGAATGTTGATTCTCACCAGACGTGCTACCTAGGTCAAACTTGCCATACTCAAAATGAAAAAAAAAATCTAATTCTTGAATAATTTATTTCTTCAATTTTTCTCACTCCCACATTTTATCGAAACAACAGCACTGTGGACAAAGTATCTAAATAATCCGTCTCTATCAATACGAAAAGCGACAATTCCCTACCAGCCACTGTGAAAGTTCCAAGTCCCTCTCCTCTGCCTCAACCAGTGGCGTGGATCCACGCCCCCTCCTCTTCTCCCTCCTTTCTTCTTTCCATGGAGTTTTTGGGTAGGGGGGCTTGTGCCCCCCGCGCTCCACCCCTGCCATCAATTATGTCGTGGAACCACTGTTATACGGTGCTGGAAAAGACCATTTTACCCTTCACTAGTAATCTCTCATAGCCTCCGCATGCACGGACGTAAGGACGTGGCGCGTGGCCGGTGAGGATGCTCACGGGTGTCCGCTCGGTTGCGTCGTTGCGGCCCTTGCTGTAGTTTATCACGGAAGGAGCCCGCTACGGTGAGGCTCGGGCATGAGGCGCTTAGCGATGAAGAGGATGGGAGGCGAATGAGGTGCCGAAGGCCCGAGGCTGAGCAGAGTCATCAGGGCGACGGTCAGCTGATGAATAAGACTGGAAAAGCGGGGTGCAGTTGGAGAGACCATGGCCATGCGTGCGGGGCTCTCCTCTCGCTAGAAGACAAGGGCCAAGGAGACGAAATGCAACTCACGGAAAAAAGAAGAAAGAAGAACAAGGCGGGAAGATAAGGGCAAAATGGGCATTTTGATGTTCGCTTAGCTGCCGTTTCAACAAAAGTAGACGGTAGTGGCGCAGAGGGACGCAACAAAATAAAACAATGGCATGTGAGGCACAACAAGTTTTTCAGTAGTGCAGGAGGAATTTCGATCTTTTGATGTGGCTCGTAGAGAGTTATCTCAAATGAAAATGGTTTCCAAGACACCCCAAAATCCTTAAGTAAATTGGCCCACATCCGTCATCGTAAAAAGAAGATAAGCCTCTAACCTTGCGTGGGCCTAAGAGAAGATAAGCCGGCCCGGGCAGGCCCAAGTCTGGTCCGAAAAATGCAGGCCTCGCTGCACCCATCCATGGGCTCTGGCCCTGTTGGAAATAGTGTTGTGCACATGATAGGTGTACGTGCGAATTGGCTTGTAGTTCAATGGTAGGACGGTTCAGTAGGACGCTACCCACCAGGGTTTAAATTCTGGTGCTCGCACCTTTTTCTGGGATTTTTCTAGGATTTATCGGTGTTACACGTTAAGTGGTAAGTGACGTTCCCGTCGACGACGAGGCGCCAGTGGTGACTTCGGGAATCTTCAGATCTGCCGGTGCTCAGTCCTTCGAAAGGTGCTCATAGGGGTATAGTTTGCGTACGTGTATTCATAGGGTGTGAGTGTGCGTGCGTGTTGTGGGCGTCTTCGTTATACTGTGTGATTCTAAAAAAACATGATAGGTGTACGTTGTACGATGTAGGAGTAATAGACAGTGGTGTATTTTGTTGCCGATGACCGGCATACAGTACTTTGGATTAGAAAATCGTTTGCCCGAAGACACCGTCACCTGGTTCGGCCAGCCGGCGTCTTGAGCGGCTGGCCGGCCGGCCGGCAGCGTGTGCGTGGCCCACGGGCCACGGTGGCGGCGCGCCGCGAGGAGACCCCACCGGATCCGTAGACGTAGACCGGACCGGCACGCGATTCTCCGGGCGGGCAGTTGGTCATTGTTGTTCTGTAATTCAGAAATGAAGACTGCCTGAACAAAACTGTGTGGATTTGCAGACTATTTGCTTGTCCGATCCGATCCCCTGAGCAGAACGCAGGACGGCAGATGCATCATGGTCATGGTCACCAGGTACAGCAGCGGTCCAGCTGCTCGTGCATGCTTGCAAGTAACGCCCCTCCAATAAATTAGTGCGAGCAATGTGTCATGTTATTGTTTATGTTGTTTTGGCTCTAAATGCGTATTGTTATTTTCTGAATTGGTGCTGTTCTGGATGGTGGTGTGATGAGAAGCTCCCCTTTCTCAAGTCAATTATTACAAGCTTCGATTCGGTTTTGTACTTCGGTGCACGTTCAATTCGATATTCGCTGCAAGTGAACCCATTTAAATGTCTTTGATTAGTATGAGATTGGTCATCTATATATATCTTGTTTTTTTATACGGATCATATTACTGGTTTAATCACTGTTATTTGTTTTTGTTCAAATAGATGGGCATCAAAAGAATTTTTCATGTGGCTGATGGATCAGTTGCCGCATACATTGCTAATCCCATTGGCACCTACATATCTTCAATTTTCTGAGCCCCTGGATGTGATGGTTTTCAATCTTTAATTTGCTCCTTTTAAAATTCTGATATATTTTAATTTTTGATAAGTTTTGTCTTTGTAGGATGTAATTTTTTTATATTAGATCAAACTAATTGAATTGAATATTTGTACTGTTTTGTAAGACTAATGTATGTTTTATTTTTTTTCATATCTATCCCCATGTGTTTGTCATCCCCGTCAGATTTTATTTCCAGAACGTGCGAACAGAGCTGTTTCAATTTTTGTTTTCCCTGTCAACTTTTTTTTATTGATGCAACCTAGATTTTCACTCGATTTTTTTGTTCCTCATCCACACACAAAAAACCGACTGCTTTTTAGCTTTCCTGCTACCCAAATGCTGACATCTTACTACTAGTACGTGGCAACAAAATCATTGATTTAGAAAATTGAGTGAGACAAAATAAAAAATTACTCGAATGTTATAGAGTCATTCCCATGTAAATAATTGACACGACATTCTTTTCGAACGTTATGTTTTCCGTATGTATAGTCAATAAGCTCAAATTAATTACAAGTTGATTCTTGATTCCCCCGTACTAACACGGGCTAGGTTGCTAGCTTACCACCACATTGACTTGTTTTCTCAAACCGGCGGCATGGGCCGCGCCTCCGTGAAGCCTGCCTTGCTACGCGACACGAGCAGCAGGAAGCCGCGGCCGCGACGCGCATCGCCGGGCAAGCGGGCACCTTCCAGGCTGCGCACCCATGTCGGCAGCCAGCCACCACACGCACGCACACCAGCAGCCGGCAGGCAGGCCGCCGAGGAATTAAAAAAACCTGGCGGTGCTCCTCGGCTGGCATCCGCGTGCGTGTGCGTGCGTACGGCGCCGTCCAGGGCCCTGCCCGTCCCCCACCCGGGTGACCTCCATTCCAGCTCGGGCTGGGCATTCGGGAGGAACCGGATCGGTTCGGTTCCTAAGAAATGAGAACTGATTGGTTTTTTTTGTCAACAAGAACTGACCAAATTCAGTTTCGGGTAGTTCGGTTCGATTCCAAACCGAACAACCCACAACAGTCACAAACACAGAGAAGAAAAAAAATCGCCACCGCCGCCATGTCCTCCCAGACCGCCGCGCCGACGCCGCCTTGCTTGCAGGAGACCGCCGCGCCGCCGCCTTGGGGCTTTGCCTCGCCTGCAGGAGACTGCAGGGGACTGCACGCCGCTGCCGCCTGGCCTGCCGGCTTGCCGGGGAGAGCGCGTCCGGCGGCGCGCCGTGGGCCTCCTGTGATGCGCCGTGGGCGTGGTGCAGCTGCAGCCTGCAGGGAACCTCCGGTGGTGCAGCAGACGGCGGACGAAGACGAAGCTCGAGGACACGTCTCCGGCGACGACCAACTCCGAGGGCGGCGGCGGGGCCAGGGGCGGGGCGAGGGCCAGGGCGGGAGCGAGGAAGGCCGGCGGCAGGGCGGGGGTCAGGGGCGGCGGCCGGGGCTGGGCGCTCGGCGCTCGCTGGGGGGCTGGAGCGGCGCTAGGGATTGGGGGGGATTTGGGTGGGCGGCGGGGAAGGGGCTTGGGGGGAGGGATGGCCGGGTGCCCGGGTCGGGTGGGGGTGGCTGGGTAGTCTAGGGTTTTATTTGGGCCGGGCCAGCTAGGGTTGATGGGCTGAATGTATAATTGGCCGGTTTCTCGGTTAACTGGTTTGAGAACTGAACCGAACCGAATATTTCGGTTCTTGAGAACCTGGAACCGATTAGGAACCGAACTTCTCGGTTTCGGTTCGGTTTTTAGATTTCTCGGTTCGGTTCTCGATTTTTGGTGCCCAGGGCGAATTCGAGCGGCGCCCGAGTATGGTCGTGTTTGGGAAAAAAATTCACAAAAAGACGAATACATGCATGGAGTGCTAAACGAAGTTTATTTGCGAAATTTTTTTGCGGATAGGTGTAATTTTCGAGACGAATCTAATAAGTCAAGTTCCATCATGATTGACTACAGTAATACTACAGTAACCGTGCCTAATCATCACCTAATCGTACAGTCAAAAGCCTCATTAGCTACAGTAACTACTACAGTACTATAGTTGTGGCGGTAGTTTCGTAATTAAATTTTATTTAATACCTTTAATTAGTGGTCAAAGAGTCGAAATTTTTTTATAAATTTCTTTTCAAGCGCCATCCAAACACGGCCTATATTAAAATCCGCCCCGGCCCCGGCCCCGGCCCCGGCCCCGGCGGCGCGCCGCGGAGTCGCCGCCGCCGGCAACCGAAACCCACGCCGAGGGCGGTCTCGTGGCCGGAACGTGCGTGCGCGAGAAGCTGCGCAGGTCTGGAGACGCGCTACGTGGTTGCCACATGCATGCGTTGCGCCAAAGCTTTCCTTGGGTACCCTTGAAGATACAAGCCGCTGCTAGACAGCTAGAGGTCGTTTTGGGCAATAGCAAAAGAAATATAGTCGGCCGAGATATTCTTGATTTACCATCTTTTCCCCTTTGCAAGTTGCTGCAAACCAAACTAAAAGGATGTGGCACGACTCAAAAGTTTAGGGTATATTTAATTGTCAACCACACTTTGTCACATTTAAGATTAGACAAGCACGACAAGTGTGGCAAAGAATTTGGCCACCACAATTTTTTTGCTTGAGGAAAACCGACTTGTCAAACTTACCTAAAGTTAGGTGTGGCAAAGTGGGGCTATGAACCTAAACACCACTTAAAGTCCTCAAAATAGATATGAAATTATGCTTGCGCATACAAATAGAAGGCAGAAATTGCTGGTTTTCATTCCTCGTCCATGTTTTTCTATGCAGATGCCTAATTTCGTCCTCGACTATGGTCCGGTAGCTTCTAGCCGATTTTAAAGACTCGATTTAAAAGAAAATTAAAAATGAGATGATCCTGAGAATGACTTGGGCACTTGGCTGCCGTCAAGGACTAGTAGAGTACACAATCCTCGAGGCAGGAGAAGTCGAGACTAGTGTCGTGCCCGATAGGTACACTACTCCAGTGGCTGACGCAGGGATTGGTGTTCCTTGGTCCCAAAATGGTAGCACAGCGAGTCGAGTCAGCCACAGCGTCGCTGCTTCTCCATCCGACGCCGGCCGCCCCTCACCTCACGTGAGCCACGCTGGTGGAGAGCCACCGCGGCAGCGTGGCACTGGCACCGACTCGAACGTCCTGCGAAACCGACGGGAGGGGAGCGGGCCCGGCCCGCCGCCGGCCAAGTCAACAGTCAGACCTCGCCTTCCTTCCCGCGTGGGCCCCGCCGCCGCCCTCCGCTCCGGTATAAAATTCGCGCGCCCCCGCCCTCCCGATCCCACCCTCCCCCAGCCCAAACTCGGACGCGATCCTGAGCAAAAATACATCCGCGGCAAGCGCGCGCTTCCGCTTCCAATCCTCCGTACAGCCAGGCAGCCAGCTCGACCGATCTCGATCCATGGCGCCGAGGAGGCCCCCTTCGCCGGCCGGAAGCAGCAGCAGCGATGAGCGCGCGGCGGCGGAGCAGCAGCAGCAGCCGAGGCTCCGCGGCGTGCGGCGGCGGCCGTGGGGCCGGTACGCGGCGGAGATCCGCGACCCCGTCCGCAAGGCGCGCGTGTGGCTGGGCACCTTCGACACCCCCGAGGAGGCCGCGCGGGCCTACGACGCCGCCGCGCGGCGGCTCCGCGGGCCACGCGCCGCCACCAACTACCCGGCCGCGGCGGGCGAGGCGCCGTCCTCGTCCGCGGCCGACGACTCGCGGCCAGCGACGCCGCCACTGCCGGCTCGTCGGTCGCCGTACCTGTTCCTGGACCCGGCGCCGACGACGACGACGACGGTGGTGCCCGCCGCGCCGGCGATGCGGCATCAGCTCCTGCCGCCGAAGGGCGAGGAGGAGCGGAGCCGCTGCTACCCCGGGGGGTCGGTGCGCCTGGGGCTGGACCTCAACCTGCCCCCGCCGGCCGAGATGGTGATGTAGCCACGGAAATGGAGCCGCCCAAGATGATTAACGCTAATGGGTTACCACTGCTACGCATTAGCTAGCTGATGCTCGTTAAGGCGTCATCAGCTGGCAGCTAGCCCCGCGCAAACAATGTAAATAGTACTCCTACTAGGCAGCTAGCTAGCTCCTAGTTCGTGTGGTCGTGTTGTTACTAGAAATATGGTCGCGGCGGCCAGTGTGGTGGGTAGTATGTTGCTTTGCAGTTTTTTGAAGTCTGTCTTCGTGTTTGGACATCTACGTGCCCCTTGGCTGGCACCACTTTTGTCTGGCATGTCGCGCGCTGTGTGGATCCACAGGCGCTAACTGGCACGGCAGATGCAGTCGAATCCATCACTTTGTTTGTTTCACATTCATGTTTATAGTTCGTGGACTATTGTTGCGCTTGTTGCAACAATTTATATAGTTGCTCGTGTCTCTGTATCTGTTTTTTTTTATATTAGATTAGTGTTGCGCTTGTTATAAGTTTTGCAGCACGACGCATTTCCATTTTTATGAAGAATCCAATTGATATTTCTTTTTCTGTATTGGGGCAGTGATATGTGGACCTCAGAAAAGCAAATAGTAGGAGCGTCTTAATATTATTGTTGTCACATTTTGTAGAAACCTCATTTAAATGGACACAATTAATTTTGATTTCGAAATTGTGTAATAGAATATTGGCTTGGACGTGATTGTTGTCACATTTTGTAGAAACCTCATTTGATTGTGATATGTAGATGAAATGAAACCACTCGCCCCTAGTACCACTCAAAGCGGCTCCGTGTCTGGATAACACTGCGTACCTAGTCTTATTTTGATGAAATGTCTCTCCTTTCTTTATTGTTGAATTCCCTATCCCATCGTCCCATTTGCTGATATGACAATATATTTATTGCTTTTTATATACTTGATATTATTTTTATGAAAATTGTGAAGTAAAATCATATAAAAGTTACAGACATGTATCCATCCATTTATCGAAAACCAAACTCACGTCCATTATAAAAAGCCGAAGCCTCTTTTTCAAAAAAACACGTAGCAATATACTGGCCCTGACCCAAACGCCACGTTATCTATCCTCGGCTCCAACCGTCCCCCAACCAGCGCCTCCCATTGGATCTCCCACGGATTGTGTTTTCTCCCGTCGCATCGCGCATCCACGAGCCTCATACAACCACAGGCACGCTGCACGGCTGCAGATAGGCACTCTGGATCCCTTGGCTTTGCACCCGCCACGGCACACATCTCCTCCCTAGTCTCTCTCGCAGCTTCTCTCGCCCGGCCGGCCACCCGCATCACCTCACGCTGTCTCACCCTGCGCGTTCGTCGCCCAGCCTCCCTGCCGCCTGCCACCCTCTCAACGGCCGCGCGGAGCGGCCTCGACCTCCGTGGTGTACAACGATGACGCCAGGGCCCCTTTTCTTCTTGGCGTCGACAGACACTACGGCGTGTGGCGATGATGACGAGGTCGGGGCCGCGCCCCCTACGCGGGGCAGGAGTTGTGCATCAGCGACGACATCCCGCGTGGCCACCACGCGATGAGGAGTTGGCCGACATCGTGGCGGTGGAGGAGGCCCTCCGTCTCTCTCTCTCCAAGGAGCACGTCGGCACCGGCGGTCCCCTCGTCCCTCCTGTCCCTGGCCACCTCCGCCTCCGCCTCCCTCGCGTCCTCCAGCTCCGCCTTCCCATCCACCCTCGCCTCCTCCGCCTCCTTGCCATGGTCTTCGGGGAGGGCAGTGCTGCCGCGCGTGCACGCTGGAGCTCAAGCGTAGCGTTAGAGCTGCGGCGCCCGGCACTCCGCCCTCTCCTGCCCCCTCCTCCAGTGCCCCCCATGGCGGCGGCACTAGCGGACGCCTGCGCGGTGGGGAGACGACGGGGCTAGACAGATCCGGCGGCCTGGAGCTCGGCCCGTGACGGCGGCAGCTGGATCTGGCGGCCTCGACGTCCGACTAGGACGGTGGCAGCGCCCTCCTCGAGCTCCGTCGCGGCCCAATTTGGCGCGTCCTCCTCCCCCCTTCCTGACCGGCGGCCAGGAAGGGTGCCCACACAAGGCCATGGCGAGGAGAAGATCCCCAGCAAGCGGTGCGGTGGAGCGGCGACGGCAGCTCCTCCAGGCGCGGCGGCGGCCGGCGAGGCGCGGATCGGAGGGACTGCGGGTTGATTTTCCAGTAGTAGAAGAGTTTTTTTTGCAAAAATCTTATGATTTGCACGATCTGAACCGTCCGTGCGCCCGATCGGACGGCCGGGAAAAGCGGGTGACGTGGCCACGCTGGCCGGCCATTTTTTGTTGCGTGAATCGTATTGTAAAGATTAACCAGCTTGGTCTACTTGCAATTGAAGAACGGGGAAATTAACTTTTTTTTTAACTCGCCCCAGCTGGTCTCTACCTCTCCTGTGCAATCGCTTTTTTGTTTTGGAAAATGAAATCAATCGGCCTGTTTAGTTTGAGGTGAAAAAAATTTCACAAATTTTTTTTTGCACATTTGACCACTAATTTAGAGTATTAAATAAAATTTAATTATAAAATCACCTGCAGGATTTCTGGTAAATTCGTGAGACCAATCTAATAAGGTCTTTAACCACACGATTAGAGAATGATTACTGTAGTATTACTGTAGCCAATTATGAATTAATTATCATTATTAGATTCGTCGTGAAAAATATACCCATCCTTTACAAATAGAATATATTTAGTATTTCATACATATAAAAGTCTGTTTTCGCGAAATTTTTACTGTAGCAACCAAATACACTGTAGAACCAATCTCTCGTTCGCAAGCACGCACTGTGTGCACGGCCCCGTCACCTCCGGGATCTCTCCGTCCTGTCCGTCCCCCCGGTAGCGGCAGCACGCGACGCGCGGCGCGGTCAAGAGCCCGCGTGGAGCTGGCGACGACCAGCCGAGAGACGACGCGGCGGCGGCGGCGGCGGCGGCACCGGCACGGCCCGCCCGTCCTGGCAAAGGCAAGCACGGCGAGGCTTCCAGTTCCAGGCAGCGCACGCGCCCCTGTCGTGTCGGCAGCTCTGGGGGTGGTGGCTGGAGGAATAAATAAAAGAGATGTGGGGGGCGGGGGGCAGCAGCGACGCGCGTGGCACCCGCACCGTCCAGTCCTGGGGTACCGGCGGCGTGGGCGCGACGCCTGCTCCCCGCGGCTGGTAGGCGCGCGCGCCGCCGACGACTGCAGCGACCCGCCCGGGCCGGCGGTCCCCGGTTTTAAAAAGTCCGCCGTCCCGGCGCCGCGCCGCGTGGGGCCGGGCCCGGGCGGCGCCGACCCGTGCGCGTGCCGCGACAGCCGATCTCGTGACGTCGTTTTCCTGATCGGACGGCTGCGCGGGCGACCTGCTCCGCCGCAACCCCCACGCGAGCCACGAGCAGTGTTCATCAAACCGGTGGGAACCGGTCCGGTTTGGACCGGTATCAAACAGTCCAAATTCAAAATTCAAATTTAAATTCGAAAAAATAAAAAATTCTCAAAAAATTCCTAAAAATACTTCAAGGTGCGACGAATCTAATGGTGTCAAATTTTCTCAAAAATTCGTTCGTTTAGTATAGTTTGCAGGGATTTGAAGTTAAACAAAAAAGCGTGCATACAAAAGTATATAAATACAATGTAAAAGTAGTAAAAAAAGGATTGGAGGGTTCATTTAGACTAAAACATGTTATACAAATATTCATTTAGTATACTTTGCGGACATTTGAATTTAAACAAAAAAATTGAATTTGGCCGATTACCAGTCAAACCGGCCGGTACACCGGTACGAACCGGTTGTACTGCGAAATTTGAATTTAAATTTGAATTCCACTGGTACCGACCGGTTTCCGGACAAACCGGACCGATATACCGGTACCGGACCGTACCGGTTTGGCCGGAGCGGTCGGTAAGTAAAACCCTGGCACGAGTCGATTCGGACCCGACGCGCAGGAGCCACACGGCACAGGCCCGGGAAACCGACGCCACTAGCCGCCGAAGGCGGCGCCGCGGGCCCCACGCCCGAGCAGGCCTCACCTTCCTGGCTTCCTTCCACCTCTCCCGCGCGGGCCCCACCCTCCACCTCACCCAGTCACCTTCACCGCCACCGTCCCGCCGCCGCACGGATTGAGATCCGCTGCAGTTGGGGTGGCTGACTTTGAGCCACTGCATGTGGGGCCCACTAGCGCTGGGGCCCGCTGGCAGTGACCCAATGTCAGCAGCCCCCACGTCAGCTGATCCGGTTCCCCGCCGCAAACCCAGCCCCCTCCCCGCGCGGTGTATATATTCCTGCGCCTCCCCAGTGGCATCCCCATCCACCCTCATCGGAAGCTCCCCAACTCCAAGCCTCCTTCCAGCAGCGAAGAAGCGAGGAGCCAGCCGGAGAGCGGCGATCGAGCAGCGTCGCGACACCAGCCAGTCGGATACAAGCGATCCAATGGCGCCCAGAAGGTCACCGTCGCCGGCCGGGAGCAGCGGCAGCGGCAGCGCCGTGTGCGCGCCAGCGGCGGCGGCGGCGGGGCAGCAGCCGAGGCTCCGAGGCGTGCGGAAGCGGCCGTGGGGCCGGTACGCGGCGGAGATCCGCGACCCCGTACGCAAGGCGCGCGTGTGGCTGGGGACCTTCGACACGCCCGAGGACGCCGCGCGCGCCTACGACGCCGCCGCGCGCAGGCTCCGGGGGCCGCGCGCCGCCACCAACTACCCGGCCCAGGACCCGAGGGCCGTGGCGGCGGACGCTCCGGCGGCGAGCAGGAGCGGGAGCGTTGCGCTGTCGGAGGGCGCGTCGTCTTCCTCGTCGCGCTCCCGGGACTCGCCGCTGGCGGTCACGGTGGCCGTCGCGGCGGCTCCGTCGAAGGACCTGAGTCTGGCGCTCCCGGCCACGCCGTCGTCGTACCACATGTTCCTGGACCCGGCCGCGACGATGGTAGCCGTGGCGCCAGCGCTGCTGCAGTTCCTGCCGCCCAAGAGTGAGGAAGACCAGAGCTTCTCAGGGTCGTGCTCCTCCTCGTCGGCGGTGTTCGACGCTGCGCCGGCCGTGGGCCTGGGGCTCGACCTCAACCTGGCGCTGCCGGCCGAGATGGTGAGGTAGAAACACACTAATCAATCGGTTTGTTAGCACAGTAGGAAACAGCTCATCGATACAGATTCCATCTTCAGGTGTAAATAGGCTGCAGATTTGTGTATTCGCCGAGATGGTGTTTTCGCGAATTTAGGAAAATTTCCAACTCTCAAATGGCTTTTTCTTCTTCCTCGTCAGAGCAAATTGGCCCAGTAAAGCAACACATGCAGATAGTCAGCTAGCTGTTGGCATTGGTCTGACTTGTTCTCATCCGTTGCAAGGAGGAGCAAGATTGATCTCTCGTGTGTGGAGTTCCTTGTTCTTGAAGAACAGTATATGTTAATTCATGTGCAGCTGCAGCGTGCACAGCCTAATTATCTCTCGGTGTCATGCATGAAAGATCTACAAGGTCTATTTCGACATGCGTGGACATTATCAACTCGTTCAGATCATCAGATGTTGAGCTGGGGCGGGGCGTACAGGTGAAGAGACTCTGACTCTCCGGCATCTCTCCACCCTGTCCCGGCCTGCAGCGGCAGCGACCCGCCGGCGGCGGAGCGGGCAGCCGAGTGACGCGACGGCGGCGGCACGTTCCGCCCCGCCCTGGCAGGTGCGCCGGGGTGCTTCAGCGCACGCACCCGTGTCGTGTCCAGGGTTTTTTTACCGACTGGTCATCTGAAACCGCCCCGTCCGGTTCCGGTAAACCGGACTGGTTTGACTAGAAACCGGTAAAACCCGGTCAAATTCAAATATGCCAGTTCAACCGGTTTCTACTGGTTAACCGACTGGTTTGACCGGTAAACCGGTCTGGTTTGAGTGGAAACCGGTCCGTTGAATAAAAAACCGACTTTGTTTCAAAATTTGAATTTTTGTATAACGTGTTTTTAGCCTAAATGAACCCTCCAACCCTCTTTTTACTACTTTTACATTAATATAATGTATAACATATTTTACATTGTATTTATATACTTTTGTATGCACGTTTTTTTGTTTAACTTCAAATGCCCGCAAAGTATACTAAATGAACGAATATTTGAAAAAATTTGACACCATTAGATTCGTCGCAACTTGAAGTATTTTTAGGAATTTTTTGAGATTTTTTCATTTTTTTGAATTCAAATTTAAATTTTAAATTTGAGCCGGTTTGTAATCGCTCCAAACCAGAACCGGTTAGACCGGTTACCGCGGTAACCAAACCGGTTCCGGTCGGTAAATTTAACCCTGGTCGTGTCGGCAGCCGCCACCGCATCGTTGAATAAAAAATCGGGGCCAGCCGGCCAGGCCACTAGCGCTAGCTGCTCCTTCCTCCTTCCTCGGTAGGCAGTGACGCCGACGCGTGTCACCGTCCTTTCCCGAGGCTAATGTCAGTTGGAGTGTCATAAGAGTGTTATAAAAATTAAATTTGCTAACATATACCAATAGTATGAGGAGAGAAAAGAGAGGAGTGTCGTGAAATGTGAGAGGAGGGTCATCACCATGATACTCTATTGGTACGATTTTTAAGATTTCAGTCTAGATAACTGTGTCGATGACACTCCCACTGAGACTGATAGAGCGACGTCAGCGTACTGCATCGCCGCCGCCGCCGGTTTTTAAAAAGTTCGCGCCGCCGCTGGGATCACATGGATCGTGTTCGGCTGACTGGTGCTGATTTTTTGTGAGAGAAAAGTACTGCTGGCTAATTTGGTGGCTGATGCTGGTTTTGTGTGTGAAAAAAATACTGTTCGCTAGATGCTACGAAGATGAAGTGAATAGAGTCACGCTACCGCGGGGTTGGGCCGCGGCACCGGCAGGGGGCAGGGGGCGTTCCGTGCTCGCGCGGACGGGCGGTGCTCGCCGCCTGCACATTCCCCCGATCTCCAGCATTCTCATTTTCTTTTCTTTACCCAGTTTCTTGTTTTTGATGTTGCCATCTTTTTTTTAAAAATTACACAGTACTTCGTATAATTTAGACATTCACAACATACGCACACTCACACTCCTATGAATACATATACGCAAACCCAAACCCTATAAGCATTTTTGAAGACTGATGCCGCCATCTAATCCAATTGTTAATGCAGAGAAAGAAATTGGGGGTTTTCCCTACATATTCCCCCACCACCACCCGGGAAAACATGAAACATTGTGTGGACGTCATGCCCGCACGCTCGTCCCAGCAACACACGTGTGTGCATCCGACGTACACAAAAATATTTTACCGGGAACTCTAAAAATGGTCAAAATCGCCACTATAATTCACTGTAGATGAGATGTCGCGTAATACTGAAGAAATAGAGTCATTAATTCCTAAAAAGATGCAGAAAAAAAATACAAGCACTCTTAAAGATGAGGACAAGATCGTGAGTGAGTCATTAATTTTTGCCGTGTATTTTCTTGGCATCACTTGGTAAACGTCGGTTTTGTTGTGTGCCCGATAATTTGCACACGGCAAACAGAGGGGCACACAGCAAACACAGTATTTTTGGCAGTGTACACCCTGTTTTATTGTTGTATCCCCACGTTGGTCATTTCTTTTCTTTCCAAGCATTTACTTAGACTCCAGTACAAATTCATCACGGCTCTAAGAAAGAAATCTAGACGTACATAGTTTTGCGAGGTATGCGCTGCAATTGAGCATTGGGTATGACCTATGACCGGAGGAGGGCCCGCAAAGCTATCAGACCTCAAGTTTTGTTGGGAATGCATGCTCAAATTTGGACTGAATTATTTTGAGATCCATTTAAGCATGTTAAGCATCAACGTACTAATGCTATACTGCAGACTTTTGCTTTGTCAGTCTAATCCCGCCACCTGAATTTCAATCCATCATTCCGTCCTCCCTCACTTATGACCGATGACAACAAACTAATATCATAAGGTATCATCTGAAATGATTAATAAAAACATGTTTTCCCCATCCTAACCCATAGACTCTGAACTACTCGATTTTCATCCATATTTCATTCCTCCAACAATGTTTCTCATTCTCACTATATTTTCGTCTTCCTTCAGCTATTGTGTCTAACCAGCGGGTCCCAACATCTCTCATTCATTATGTTTTAGATCGGTTGCTATAGCTAATACAAAGTTGTTAGAATGAAATTCCACCTCGTACATGCTACACCTGCTGTAAAGCTCGGAAGATGTTGACGGCATGTCAGACCGGAAGTAGCTGCAGAAGAGGGACTCTCACCCTGCTGATACCCACTTGCAGTCACGCCCACCCGTCATCCGCTCATCGGCTGACACGAACGCTCTCCTGATCTCATGCCGCTTCCACAGCAGATCACGAGCCGTCGGTTCCCCGACTGAGCTCAGCTCATATCACAGCCTCACAGTAGCAGTAGCAGACACGTTGGCTCACACGAGAAGCGGCCCCGCAGGCCGACGCCCCGAGCCGCCGCCGGAACGCGCGAGGGCGGTCCACCGCACCGCCTGACCCAGACCTCCTCACCTTTCCTTTCCCTTCCGCCTCCTCCGCGTGGGCCCCACACTCCACCACCTCACCCCGTCGCCGTCACCGCCCCCGGCCCCGCGCGGTGTCTATATTATATATTCCCGCGCCTCCCCAGCGGCACACCCATCCATCATCCTCGACAACCTTCAGCAGCAAATCAAACAAGACAAAGCGAGCAAGAAGCTAGCAGGCTGCTGCTGCTGCAGGAAGCCACCGAGCGGCGAGGACGCGGGCAGCGTAGCGAGACCGGTCGGATTCAGCGAGATCCATGGCGCCGAGGAGGTCGACTTCGCCGGCCGGGAGCGGTGGCAGCGGCGCGGAGCAGCCGCCGAGGCGGCTGCGCGGCGTGCGGAAGCGGCCGTGGGGCCGGTACGCGGCGGAGATCCGAGACCCCGCGCGCAAGGCGCGCGTGTGGCTGGGCACCTTCGACACGCCCGAGGAGGCGGCGCGCGCCTACGACGCCGCCGCGCGCAGGCTCCGCGGGCCGCGCGCCGCCACCAACTACCCCGCCGCCGCACACGCCCAGGACCCGAACGCGGCGCTGTCCGAGGACGCGCGGTCGTCTTCGTCGTCCTTGTCCTCTTGCCGGGACTCGCCGCTGGCGGTGGCCGTCGCGGCGGCGCCCCCGTCGCGGGACCTGAGCCTGGCGGTCCCGGCCACGCCGCCGCCGTCGTACCACATGTGCCTGGAAACGGCCGTGGCGCCAGCGCTGCTGCAGTTTCTGCCGCCCAAGCACGAGGAAGAGCGGAGCTTCTCAGGGGCGTCGTCGGTGGTGTTCGACGCGGCGCCGGCCGTGGGCCTGGGGCTGGACCTCAACCTGGCGCTGCCGGCGGCCGGGATGGTGATGTAGAGTCGGTTAATTAGCACAGTAGAGTAGGTACGAGCTCATGCATGGATCAAGATGTCATCAGATGTAAATAGGCTGTGGATTTGTGCGTGCGCTGCGGTGGTGATGCAGCGATTTTAGGAAATTTGCCAAGGCTTAAAAGGCTTCATCTTAACCAGAGATTCAGAGCCCTGTGAAACAATTCAATTCATGACTCATTTTCAGATGCACGACAGCATGAAAAGGCTTTGTTGTTTCGATATGCGTCGATCCCAGAGTATACAGGTCTTGGGGTCTTGATGCCATGGCAAAGGCCGCGTTTGGTTAGGGTTTCATAGGGTACTAAATAAAGTTTTTTTTCGAAATTTTTTCACAAATGGGTATAATTTTTCGAGACGAATCTACTGAGCTAAGTTTCACTATAATTAACTACAGTGATGCTATAGTAATGCCCCTAATCATCATCTAATCAGGTGGTTAAATCATGTGGTCAAATACCTTATTAGGTAGAACACATGCTACAATACCGTAATTATAAAAATTATTTTATAATTATACTTCATTTAATACCTCTAATTAGTAGTTAAAAAGTAAAAAGTTTTCATTCCTGACCAAACAAGGCTAGAGTATAGGGCGCGTACAAGTGAAGAGACGTGGCCTGCGTCACTCTCCGGCGTCTCCCTGACCTGTCCTCGCCGGCCAGCGGCACGGCTAGAGATGGCAACGGGTATATATCCGTCGGGTATTGGCCACCCATACCCGTACCCGCTAGAACTAAGTTTTACCCGTCGGGTTATCCGTACCCGTACACGGGTAGGAAAATACTTCCATACCCGTACCCGGCGGATAATTTATACCCGACGGGTAACCCGTAACCGAAAAGTATACCCGAGAATTACATATAAATATCACATATTCATATGAAAAATAATTCATTTCAAACTAAAATTAGAGTGAGTGTGGAGTAGGATTTGAAGGAGAGTTCAATAATATATATACTAGGAGGGATTAATTGGATTTGGGCCAAATTCATGGGCCATATGGGCTAAAATTAGTTAGACACTTAACATGGCTTATTTTTTTGTGCAGGTATTTCTTACTCGCGGGTAGGCGGGTATGAATAGTATACATCCGCATCCGTACCTGTCATATCCGATGGGTACAAGATTTTGCCCAATAATATACCCACGGGTAGAAAACTCATTCCATACCCGTTTTTTTATCGGGTAAAACTTGTCGGGTACTCGAGTTTCATGTACTTATTGCCATCTTGAGGCACGGCCAACCTCAAGCCCACGAGAAGCGAGCGAGCAGCCGAGGGACGCGGCGGCGGCACGTTCCGCCCGTCCTGGCAGGCAAGTACGCGGCGGGGTTTCGAGGCCGCGGCACGCACCCGTGTCGTGTCGGCAGCCTCCGCCGCAACGTCGGGGGATCGTCCCTGGACGGTGGAATAAAAAATCGGGGCCACTAGTGCTGCTGCTCGGCGTGAGCAGCCACGCCGACGCGTGTGGCGGCGTCAGCGTGCTAGATGCTTGCGCCGCCACCGGTTTTTAAAAAGTCCGCCCAACCCGGCGGCGCTGCGGGGACCACAGGCTACCGTGGGGTTGGGCCGGCAGGGCATGAGCCGTTCAGGCCCTGTTTGGTTTGGTTTAGCACAAGTAGCATAAAAATTTTAATCAATAATTAAAAGTATTAAATAAAATTAATTTATAAAACTAACTCCACAGCCATGCGCTATTTCGCGAGACGAATCTAATGAGGTCTTTGACCGTATATTTAGAGGATGGTTACTGTAGCATCAATGTAGCAAGTTATCGATTAATTACTATCATTAGATTCGTCGTGAAAAATTACACCCATCCGTGAAAAATTTTTACAAATAAATTTCGTTTAGTACTCATGCATGTAAGATTCTTTTATCAAGAATTATGTGCTATAGTATGATAGAGAAAACGACCCAGTGCGCGGGCGACATGCGGTGCTCGCGGATTGCAGCGCACGCGACTGCTACCTGCATATTTTCCCGCTTTGCTTTCTGGTATTCTCTTTCTTTTTTTCCTCCCAGTTTCTTCCTTTTGCCGCCATCTAATTTTAGGCCCCAGATCCGATCCCGTAAATAAAAAAAAATGTCACATCGAATATTTCGACACATGTATGAAATACTAAATAAAATTTATTTACAAAACTTTTTGCATGGATGGACTGTTCATCACTATAGCAAAAAGTGGCCCCTCTCCATTCTTCTGAAATTAGAGGTCAAGCTCCGCCAGTGGTGGGATCTGATGCCATTGCTTGTGTAGTTCGAAACGGCCCAGTGTATGTGTCGATGTATGTGTCGTTACACCAAAGAGCCAAGAAACGGCCCAGTGTAGTGGCCGGCAGGGAGCTGATGCCATGCACAATGGTTTGGGTAGCTTTGTCATCTATCGCTTCCACTTTTTACAGTTAACGATTGAAATGGAGCAAGCATTTTTGTCCAGATTATTTTCCTGCACATACAGATCTGAAAATTTGGTTGTTGAACACAAAATTAATGGACCTTATATTTCTTTGCAGTGGCTTAATGGAAACTCATGGGATGGGCTCTCATGGGACTGTTGGAAGCTCTGATGGCAAGAGACGGAAAACAGCTCAATTAACTTATGCTCTGAAGGTGTCGACCTCAAGTAAGAATTCTTTTTCACACAGCTGCTTTCCTTATACTTTAATTGCAACACTTCAATTATAGTTTCTTTTGTACTATGATTTTCATATCCACTGCTGAATATGTCTTCCTTTTACTTTTCTATAGTTTGATACAACCAAATTTAGAGGAAGATGTTAGTACAGAAAGTTTGCTTGCTAATAAAAAACTGAGGTCAAATGTCTGGAAAGAATTTGAGCTGACTATGCTAGATGATGGTACTTATAAAGCAATATGCAAGTGCTGTAAGAAAGATTTTGTTGCTGGTAATAGAGCTGGGACAAGCCACTTGAAGTACCACATTGGAGTCTGTCATAATATTATTTTATCAAAGAGAAGAAAGTATGGTAGTCCAAAGTTGGATATTCCTATCTTTGATCAGCAACGTAGCCGCGATGATTTTTCCAGAATGGTTCTTGCTCATGGTTATTCTTTTAATATGTCTGAACACTACTATACCAGAATATTCCTCTGTAACCTGCAATCTTCATTCAAGCTGGTACATAGAACTACTCTAAAGGATGACTGTATGAGGATTTATGATGAAGAGAAGTTGAAAGTGTACCAGTTGTTTGAGAAACAATCATGTCACTTTAGTTTAACATCTGATATGTGGACTCATACTGAAATGAGTGGTTATATGAGTATAACAGCACACTACATTGATGATGAGTGGAATTTGCATAATAAGCTCATAGGATTTGCACATGTAGAGGTACCCCACACGGGTGAGCATATTGCGAAAGAAATCATCAGCAGGCTATATCCTTGGAATCTAGATAGGAAAATATTTTCCTTTACACTAGACAATTGTAGTGTGAACAATGTTGTGGTTCGAGATGTGAAGAAATTTCTGTTGTCAAAGAAAGCCTTGCATTTGGATGGAAATCTCTTTCATATTCGGTGCGCCGCTCATGTGCTGAATTTAATTGTCCAAGATGGTTTGAGTGTTATTTCTTCAGCTATTGGGAATATTTGAGAAACTGTCAAGTATGTAAATGGATCCACATCAAGAAAGGAAAAATTCAAACTAATTGCACAACAAGTGCTGAATTTAAATTATTAGAGATTGCAACAATTCTTGATCCTAGCTACAAAATGAAATCTATTGAGTACTACTATAAATTGCTTTATGATCCATTTGTGGCTGAACTAAGAATTGAATCTGCAAAAAAATCATTTCTTGAGCTGTTTAGTGAATATGCAACTCAACCCTCCCAAACATCATCAGATGCTAACTCATCAAGGAACTGTGAGGCAGCAGTACCTAGTTCAACACAGTCATCATCTAGTTTGTTTGCCATCAGATTGGGACTGGACAAGTTTATTTATGAGAGCAATTCAAGTCATCACAGACTCACAGTAAATCAGAGTTGGAGATCTATATTGAGGATCCATCTTCTCTTGGAATTGGCAATACTTCTTTTGACATTCTTGCTTGGTGGAGGGTTAATGGCCCAAAATATCCAATCATTTCTCGGATGGCTCATGATATATTGAGTGTTCCACTTTCAACCGTGGCTTCTGAGTCAATTTTCAGTTCTGCTAAGAGAATACTTGATGATTATCGCTGCAACCTGCTCCCGGAAACAATTGAGGCTATAATGTGTTCACATGATTGGCTCAAGGGTCGCATACCAGGTGCATATTTCTACTCCTAAATAATATTTTTGGTACTTATATATAGGCTTTCTAACTTTATTTTATTTCAAATAGTTGAGCTGAGAGTTGTTGAAGATAGCATACCTGCTTATGAATCATTTGTAGCAACTCCAAATCAGGAAGATCAAACTGATGGTGATTAAGGTAGGCTTTCATGCATGTTTCATCCTACTCTGATGGTACTAGATTGCTTTATTTAATATTATACACTGAGCTGTTGACATTTATATTCTTTTAAGAAAAAAAGTGAGTCTCACATATTTCAGCATATCAGTCTAGCTGCCAAAGTATAGAATCAGACCTTTGTGTCCACGTCGATCTGAAATTCTGCATTTTCTAGTGTTGTGGTTTCTTATACCTTGTTTGAAATGTGCCTTACCCTTGTCTAAGCTGACAATATTATAGCGTTTCAGCAATCAAGGAAGAAGAAAGATCTGGTACAATGTTTGTGGACATTGCAAGTGGCATGCTCTATGTCAAGTGGCTCGGACATGAATCTTGCTAGGAGTTAGTTTCTGTATGGAGAGGATGGTGTAAAAGCTTACTGTTGTACACTTCTATAATATTCGCATTGTAAGATACAGATTGAATCTGTTGTTATTGATCTCCACCCATGGAGATGCACGTTGAGATCATTACGTGGCTGCCTAACATGGTGCGCTCCAGGTTTAGCTTGTTTTCAGAAGTCTCAATGTGTCATGTACAGCCACGGCTTGCTTCTCTGTTTGATGCACGATTACCCATATTCATTCTATATTACCTGTTACCCAATGGGTATTTGCAAATTGAAGTGGACAGGTTAAGCTTAGGATAATAATTGAATAATTAACTCATGGGTATGAGTAGGGAATGTTGCGGGTATATCCAAAGCTTACCCACCGGCAACGTGAATCCTACATCTATGAGTGTACAGGAAAATTTCACCGGAACTTCTAAAATTATCAATGTCACCACTTTCATTTCACTCTAGATGGTTGTCGTATAAAAACAGAAGAAATAACGTGGTAAATTACTAAAAGTATAGAGAACTACGAGCACTCTTATAAGATGAGGATACGAATGTGAGCGACTAGACACTTACCCCAAGAAGTTTAACTAGCTGAGGTACGCACAATTCGCAGAGAAAATAACATATTCACATCTCATTTTCTGCTATAATTGGGCACTATATAACTGCGTCTAAAACTGCTACCATGTCAACAACAAAGGTACACCAGGAATTGAAGGGACCAACTGCACCCTTTTGGATCCCCATGTCTCCACATTTTTCTCTTCATGACCATTTCTTTTCTTTCCAATTAAGCATTTACTTACCCTGCTTGCGGCGAACTTCTGCAAGGCTACGCCTTTTGTTCTCACTTCATCTCTAAGAAGATGTACATAGTTTTGTGAGACATACGCCACGATCGAGCGTTTGGGTATGCCCTGATGCACATTTCATTCCTCCGATAGTTTTTCTAATTCTCGCTATTTTTTTTCTTTTCCTTGAGCTATTGTTTCCAATGCCCCAAGCAGCGCCTCCCTCATCTATTATATTGTCACCCTCCCGTCTTACCTTAAAGGTTGGCTTCCTTAAAAGTTAAAAGCATCCAATCTCAATTCTTGGCGCGTGCAGGACGAGGTGTGTGAAGCCAAAGGGAAAACTTAGATTTACAAGTACAAACGGTAAAATAATTTGGAGATCAGCATATTTAGCAACAATGGGAAAAACGAATATAACGATGAACCCACGGTCGAACTTTTTCATCAGTTTACAAATAAAACTGTTAGAACGAAATTCCACCACATGCTGTCATGCACACTACAAGAACTAGAGTAAAGTTCGGTAGATCCCAGCGCGCGGAAGCTTGGACCGTACGAGTTCTCTTCTGATCTCAAGCCGTGTCAGCAGCAGATGACACCCGACGGCGGCGCTGGGGGCAACCTATCGATGATCCGGGGCTTTGTTTAGTTTCTCTGGATAATTTTTTTAAAATAAAATTTTTTCACATTTAATAAATATTAAACATAGAATAATCACAACACTAATTATAGAACTCGTATATAAACTACGAGACAAAATGAAATATGTTTATTGTAGCAATTTATTGTTTAATCACGGACTAATTAGGTTTAAAATATTCATCTCGCAATTTACAAACAATCTATAAAAATATTTTTTTGTCTATATTTAATATATTATAGATGTGTTCAATTATTGATGTAATTGATACTTAAAATTTTTGACGGGACACTGATGTGTCGAGACACGTAGACTCCACCCGAGAAGGGGCGACGGCGCGCCGCAAGCCGACGCCACGAGCCGCCGCGAGAACGCGTGGGGGCGGCGGCGCCGCGGGCCTGGTCCACCGCCTGACCCAGACGGGCCGCCAGACCTCACCTTCCTTCCACCTCTCCCTCGTGGGACCCACCCTCCACCACCACCGTCCCGCCGCCCCCGGCCCCCCCTCTCGCGGTATATTTATTCGCGCGCGCCGAGCGGCATCCCCATCCATTCGCAAAGCTCCAACAGCAATCAAGCTAGCGAGAAGCTACGACAAGAAGCCAGCAAGCGGCGAGATCACTCGGATCAAAGTGATCCATGGCGCCGAGGAGGTCGACTTCGCCGGCCGGGAGCAGCGGCAGCAGCGGGGGCAGCGGCGCGGAGCAGCAGCCGAGGCTGCGCGGCGTGCGGAAGCGGCCGTGGGGCCGGTACGCGGCGGAGATCCGGGACCCCGTGCGCAAGGCGCGCGTGTGGCTCGGCACCTTCGACACGCCCGAGGAGGCGGCGCGCGCCTACGACGCCGCCGCGCGCAGGCTCCGCGGGCCCGGCGCCGCCACCAACTACCCCGCCCAGGGCGCAAAGGCACCGGCGGCGAGCGCGAGCGGGAGCATCGGGTTGTCGGAGGACGCGTCGTCATCCTGCTCCTCCCGGGACTCGCCGCGGGCGGTGACGGCGTCCGTCGCGGCGCCCCCGTCGCTGGACCTGAGCCTGGCGCTCCCGGCCATGGCGACCACACCGTCGTCGCACCACATGTTCATGGACCCGGCCTCGACGATGGTGGCCGTGGCGCCGGCGCTGCTGCAGTTCCTGCCGCCCAAGAGCGAGGAAGAGCAGAGCTTGTCAGGGTTGTCCTCGTGGTCGTCGTCGGTGGTGTTCGACGCGGCGCCGGCCGTGGGCCTGGGCCTGGACCTCAACCTGGCGCTGCCGGCCGGGATGGTGATGTAGAGACGGACAAATCGTTTGGTCAATTTAGCTCATAGGCTCCTAGCTCACTCAACGATAGGCTGCAGAGATTTGTTTGTGCATCTTCGCAGCCTTCGTTTCTTTACTTTCTTTGTACTGGCAGATTTTGCGTCTCGCAATGATGCGCCACCGCAAGAACGAAGAAACTTTTTTCCCTTGCCAGACTTGAAGCTGCCTTTCCCCGCGCTTGCCAGACTCAATTGCTCCTCTCTCTCTCTCTCTCTCTCTCTCTCCCTTGGCAGACTTGAAGCTGCCTTTCCCCGCGCTGCCTGCCCGCTCCCGTATTGTCGAATCCTCTGAATCGTGGCGCGCCGCGCCGATCGATCGTCGGCGACCCAGGCGACAGCGACCGGCGAGTTCTGGGACGCGCACGGGCGCGCTCTGGTGGAATCAGCATCCCTCGTGCGTGTAGCAGGCGGCGGCGTGGCGTCCGCGTCGCTGGGCAGGGAGGACGAGGACGTGGTCTCGATGTCGGCAGGGCGGCTATGCTGGTAGACGGACGCGGTCACGCGGACGGCGGAATAAAGTTATGCAGGCGAGTAGGCGACAGGCGAGGCGTGCGCGTGCGCGCACGGCACCGCCCGGGGCCGGCCGAGAGCGCGTAGGCGCGGGGCGTGGCGGCTGGCGGGCGCTCCCCATCTGGGAAGGGGACGCGCGGGCGTCGCTCTCGCGACAGCTCGCTCGGCCTGCCCCCCACCGGACGGACGGCCAGGGTCGGCGGAGACGGAAGACCCCACTCCCACGCGCTTGGGCAGGGGCTGCTGTGGCGGCCTGTGGGCGTGGAGGGATACCGCGTGCAACGCCGCCGCATGGTTCTTTATTCCCTGCGGCGCTTGGCGCGACACCACCCGGCCAGCCGCCTCGCACGCGCTCGCCAATCGCCATCACCAACCGGAGGCTTTTATATATCTATACTATTATAGAAGTCGGCCCCGACGTCCCTAACACTAAAAAATTTGGAGACATTTATATACCATCGCATTTTTTTTAACTTTCATGTCATTTTGGACGGAAGGGGTGCTAACAGAGAGTAACGGAGCTGTAAAAAGACCTTTATAGCCTTGGATGCCAAAAAAATTGCTTAACTCTCTCCTCTTAATGACAAATGGAACCCACTTGTCATCTTCTTCTACCTCCCACCCTGCCAGGGCTTCGCTGGCCGCGCCATGGCCGCCCTGCCCGCCCCGGCCGTTCTCGCCATGGCCCCCATGGCCGCGCGACCGCCCTCGCCGTGCGGCAGCCCCGCCCCGACGGGCCTCACCATTGTCGCCCACGCCGGCGTGGGGTGCCACGAACTCGCGCGGCTACTTCCTGAACCAGAGGGGGCGCAGGCGGCACCCTTCACTAGCAAGGGCTGCAGGGTGTCCGTGCCGCAGTCGCCGGCGCGCGAGCCCCGTCCGGAGGAAGGGGCTGCCACTCAGATTTCGGAGGTTCGTGACGCGCCCCGACGGGCTGCAGGGCCGCTACGTCGCCGGCGGCTTCACGTTCACGCCGCAGGACCGCTCCAAGTGCTGACCGCGCCTCGCCGCGGCCGCGGCCGCATGCGCCACGCGGCGGCCCGCCGTGGTAGCCTCGACCGCACGGCCGTCCTAGCGGCGGCGCCTTACGCCCGCGCCGCGCAGCGCCCCACCCCGATGGGCCTCACCGTGGCAGCCTCGACCGCACGGCCATCCTAGCGGCGGCGCCGTGTACCCGCCCCGCCCCGGCGGGCCTCGCCTCGGCTGCATGGCCGTCCTAACGGCGGCGCCCAGCGCCCGAGGCGGAGCTCCTGCGCACAACCGCAGCGCCCCGCGCCGGCGGCGGAGCTCGGGGAGGGCCATGGCGCGGCGGTGGGCTGAGGGCCAAGGCGCGGCGGCGGCCACGGCCCCGACGGGGAGCCTCGCTGTTGACGCCTACCAACGTCACCACTGGAAATCAGCGATGACGTCCGCAGATGTCAATGGAGTGGCAGGTATTTCATGAGCCATGAATAAATCCGCAAGTGCACGGAGTACCGCCGTAGCATTTTATCCGAGAGTAACCCGGGGTGTCATTTATATTTCCACAGGGAAGGCGGCGATGTATAGAATTTAGTTAAGTTAGGAGGAACCACCATGGGTTAATGTCAATGATCCGAACAGGAGGATAATATTCATGGTAAAAGGGGTAGTGAACATGCAAGCACAACTAGATAATATGTCTAGGACATTGGAGAGGAAAGAGCAAGATCAAGGGTAACTAGAGCCATAGTCTATTGTACTCTCGTGAGCAAACCGAACTGAGTCGTTCATACGCAAGAGAAAAGCCTGATGAATGGACTATAGAGACCGCATCCAGATGAACAGAAGGAACCTAAACATCCGACAGATTTATGTACCTCCTATCCCTCTATCCGAACATGGAGGATTATTAGGACTCGAACATGGCTGTCACCACCTTCTGGCTACCTCTACAAACCGTAGGATAGAGTTGCATTCAAACGTGGTCATCAACCTAGGCACCACACCTGCGCTAACAAGCACCACTCTAGCCTTGCGCAAGGACACCCTTGTCTATCCGGGGCCTTAGTTCTAGAGCGCACAATTAAGGAAGATGAAACAAAGCCATGATACACAGACTAGCCTATGCATATGAATTACTTAAGACAATCATAACTCACAAGAAGAATCACATACATAACAAGTGCATATGAACCAAAATACCGAATAGAATAAATAAGCATCTAGTACAAACACAGAGAATTACATAAAGAGAAGGTAAAAAACATACCAGACTCTGCATGAAGACTCTAAGACCTCAAACTACGACTCTGTGACATCCCGGAAAATTCACCGAAATAAATTACTCGCTAAAAATAATTTTTAAAATCTTTTCCATCGTTGAGTTCAAATCGTTCTAAATCTTTTTCTGTCCAAACTCCCGATGTCCCAAAATCTTTCCCGGCGATCCACCGTTTCGACACCCGTACCAATCCCATCCCATCTCTCTGTTTCCTTTCCCTGTTTTACGTGCGCGTTGCTTCCCGCCGAAGCCGCGCAGCACGCGCGTGGCTGACCGTCGCCACGAATCGCGCCGGTAGCTCTCTCTTCCCCTCTCTCTTTTCTTTTCTTTTTTTCTTTTTTTCTTTTTCTCTTTTCTTTTTCTCCCTTCCCTTTCTTCCTTCTCCCTCCTCCTCCTTCCTCCCACGCGCGGCAGAGCAGAGCTGATCTCGACGCCGAGCACCGGCCCCCACCCCTCCTCCACTTGCGCAACCGCTCCTACTCCCCCATCTCCTCCTCTGCCCGCCTCGGCAAGCCGCCCGCACAGCGCCGCTGAGCAGAGCTCGGCACGGCCGGCCACCACCGCCCCCCACTGCGCTGCACCTCCCCTAGGCCGCCCCACCCCGCTACGCGCCACCGACCATGCTGCATGCCGTTGCCTTAGCGCTACCGCCCTGCTCCGCGACGCCAGAGCGGCCCCACGTCATTAATGGCCGCCGAGCTAGTTGTCCTCGCCGGCCACCCGCGCCCCTCCTCCCCGCCCTCGCCAGCTTATAAATAGGCCCCTCCGCGCGCCTTCGCTCCTCCACCAACCCGCCCAGCCCCCGCGCACCCCCTCCCCGGCCTTGCAGCGCCGCCGCCGCGGCCGCCTCTGCCCGCCGCCGCCGGCCCTCGTGGCCCCGCCTCCTCACGCCGCCTCAGCACGTGGTGAGCGGGGGAATCGAATCCCCAGGGTCCCCTTTTGGTTTCCCCCTCCTCCATGGCCGCCGCCGCGCCCCTAGGGCCGCCGGCCGGGTGCCACCGCCGCCAAACCCTCCCCTCCCCTGTTTCGGTAGGGAGGAAGGAGAAGACAGGGCATTTTTGCCTGTGGCCCCTCCCCTTTTCCTCTTTTTTCAGAAAGGCCCTCCCACTCTTTTAACTCTTTTTTCTTTCTATTTTAATAATTAGCCCTCCCACCATATAAACTTAATTCCAGATAGACCCCTGCCCTTTTTAGAGTAGCCCGAATATTTTTCTAAAATTCCAATCAAGTCCTTGCCATCCCAAAAATAATTACAAAGAAGCCCTCTCTTATTTCTTTTAATGAATAAGCCCTCCACTATATAAAATATTTATGAGTAGGTCCCTGCCTAATTTCCAGAGTAGCCCGAACCTTTTCCAAAATTCTATTCAAGTCCTGTCATTCCCAGAAATAATTACAAATAGGCCCTCGGATCCTTATTTAACCCCTAAACCCCTCTTCGGCCTATCATTTCCTGCGCCAAAAATCCTCCGTTTGTCTCGAAACTTTACCACACCATTTCTAACATAATTTTGGCCATGCCATTAAGAAATCTCCCAAAATATTCTTTCTACCATTGTTTCTTAAGTTGTTCATGATTCGAGCTCGACGATAAAATCTTTATTTCTTTTTCTTTATTGTGTGTTTGTTTGTGTGTGCCGTAGATCACGAAGTGACCGAGGGAGAACCCGTCGACGAGAAGTACCACGAGCAGGTGTCCGAGGACCAGTACTGCGAGCCCGAACCCGAAGGACAGTACTTCGATCGGGGCTTCCCGGAAGGCTTTGTGAACGGCAAGTTCAATCTCATCCTTTGTTTGCATATTTCAACCCAGTTTTATAAACACAACCTATTGGCCTATTTTATAAAATTGCATATATTTTTATTGCTGAAACATGGTTGGATAGCCACCCCTTGATTTGTTATAACCATTCCTTGACCACCTAGATTAACGTCTACATATGATTTATTCGTTATGGATGTTAATCGCTGCTAAAGCGCCGCTTATGACCCGGTACTCGTTTTATTACACTCAAAAATAGTTACAACATGCTTTATAAAAGGGAAAATGCATGAGTATTGAGAAAAGGGAAATTGTGTTATAAAGAATAAAATGTTAAGATGGGATGGATGAATGGCATTCCCTGTGTGGATTGTCATATGTTGGAGGCTCGTACCGATGTGGTTGAGCAAGAAGGTTGGGAGATATCCATCTTGTCGCAATTAAGGACGGAGTTGATGTGTCATCTTGTCTAACTCAACTATCGTGCAAACCACTAAACCGTTGTGTGTGGCAACGGCTTAGCATAAACCCCACTAGTTAGTCTGATAGCCATCAGGAGAGCTGAGAGTAACGGGTGATCGAGGAGAAGGTATAAGGTCATAGTGACTTATGCCCCGGTTAAACCTCAGTGGTTCCATGGTGTGAGTTGTTTTTGGAAGGTGTCCGGTAGATGTGCCATGAGCTATTGCGGATGAGGAGTCCGGTAGTATTTAAAACTTGGATCCTTTGTGAAGGATCAACCCCACTGATTACTCGGTTACTAAAGAACTGCTTTGGGAAAACTCTTTTAAAAAATAAACCCTTGCATGTGTAAAATCTAGCCTTACTGCAAATAAACCTCAGCCTTATCCTTGATTTATCCTGTGCATATCTGTGTTACCCCCCCCTCGTGGGTGGGGTTGGACTTGTTGAGTACTTTTGTACTCACCCGATATATATTTGTGGTTTTCTTCAGAGGAAGATCCGGACTTCGTTGTTGAAGACGTCGAGTAGAGGTTGCGTCCGCACCCAACTTTGCTTGTGGTGTTGGCCCTCTGCAAGATGCTTCTGCTGGCGCGATACTCTGAGCCCGAGCTGGATCCCATGTGGATCGTGCTTTGGTGTATCACCGTATCCTTTTTACTTCTTATTATTGTTTGTATTGAGTGTCCGCCTCCTCGGAGGTTTGTACGGTAATGTACCATCTGATGTAATAAATGTGTATCAGCCTCCTGGGACTGATATTTGTATCACATTTAAGTCACCTCTTATGAGGGGATGCTTCAGACTCGAACCTAAACTCCTCTAGTCCTAAGACCTCTACAAGTGGAGATGAACTACATCTTGAGAAAGTAGCTCTTCACCAATTCTATCACACCTTGAAGTGGAGCCCCTCCCCTCATATTTATAGAGGGGAGCCACTCTTTGCTCGGCCGGGAAATGGGCATGGAATCTCTTGAACCGACTTCATCATCCAATGAGGAGCTGCCATATAGAAACCTGAAGGCTGTGAGACCCATGGGCTGGTCGGCCCATGGGCTCCCAGTGGGTCCACCGACCTTCGCCTTCTTCGGTTGGGCTGCTTCTAGTGTCCACTTGTTAATGGTTGTGGTTTGGGCCCTTGTTCTGTTGAATTTCTTCTCTGGTGGCCTTTTGATCCATGTGAAGCTCGTGTGGCGATATCTGATTGGTCAGTGTTTGCTCCTTGGCCAAAAAGGGTATGATTGTCCTCCATTTTCAACTAAAACCTGCACTCATAAAAATCTAGAGGGACATGTGGAATTTGGTGATTTATTAGTGGCGTGAGTGTAAGAAATGCAAGTTCATCCATTTATTATGGCAATATTGACGCTCAGAAATGGTCGTTAGTGAGCGTCAACACTCGCGCGGCAGCGGAGCAGGATGTGGCGGCCGAGCTAGTGGAGGAGGAGGACGCCGCGGAGGAGACGGCGGCAGAGCAGAGGAAGAGCAGAGGATGTGGTGCTCATGAGAATAAGAATGGGGCAAAATGGTCATTTTACTAGATTAGCCCACATGTCAGAACTCCAAATCTGTTAACTTCTAATGGATGGTGGATGGAATGGTATAGAGGTCAAAACTCAAAACGAAAAAAAGTGATGGTACATAGGTGTTTTCGAATTTTTTATGGTATGGACGTCGGGACCAACTTTTATAATGGTATACATGTAAAAAAGCCTCTACCAACCGCTCGGTGCCAGCAGGTCCGTGCCTCCTTCCGTCCGTTCGGGCCCGATCCACCCACCCAGGTCAGGTGCGCGCGCTACTGCAGCCCAACCGCGGCGGACGCGAGTCGGTCGTGGTGCCGAAACCAAAGGTGTCGGGCATGCAACGGAACGGGGCATGGTCACAGGTATAGATGGCCAAATGGGTCGGCACGAAACGATCCGAACCTAACCCTATGTAACACGACACGATTAGGCACGACACGATTCAGCATGACTAATTAGTCGTGTCGTGCCGTGTCGGCACTGCGTGCCTGGGCGTCGACCCAGACACGACACGACTAAGAATTAGTCGTGCCGTGCCGGCCCATCAGCACGGCTAACCCATAGGGTTAGTGCCGACCCAGGCACTATCCATCAAGTAACATCTTCATCAGTTCTCAAAATCATGCCAAGTTCAAATTTTTCAACCAAAACACACAGAACATCATGTTGTCTCTGTGCAGTCACGTTTTAATCTCATGCTAATAATGCTAGTTATCCTGATGTTTGTAGCATGACTTTTAGTAGATCTGTTGTGCTTCGTTGCTTCTCATCTACGAATATCATGTTGTCTCTGTGCAGTCACGTTTTAATCTCATGCTAGTTCTTGTCGCATAGAATTAGTTGCACAGAGGCAATACCCTGCTTCTTTTATGTCTAGTAGATCTAATCTGTTATGGTTTGCTCTTATCCTAAGAGTTGGCATAATATCTGCTAGGTTAGGCCTTGCAAACGGATTGGATGATCCGGTGGTGTAATAGATGCTTTATCTTAGCCTTGATAGGGATTGTTCCGGGAATCGACTCTTGCTAGTTCTTAGGCCTCTGTTTTGGGTTGTGGTTTAGTCGTCTGTTATGTTCATTAGGCCTAGTCACGTGTAGGATGTTCCGATCTAGCAGTGAAGCTGTTACCATCGTAGATTAGATTAATTAGATTTAATTGAAGCAGTTTTTATAGTTATTTGCCTTATTCATCAATATCCGGATAGATACAGATCCAATCTGACACCGGGACTCGATCGGCTCTTTAAAGCCGATGCAAGAGTCGTCCCGGGGAGCCGACCACGGCTCGGACTTATATTTACACGTGTCTTTGTATGCAGGAAACTGTTTGGAGCACATTCGCACCCTCCTGATCGGGTATAGGTCAGGTGGCACGCCCGGCTTTCCACAGAATCTCCGGGCGCGTGACGGAATTGCGGGCCGTCGACGAGGGAGCAGTGCCTGCCAGCGCCCCGGCGACCTCCCGGCTCTTCATGTTGCCTGTCGCTGCTCGCCGGTGGGTTTCGTCCGACAACACATTCTGGCACGCCCAGTGGGACTCTTCTCGGCAACAACGTCCACTGCAACAATGACTCGAGCTCAAGATCAAGAACCCGCTCCCAAGCCCGTCACATATGAAGAGCTCTCTCCTGAACACAAGAAGAAGTATGATGAGATCAAAGCTCTGCTGGAAGCCAATCTCATTGGCTCTTTTGAGAGGACTCGCAACCATCGCATCAGGTGGAAGGGGTTCTCACCAGAAGGCGCTCTCGACAATGTAGATCTGTCTGTGCCATCAGAAGAGCGCACCAGAGCCATGCGTCAGGAGATGAACTACATGGTGGCCCATGCGCTTCATCGGCACTCTCAGAGCCCGATGAACGAACTCGAGCGCATGGCGCATTGCGTCATCCAGGAGATAATCAAGAACCAGTATTCTCCATCGGGGCCAACCCTGGGGAGTCACACAGAGGAAGCTGCACTGCATTCTAGACCGGTATTGCCATTCTCATTTGCGGCTCCAAAACCACAAAATTCGCCGATCTACGTTGTCCACAAGATCGGCGGTGATCCTGGAGAAGGCCAATTCCTCACCGAGCCACCCAAGGAGATTTCGCACGGCTACACGTCCGCCTACATCCCTGACAGCGTCAATCCAACACGCTCCGTGCAGATGGTAAACCCAGGAGCTTCTGGAGCAGACGCGGAGAAACAAGCGTGGCTGGCAAAGTACGCTACTGGTTTGGGAGACAGTATTACCATTGGAAACTAAAGATAGAAAATATGGCAAGTGGTCTCCAACTTGGCACGGGCCGTACAAGATTGATCAGGTTTTGCCTGGGAATGCATACATACTCGAGGAATTGGATGGTGTCAAGTTTCTTGTCGCTATCAATGGTCAACACCTCAAGAAGTATTTCCCGAGCATGTGGGAAAGCGAGTAACAAGAGCCGATGAGATCCATCTGGCTGTAAAAATGACAGGCCAACATGTTGAGTTGGCCAGTAAAAAAATGACAGGCCAACACGTTGAGTTGGCCAGTAAAAAAAAGAGAGATAGGCCAACACGTTGAGTTGGCCGGTAAAAAAAAAGAAAAAAAGAGAGATATAGGCCAACACGTTGAGTTGGCCGGTAAAAAAGAATATATAATGAATGAAAGGCCAACACGTTGAGTTGGCTAGTAAAAAAAATATATATGGGAAGCGAGAACAGCCGATGTGCAACCGTCGACTTAAGATGTTTTTAAAACAATTACAAGTTTCAGGTTAACAGGCAGTACTAATTGTCTCTTGAGCCTATCTACTGGTTCAGGAATTCTTCTATGGCATGGATGGCTTCTGTGCGGACGGTATCTGCTCGTGCTATGATTGCTTCGTCGTCCTTGTCATCGCCTGTTACTATCTGCCGACTCAAGGTGCTTATCTCTGCAAACTCTGTTTGTATCTGCTCAGCTATTCCCTGGGTTTCTTGTTTGGAGTTTGCAATGGAAGCTTCCTCGGCCTGGATAAGTTCCTTGGTGGTGCAGACATTTTCTTCGAGTTCTGCCAGTTCCTTCTTCAGGAGGTCGAGTCGGTTCATATTGGCAGACACATCAGCTTTGGTATCTAAAGTTGCCTTCTTCTGGTTGAGGGCCTTGAACTTTTGGGCAATGTCAACCTTCAGAGAAGCTTGAGAGCGACGTGCTTCTATTCTTTGTTGTGCTTTGTTTACTTCTACCTGGAAGAATGGAAGATTGCTGGCTGACCAAAGCTTGATTTGCAATGGCTCTGGAAGTTGGGGTTCTATTTGCTCGAAGATGTTCTTTATTTCACTGGAATCGCCAACTAGAGCAGTGAGTGGAGCAGATATTAGATCCTTGATGAGATGAAGCTGATGTGCCAAATTAGCCGATTTCTGCAAAGATGGTGTTTCTGCTCCAGGGATAGTCAGACACATTGATGCCGGGTCAAAGGAAAGCAAACCTGAAATATCAAAGCCCTATGGACATGTCTGGAGTTAGAAGAATGTGCATTTATGAAGCTATCGGCTGGTTCAAAATTGGTTTTGTAATATTACCTGTTCTGAAGTAGAAGCATTGGGCAGTTCAGGAGCAATCGTCCTGTTAGAGCTTGTGTTGACATCAAGAACATCGACTGTATCAGCTAGTTCCCCGTTTGCCTCTATTAGTGCATCAGGAGTTGCAGTCATCTCATGTTGTTCCAGGTTTTCTGCATTGGGGATTTCTTCAGCTACGTCCTGGAAATAGAATTGCAGTCAACCAGAGTACATATATATGAAATGAAGAAGAAGTTTTAGAAAGATGAGTTACCTGGTTGGTGTTGGACTCTGATGGGCTCGGAGAAGCTGGTGCTGGTTTCTTGATCACTCGCCTCATGATTATCTTCCTTTTCTTGGTCAAGACTCGGGGGGGGGGCAACGCTTGCAGGAGTTTGTCTTCGTTTGGAAGCCGACTGAAGTAAGTCTGGCTTAACAGTCATTATCACTTTCTTCATTGTTGGTGATCCCTTGCAGAAAAGTACATTAGGGGCAGTTGGAAGAAAGTGGAATGGTTCCCCGTTGCTGGTCATTGGTTCTGGACCATCTTGTTGCTGCAAGCAGGGTGAGTAGGAATTAGACAAGTGGAAGGATGGATGATCTAGAAAGGGGAAATGCATAAATTCAGTACCTCTTCCTCGGGGATTACGTATTCAGGATCGATTTGCTGCAGTCGAGGACCTAGAGCTTTTCTGAAGACATGAGTTTTCCACATGTTCCACCAAGTATCAAAGCCGATTGATGAAGAGGTGAAGGACAGATCGGCTGGTATTGGGATGTGGAGGTCATCAAACATGCTGTAGCATCTTGAACTGGTGAGACCGTCAGGTAGATCGACTCTGCTCTCCACCAAGTGGTGAATATGGAAGTGGGGAGAGACCTGTCCTAGGCCAAATTGCCGAGCTGCTATAACTGGTTGGTAAGATTCATAACCTGGCTTGATAATTCTATTAGAGGTGCTGATGCCAACAGGGAGGAAGCCAGGTCGAATCATCAAAGAGTACAGATGCCGAGTGTTGTCGTCATCGGCAAAGTTATCTAATCTGAAGGCAGTTGGGTTCTCAAAGGATTCAGATTCAGTAAATGGGAAGTAGAGAGGATTATCTAGTCCTTTGTAGAAGACTCTGAACCAATTTGCTGCATCTGCTGAGTTTAGTTTACTGCCAGGAAGGCTGAATAAAGCTTGGCCGTAACTAGTAAATCTAATTGGTTTGCCACTTTCATCAGGGAAAGAGTTCTTGGTCAGGCCTTGGAAGTTGGGAATATGGTGCTGAAAGTACAGTTGTGCCCACAACTGAATAAACCACCAAGGGCCTCCATTTCTCAATTTCTTGTGGTTAAGCAGGTTATATGTCATCAAATGGAGATATCTGTAAATTTCTCCAAGAAAGAGTTTGCCTAGGCCGGTGTGATTGACATGGGCCAGGTGATAGGCCAAGGGAAGATAGTTCTTAGTTGGAGCTAAAGAAGGACCACAGAAGATGAAGTGCTCTAGGCAAAGATTTAGGAAGGCTGTGTGTTCCTTCTCAGTCACTGGACCTTTTGTTTTCATGTGCTGATTCATATATGTGCCCCAGTTTGTGCAGTTGACTTTGGAAGAAAGTTTGAAGGGGACTTCTGCCATTTTGTGAGCAGCAGGATTATGAGAACTAATGTCTAGGCCAGTGATCATGGTAACGTCCAGCAGAGTAATGGTCATGGGTCCATGACCAAAGAGGAAGCAGTTCAGAGCATCAGACCAGAAGTAGCCGATGGTTTTCAGAAGATTTTCATCTTTGTCAAGGGGTGATAGTGATAAGCTAAGTGCATCGGCTATGTTCAAATCTTGCCACAAGGGCATGTGAGCTTTTGCTACTCTGCTGTACCATGTAATCCAACTCTCAGGGGGGTTAGGCCAGGCTCTCAAGCAGTCGGCCCAGAGGTTCAGATCAATGTCTTGACTCACAAAAGGGATCCTATTTGCTTCACAAGAAATCAAATCTATGGGGTTTTCATGGGTTTGTGGGCCAAGACGGAAAGATTTTGGATTAGAGGGATGCGGCAGAAAGATGTCTGACACTTGAAGTTCAGAAATTCAGAAGTATGCGTATGGTGTCATGTTTCAAAGTTTCAGTTTCAGAAGCTTAGTGACCTGAAGGAAACTAAAGGATTAGGCCGGATATTACCTTCCGGCTGCAGATTGCCGCATCATCGATTGCAGAGCTTGTCGTCTGAGCTGCAGAATCCGCCATGGTTCAGATCTGTTGACTCGAGGTTTAGTTGTTGTGGGTTCTGATTCGAACTCCGAATGCTTGGAGAGTTCTTTCTCGGATTTGTAGAGTTTGGTTTTCGAATTGCGCTCGAATTTGAGAGTTCGTCGGGTTCGGTTCAAGTTGGAAGTGATACTCTATTCTTGTGCGGGTTGCTTCTAGTTTGAATTTCGTCAGCTCTTGGATATTTATAGAAGCCTGATGCGTTGCCATCGGCTTTTTGGAAGTAAACGAAGACACACGGAATTAAGGGAAATTGATTTCATTGATACGAAATCATTACAAGGAAAGCCGATTTTACAAAGGAAATAATCCTTCGGCTTTGTAATTCTACCCCTACAATGCTACCTACATCTACCAGTCGTAGGTGTCTGAATTCCTACGGCGCTTCGGGCTTCGGTCGTCGTCGTTGTCATCGCCGTCGTCGCCGCTGCTGCTGCCGTCGTCCTCGGCGCTGCTGCTACTTCGCCCGCCGCCGCTGCTGCTTCCCTCTTCGCTAACCTCCGTGGGGGCTTTGAGGAACTGGTGGGGGTTTCCTCCTGCCACCGTGTCGTCGCTGGAAGAAGAGCCGATCTCTTCGGAGGAGTCGGCTCCTTCCCAGGAGAAGGCGTCGTCTTCGCTGCTCTCCAGTTCCTCTTGGAACAGGAACTGGAGGTCTTCCTCTCCCTCAATTGTGGGTTCGTCCTCCTCGGAGGCGACCCCGAAGTCGAACTCCTCTGCGTCCCAGTGCAGAGGAGCCAGCGCCTCGTAGGCTGCTGTTGGGTCCCATTCGGGGGTCGGCTCTCGGCTCTCTGAGATAGGATCAATGGAGGAGGCGGAAAGGGAAGAAGAGGAAGAGGGGGAAGAAGAAGAAGAAGAAGAGGAATCTCCAAAGGAGTTGGAGCCGGAGGAAGAGGAGATCGCCATTGCTGGTGTTGAAGGATTAGGGTTTCTACGGTGCTGGCTCTGGGAGAAAGAAGGAGTTTTACTGTGAAGAAGAGCCAATTCGGGGCGAGATTAAATAGTGAAAAGATGGAAGGCAGATTGGCAGTTTTCACGTTCTTCAAGGAGCCAGTTGCAGAGACGTTGCGTCTTCCTTGGTGGTTGCAGTGTGTTTAATGAGCATTAAGGGGAAGATGAAGCGACGGATTGGTTTTGGAACTATCATTGCCAAAACCAGGGGCATGTGTTATCGCCATAAATTAACAGGATTAATTTATGAGCCGAAAGCAAGATGTGCTTAAAACAGAAGATTGAAGAAGACTTGTAAATCGGCTCCTGCGTGAGCATTTGGGCCACATGGGCCATGTACCCTTAGATTTAGTTTAAGATTAGAGATAGAGTCCGATCGGGACAAGATTAGTTTAGATTGTTTCCCAAGTCTCCGGACTATAAATATGTACCCTATGTTATTCAAAAAAAGAGAGCGTCATCACGTCTCGCAAACAACAACTCTCGGCGCATCACCACTTCTAATCCTAGGGTTTCATCCAAGTAAGCGTCATGCTGCCCTGATCGCTTCTTGCGATCAGGGCAGTATTGTTCTTGCTTTTACCTTAGTATTACTCGTACTGAAGCATTTTTTATGGCGAATAATGCTAGTTATCCTGATGTTCGTAGCATGGCTTTTAGTAGATCTGTTGTGCTTCGTTGCTTCTCATCTACGAATATCATGTTGTCTCTGTGCAGTCACGTTTTAATCTCATGCTAGTTCTTGTCGCATAGAATTAGTTGCACAGAGGCAACACCCTGCTTATTTTATGTCTAGTAGATCTAATCTGTTATGGTTTGCTCTTATCCTAAGAGTTGGCGTAATATCTGCTAGGTTAGGCCTTGCAAACGGATTGGATGATCCGGTGGTGTAATAGATGCTTTATCTTAGCCTTGATAGGGATTGTTCCGGGAATCGGCTCTTGCTAGTCCTTAGGCCTCTGTTTTGGGTTGTGGTTTAGTCGTCTGTTATGTTCATTAGGCCTAGTCACGTGTAGGATGTTCCGATCTAGCAGTGAAGCTGTTACCATCGTAGATTAGATTAATTAGATTTAATTGAAGCAGTTTTTATAGTTATTTGCTTTATTCCTCAATATCCGGATAGATACAGATCCAATCTGACACCGGGACTCGATCGGCTCTTTAAAGCCGATGCAAGAGTCGTCCCGGGGAGCCGACCACGGCTCGGACTTACATTTACATGTGTCTTTGTATGCAGGAAACTGTTTGGAGCACGTTCGCACCCTCCTGATCGGGTATAGGTCAGGTGGCATGCCCGGCTTTCCACATAATCTCCGGGCGCGTGACGGAATTGCGGGCCGTCGACGAGGGAGCAGTGCCTGACAGCGCCACGGCGACCTCCCGGCTCTTCGTGTTGCCTGTCGCTGCTCGCCGGTGGGTTTCGACCGACAACAAGTCCCAAGGCTCCGGTGCTCTAGTTACTCGACGGACTAGGCCACTAGGGTTAGGGTTAGGGTTTCTGGACGGAGAGGCGGGGATGAAGAGGAAGAGTCGTGCCGTGCCCGGGTGAAGCCCAGCGGCGGCGGATGACCGCCAGGCACCGGCCGGATAAGAGGAAGACGAGGTGGTCTAGATCTAGAGGAAGAGAGTAGACAAGGAGAGGAGGTCGGCCAGGGAGGAGGAAACGAGATGGCCCGGGCTGCAGGCCATCGGTGCCCGCGGGCCGCGGCCGATGGCGGCGGGCCGGAGAGGAGGAGGTCGAGGAGCACCAGCGAGTCGAGGCGGCGACGGCGGCGAAATTTGAGCGGAAGGGGAAACTGGAGTGAGTCGAGGCGGCCGAGACGAGAGAGTGAGAGACTGAGAGAGAGGGGGTAGGGTTTGCCCCCCACCCAGCACCGCGACGCTATATACCCACACGGCGCCGGCGGCCCAACGGCTAGTAGGCCGCTCCAACAGCTACCCGGGCCAGGCTCCTCCAACGGCTAATGGACTGGAGTAATGGGTCTGGGCTGGGGGGTTCCAAAATTAGTCGGGTCGGATCGAGTTGAGCCCATTAGTCGTGTCGAGTCAGGGTCAACACTATGGGTCAGAGTCTCGATTCAGACCCGTCGTGTTGACCCTGACCCTATTGGTAATGGCCTGGGCTGTGTTATGGTCGTGTTTTTTCGTATCGTATCTAGTGCAGCCTATTTAACCCAGTCCATTTGGCCATCTAGTCACAGGAGAAAGAAAGGAACCGACGCGCTGAGCCGCAGGCGGGTCGCCAGCCGTCAGAGTCCGCACGGCCCGAACTCTGTGCCATGCCCTAGTCCGCAGGAAATTAAGAGTAGCCGCGGGCGTCGGGTGCGCCGGTTATACCAACGGCGCGCATGGCTTCGCGCTGGTGGACTGGAGCCTCGTGATCCGATGGGGGAGCCGGGCCTCTTCGCCGTGGCTCCGGCACGCATGTCCTCGCCGGCCACCGCCAACTTCGGCCGCGCACAGAAGCTCGGTGAGGGTTCGTGGCCGGCAAGGCGGCGCCGGTTCGCCCTCCACTTCGCCGGTGCCGACGCAGCGCTCCCTTCTTCGCCGGCGGTTGGGTGTTGTGGCCATGGTGCCCGCCAGAGGAAGGTCTCCTTCGCCGGCGAGGCGCAGGAACCGGCATGAGGGAACGGCGGGAGTGCACCCGCAGGTACTCCTGGAAGCAGGCAACCTGGTTGAAGAAGATGCACATCTGCACAAACACCTGGAGAAGTGGTGGGCATGCAAGCGTTGCGGCAGGTGCTACACTGGCCAGGCCAATTTGAAGGCACACATTTGCGATTACTGATTTTTTTTCATGTTCTTCTGTTGGATGGTGTCCTTCCTTTTGCATCTTGTTCATGTACTTGTCTTATTTATTACCATATACGAAGTTCCTGCTCTCAACTGACTCTCATAAACCAGTGCATGCATGTTGGCTTTCCCCAATTTGATTCGCCATTTTGTCATCTAGCTCAAATTTGAGGGAAGTCAATCTGATTTTTGTGTGGGATTGAGCAAAATTAAGGGCCCCTTTGGATTGGAGGGTAGGAAAAACATAGGGATAGAAAAAATGTAGGAAATGGGGTGTCATGTTTCTCCTATCCTATGGGAATAAAAAAGAGTAAATTTCACCAGCGGTCCTGAACTTGTCCCGAGTTCTCATCCCGGTCCCGGTACTCTCAAAATGCACGTCTAGGTCCCTGAACTTGTCCTGAGTTCTCATCCCGGTCCCGGTACTCTCAAAATGCACGTCTAGGTCCCTGAACTTGTCCCGAGTTCTCATCCCGGTCCTGGTACTCTCAAAATGCACTAGGTCCCTGAACTTGTCCCGAGTTCTCATCCCGGTCCATGAACTTGCTAATCTGTTTCATATAGGTCCAAATCTCCATAACATGCGCTCCAAACAGTACGATTAAGTGAACTGATAGGTGGGGCCCATATAGCAGTCACACCTCTCCCTTCTCCCTCCTCCCTCTGTATGGGCGCTGCCGGACCCCACCCCTAGCATTCGTCGCCACCCGTGCGCCTGCGCTGCCACGATGGACCTCAGCTCTGCGCCACCCCGGTCCTCGTTCATGCCCCAACTGCCGCTTGGCCACGCCGACGGCGGACCCCGCATCCCCGCCGCCCCTCCATCGGCCCCACGCCCTCCCTACCCAGCGCGCTGCCGTCAAGGCCGTCGTCCCACGCGACCCTCGGCTACCCCGCTCCCTGTGGATGTCGTGCCACCCCGAGGGCGGCGCCCTCCATGGCCACCACCGCCGGCGCGCCCTGGCGGGCGAGCCCCGCTCCGGTCCTGGTCCCGGTCCAGCGCCCGCAGGCCCGCACAGCGCCGCCCCGGCCGGCGAGCCGGCGACCCCCTCGCCCGAGCCTGCCCCCTTCCCCATTCTCAAGGTTGAAGATGGCCATGGCCATGGCCATGTGCGGCGACGTTGGGAGCAAGAGAGGGAGAAGGGAGAGGTGTGACTCCCATATGGGCCCCACCTATCAGTTCACTTAATCGTACTGTTTGGAGCGCATGTTATGGAGGTTTTGACCTATATGAAACAGATTAGCAAGTTCATAGACCGAGATGAGAACTCAGGACAAGTTCAGGGACCTAGACGTGCATTTTGAGAGTACCGGGACCGGGATGAGAACTCGGGACAAGTTCAGGGACCTAGACGTGCATTTTGAGAGTACCGGGACCGGGATGAGAACTCGGGACAAGTTCAGGGACCGCTGGTGAAATTTACTCAATAAAAAATATAGGATTAGTAACAACAAGTCCTTTGGCAGCACCACAGGAAACACAAAGGAATTTGGATGTATATTTTGAATTTAAGCAACTAGCCGTTGGCATGAGTACGCAATTCAACAAGCTAGCCGTTGGTTGAACTGCGTACATATATGTGTACTGGTGAACCAAGCCTTCATTTGCACTGCAGCCTTCAGAACTAGCCAGCTGCTCGTCACAACTATATTGCAAGATATCTGCGAGCCATTTAGCTCATCACAACACATTGCAAGAGATCTGACAACCATTTCATTTGGTAAGTCATAAGTCTCTATTTACTGCAGTTTGACCTTATCTCCTATTACATATTCATGCATTCATAATTTATTTCCTGCTTTGTCTATCCTGCATATCAGGTCGTAGATACTTGTACAACAAACTAAAAGCAGACTTATCCCTTGCATATCTATACTGCAGTTTCTGATTGGCATGAACCCAAACTATCGACGCCGATCACAAAATGACGATGAGTTTATGTTGTTTGTGCTTCCTACCCTGGAGGGAAGTTCATCGCAACCATCTGTAAGGATCACCGGGGTGTCCGACCCTAGAGGGGGAGGGGGTGAATAGAGTCGCTAATCGCTTTTCTATCCGCTAATCGCTTTTCTATCCTAGGGCTCAATCTAATTGCATAAGATAAACCTAACACGTCCTACACATGCTAGTTATGACTAAGGTTTATCTATGCTACCCTCTACTTACCCCAAAAGACTTGCAACCTATAGCCAATCCTAATCAAACTAACTAGGAAAGTAAAGGTAAGCAAGAAAGAGTAAATGCGGAAACGTAATGCGGTAAGTAAAGCGGTAAGGGAGAGGATATGCAAACTCCCGTGAAGGCACCAAGACACACGATTTAACGTGGTTCGGTTAGGACACCAAAGTCCCTCCCTACGTCCACGGCCACTTGCTCACAAAGAACAAGTGGGATGCCGAGTCTCTTCGCTTGATCACCGTCTTGCCACGCCTCCAAGGCTCCCGACAAGCAAAGGCTAAGTGACGCCAAGTCACAAAGACGAGGTCACCGCCACCGTCTATCTCGAAGCGTCACCACGGCACCGTCTTCACTATCTTGGAGCTTTAACACCAAGTAGGGGCCTCCTTCCCCGCACAAAGTGTCGTTGCCACTCCACACCAAGTCGGAGGGTCACACGACGAGTACACAAGTTGCTTGCCGCAGCAAGACTTTCTCTCAAGCTAGTTCTCTCAAGAACTAAGCCTAAACAAGCACTAAGCACTCTCACAAGTGTGCTTAAGCCTATATGATGTACAATGAAGCTCTATGGTGGTTGGAGATGATCTTTAGCTCTAGTATACTTCTTTTAACTCCAGCACACTCAAATGGTGCGGCCTTGGGGGTATATATAGGCAGCACAACCAAATATAGCCGTTGGAGAAAAGCTGCCAGAAATGTGCTTAACACCGGTTAATCCGATGCTCCCCAAATCGCCATCGTCGGTTTAACCGGTGATACTAAACTGCCCACTGAAAACTAGCCGTTACGTGTACGGGCAATCAACCGACGCAATCGACCGGTGTATGTAATGTTAGCGTCGGTTTAACCGGTGAGTGCAACTGTCCTCTGATCCTTGAAAAACAAACTCTCTGGACAACTGCACCGACGCCATTAACCGGTGCATCATCGGTTCATCCGATGTATGCATTTTCCTTGGTCTGCTTCTGCCATTGCACCGACGTATTCAAACTTCCTATCGTCGGTTCATCCGGTGCCAAACCCTAGCCCGCAGGCCATCTCTGTCATTGCACCGATGAGTACATTTTGCCTTACGTCGGTTCATCCGGTGATACTAAAACTCCCAGACGTGCTCAAGTCAATGCACCGACGTGTGTAATTTGCTTGGCGTCGGTTCAGCGGAACCCCCGTAGGGGCGGCCCTTCGGGCCTAGCTTCGCCTCTCTTCTCTTTGTCATCACTTGAACCTAAAAGCCTGAGTATATCATCTAAGCAAACACATTAGTTCAAGTGTTGCGTGTGTCATCAATCGCCAAAACATTATATTGAAATATGGCATGAGAGGCCATTTTCGCTACACCATCATCTACTAAGAAGCCCATACATACATCAAAACTATCAGGGGCTTGCCGTGTTAATGAAATCTTAACAGGTCATGAGAGTCTCTGCAAAAGGAACTTTCGTATGGAAGTTCATGTTTTCCATGCTTTGGTACAGAAGTTGCGTGACAAGCAACTACTTGCTGATACAAGAGCTGTCTCAGTAGAAGAGCAAGTTGCTATATTCTTATATGCACTAGCAAAAAATGCAAGTAATGAGACATTGCAGGATGAGTTTCAACACAGTGGTGAAACAATAAGTCGGCACTTCGGAGCAGTGCTTGATGCAGTTACACAACTTACATGCATATACATACGGCCACCTTCCCTACACCCACATCAGATCTTGAGAAAACCAAAATTCCACCCCTTCTTTGAGGTATGAACAAATGAATGATTTGATTGTTTCAATTTCCCCAAGTCAAACTACTGTATAAAGATTGTGTCTTTTTTTTTAATTTATCTAGGACTGTGTCGGCTGCATCGATGGCACTCACATACCAATGTTTCTTCCATTAGATCAACAAGAACCATATCGGAATAGAAAGCAAACAATATCCCAGAATGTCATGCTAGCTTGTGACTTTGATTTAAAATTTGTACATGTGCATGCCGGCTGGGAGGGATCAGCTTCAGATGCAAGAGTTCTACATGATGCACTTAACCATGGTTTTCAAGTGCCTCCTGGTAAATATTTTCTTGTAGATGCTGGTTATGCAAACACACCGCAGTTTCTTGCACCATATCGTGGGACAAGATATCATCTAAAAGAACAAGGAAGAGCTAAACAAAGGCCACGGGATTACAAGGAGCTGTTCAATCTTCGACATGCACAGCTCAGAAACCATATTGAGAGGACGATTGGCATATTAAAAATGAGATTTCCTATACTCAAGACTGGCTCACACTACCCAGTTAACAAACAAGTTGACATATCTGTTGCTTGCTGTGTTCTACACAACTTCATACGCCTACAGAATGGAGATATGTTCTGGCCAAATAATTCAAATGTGGAGATTGATCCAGACCAGATTGTTGATGTGCCAGATGGAGACCATATGTATAATGATGATATACAAGCATTCAATAACTGTAGAGAAGTTGGTAATAAAAAACGAGATGGCATAGCACGACGGATGTGGGATCATTACATAGCACGTAGGACTAGATAGTTTTTTGACTGATATGACAGTCACGGTCATCTTGGACTAAGTTATTGCATCATAGCATATCAATACAGGAAAGCCTTCCCTAATCTCTCGGTTTGGGAAATCGTAAAGGAAATTCGATTTACAGATGCAACAAAATCAAACTGAATCTCAGATGGGGAGAATCAATTGTCAGATGTGGGAGAATCGCACTCAATCGTAGATGGGAAAAATTGATTCTCAAATGGAAGAAAATCAATTCTCAGATGGACGAAAATCGATTCCCAAATGTGGGGAAATCGAATCGAACCTCAGATGGGGAAAATCGAATCGAATCTCAAATGGGGTAAATCGATTTTTAAGATGGGGAAGAGAGTACCTGAAAGATAGGAGAAGCCCACCGATAGACCTGCACTACGTATGAAGTGGCTGCCTGTGAAGTTCGTAGGAAGATTTCGCTTGGCCGGCGATGGGGAGGATGGCTACGCTGTTGTGTAGGAGCTTCAAGAACTGGAACTCTTTGTTTCTTTTCTCTGGAAGATGCGGGAAGGGACACCGTTTCGTCGGACAGGGAAAAGCGGCACGGTGCAGAAGCTAGCGACGCGGCAGATCGCAATAGTTTTCCCGCCAGGAAAGTTTCCAAGAGGTCTGAGCTCTTGCTTATTTTCCCGTAAAACCTAGCTGTAGGAATGAAATCCTCTGGAATATTTCCTTTCTCTTTCCTGTGAACCAAAGGATAGTGTAGGATAAAATCCTTAGGAACCAGAATCCTCTAAAAATCCTTTGCCAATCCTTCAATCCAAAGGGGCCCTAATTGTGCATCCTTATGTACTTCACATGTTCTTCTGATTTAGCTTGCTTTCTATTTGAGCATCATGTTACGGAGCTTTGTAATGATCTCCTCTACTTGTTTGTGTCGGATCTCTTTTGGAACATTTTGATTTGTGCAGCTGTGCTTGTGATTTGTATATAAATATACATACAATTTGATGTGTGCATCAAGGATGCTTGGGGCATTACCAACTATGCATGAGCGTGTGCATCATGTATCAACTGTGTCACTGTCCAGCTGAAAATAAAGGTTTCTCTATATTATTTGCAAGATAAAGAAACATAAATTTTGTGAGTCGAAGTATAGGCATTATCGGTTTGTGCGCATTTTTTCTTGCACGAAAAAGTGTGTATGTACTTTTGTGGAAATAGGGTTGAGAAAGAAAAGGCATGTGCATCTTGATATTTTGTGCATCTCTATATCAGGCAAAAAAAATTTGAGATTTTTTTGTGCATAGAAAATGCATATAGATGTAATAATTTATCCGTGCAAAAAATTGTGTGCATCTGTCAAGGTAATTTTTATGTTTTTGTGCAAACATAATTTGTGCATCGATCATGCACACCAAGAAGCTAGATTTTTTTTGTGTGTCCAAACCAACAGTGCATCAGTATTTAATTTGTTTTTTGTATGCATGAAAATAAGTGCATCATCATGCAGTCTTATTCTTATGATCATACCTAAAATCAATGCATCTCACGTACACAAAAATATCCAATATTCACAATGTACACAAAAATATCGACAGTAATTGATAGGTAAAATTTTTTACTGTTGTCAACAGTGATTGATGCAATGGGCACCGCACAACAGACAACAGTCGAAAGAAACCGGATCGCAAACCAGCACTTTGGAGTTTGGAGTGAGCTGGTGTGCTATAAAAAATTATAATTGTACTGTTTAAGATTCTTAGACTAGAAAATTCCTCCATGTTCTGTATCATCGCGGAGCCTCTGTTCGTGTTCCAAAAGCTCCGCTCCGGCACATGGGCTCTCAAAAGTCGCGCCACCTGTTCTTTCAAAAAATCGACTTCCGTCCATCAAATACATGTCCACTGTTTATTTATACAAGAAAAATACAGTAGATGGTCTGACAGTCCACCAATCTCAGCGGAACCGTGGGCGTCCAGATAACCGGCGCACCCGACGCCCGCGGCTAAAAATCCGCTCTCCCTAGTCCGCCCGTCCTGCCGTCTCCCCAGCCGGCCGCCGCCTTGTGCTGCCTCGCCGCTGCCGACCAGGCGCCCAGGCTCCGGCCCCACGCAGGCGCGCGCCCCGCGCCCAGGCCTGGGGGGGCGCAGGCCGCTCAAGGGCACACGCGCACTCGCTGCGCTCTGTCCTGTCAGCTGTCGCACTCGCACAAGCAACTGACCAAGATTCAAGAAGCCAGGAACCAAGGCCCAAGGTGCGCAGGGGATTGACGAATTTAATCGTGAAAATATGTCGTTGCAATTTGTTGATCATTCAGTATGTCTATTATCTATATGTTGAATAATTTCAAATTATGAATAATTTATGTCATCAGCACACAATTATGTGCTAGTAATATCTATTTTGGGCTGTCAAATCTTTTTTTTGCACTATTTGAAATTTTGAATGCCTACCTCCCAAATCCTGAGCCCGCTCCTAACTACACGGTGAATTGGTTTTATTTTCCTGATACTGTGATAGATTTAGAATTAGTCGCCAGTCATGCTACATGATGAATTGGTTTCATTTTCCTGATACTGTGATAGATATAGAATTCTGCCTACAGTATTCCAAGCTCTTTAAGCTGCTTTGTATCAAAGGTATTGGTCAGAGGTGTACCCTTAATTAATCTGATGAATCATGAATTTCGCCTTTTTGTGAAAAAGGAACCGCAATCACAACTAGCTCTTGTATTGGACCATCAGTGTTATTAATGCTGTTTTGTAACTGCAATATTTTTTTCTTGAGGGCTCTTGTGATTGTAACTGTAATATTGCATACTACTCCCTCCGTTTCAAATTATAAGTCATTTCAAAAATTTTGGAGAATCAAAGTTTTTCAAGTTTGACTAAAATTATATAACAAGATAATAACATTTATGATACCAGTTAAGTATAATTAGATTCTTTGTTAGCTATATTTTTATAATATACCTATTTGATGTCATAAATCTTTGTATTTTTTTCTATAATTTTGGCCAAATTTTGAGATGGTTTGACTCTCTAAATTTTTTGAAATGATTTATAATTTGAAACAGAGGGAGTAATGAACTATCAACTCCATGTGATGTATAACTTGGCCTTATTTTTAAGTTAACTATCAATCTCCGCTGGAAAACAATGGCGTCCGTCGCCGCGCCGAGCGGCTCGCTAGCGGGAAAGCGCCGGGCCTCCGGCGCGCGGGAGGGCGACCAGATGGTCATCACGCCGCTGGGCGCCGGCAGCGAGGTCGGCCGCTCCTGCGTCCACATGACCTTCAAGGGCCGCACCGTCCTCGTAAGCAATCCCTAGCCGCCCCTCCATGGCCGCGAAACCATACCTGCTTTTCAATTCGCTGCTGCTGTTTGGTGCTTTAATTTTGTTGCGATGCGCGGCTAGTTCGACTGCGGCATCCACCCGGCCTACTCCGGCATGGCGGCGCTGCCCTACTTCGACGAGATCGATCCGTCCACCGTAGACGTCCTCCTCATCACCCAGTCAGTAATCCCCCTCCCCCCCCCTCTCCTTTGACTTGGCCACTTACCCCTGCCTCTCTGCATGCCTAATGCCTAATAATTTGCAAAAAAATGCAGCTTTCACTTGGACCACGCCGCCTCACTGCCCTATTTCCTGGAGAAGGTAATTTTCGCCTGCATATTTGTGCTATTAGGTGTTGCGAGACTGTTGCTATGATGCTGCTTGGTGCCTGAAATTTCCTGGGTAATTTCTGCAGACTGCGTTCAAGGGCAGGGTGTTTATGACCCATGCCACAAAGGCTATTTTCCAGCTGCTGCTTGAGGATTATGTCAAAGTCAGCAAAGTTTCCGTGGAGGATATGCTGTATAATGAGAATGACATTGCTCGCTCTATGGGGAAAATTGAGGTATGCTATGCCCTTGCTTGTGGTTGTTTCTCTTTCCGCAGCGAAGTCCTTGCTTGTGGTTTTTTTGCGAGGATGATTGCTATTGTCTTGCCAGCACATAACATGTTACATAACTAAGCCAGCACATAACAGGTGTATTAGACGGGAAGAATGTGTGCTTGAAGATGATGAAGTTGTTGATGTGCATGGTGTATCATTTTTTTTTTGCTTCCATAGTGAAATTATATTTGATATCTCTACCTTTAACTCTGCCTCATCATGTTAGCACCTGTTTTACCCTTTTAAATGCTTTTGTTAGTGCAGCTCTGAATGGGAAACAGTCCTTATAATGGCTACTGCTCATGATGCTCTGCTTAGTGCAGCATGCCTTAGCTGCTCACTTCTCTCCCAAAAGCATAATCTTATATTTCATCTTTAAAGAAGATGCAGAATTCTGCTGTTGATTATTCAAAGGCTATTTTATTCAGGGAAGACACAATTTTATTAATCTAAATGTTCTGCACAGCTTATCGATTTTCACCAGACGTTGGAAGTTAATGGCATACGTTTCTGGTGCTACACTGCTGGCCATGTACTTGGTGCTGCCATGTTCATGGTGGATATCGCTGGTGTGCGCATTCTTTACACTGGTGACTACTCCCGTGAAGAAGACCGCCACCTACGAGCTGCTGAGCTCCCACAGTTCTCCCCAGATGTTTGCATTATTGAGTCAACTTATGGCATACAACAACATCAGCCCAGGATTGTACGCGAGAAGCGCTTTACTGAGGTCATCCACAATACTGTTTCACAGGGGGGTCGTGTTCTTATCCCAGCATTTGCTCTTGGCAGAGCACAAGAACTGTTGCTTATCCTTGATGAGTATTGGTCCAAGCACCCAGAGCTCCATAAGATTCCAATCTATTATGCCTCCCCTCTTGCAAAGAGGTGCATGGCTGTCTACCAGACATACATGAACTCCATGAATGAAAGGATACGGAACCAGTTTGCGCAATCCAATCCCTTTGTTTTCAAGCATATTGAGTCCTTGAATAGCATTGAGAACTTTCATGATGTAGGTCCTTCAGTGGTGATGGCTAGCCCAGGTGGTCTTCAGAGCGGTCTCTCTAGGCAGCTTTTTGATAAGTGGTGCACGGATAAGAAGAATGCTTGTGTTATTCCAGGCTATGTTGTGGAGGGGACCCTTGCAAAGACCATTATCAACGAGCCAAGAGAAGTGACGCTAGCTAATGGGCTCACTGCTCCTCTTCATATGCAGGTTCACTATATCTCTTTTTCAGCTCATGCCGATTTCCCTCAGACAAGCAACTTTTTGGATGAACTTCGGCCACCCAACATTATTCTTGTACATGGAGAAGCAAATGAAATGTCAAGGCTTAAACAGAAACTTATTTCTCAGTTTGATGGAACAAACACCAAAATTGTTTCTCCCAAGAACTGCCAATCAGTGGAGATGTATTTCACTTGTGAGAAAACGGCCAAGACTACTGGCAGGCTGGCAGAGAACGTGCCAGAAGATGGAGAGTCGTCAGGTGGCTTACTAGTGAAAAAAGGATTCACATATCAGATTATGGCTCCTGAAGATCTCCGAGTGTTCACACAGTTATCTACAGCTAACATCACTCAACGCATTGTGGTCCCTTATTCTGGTTCTTTTGAAGTCATAAAGTACAGGCTGAAGCAAATATACGAAAGCGTGGAGCCAGCAACTGAAGAATCTGATGTTCCCACACTTATTGTGCATGAACGAGTGACAGTTCGCCTAGAGTCAGAAAGCTTTGTTACACTGCAATGGTCATCGGATCCCATTAGCGACATGGTGTCTGATTCTGTGGTGGCTGTGGTCTTGAACATAGTCCGTGAGGGTCCAAAAGTTGTTCCGGTTGAAGAAGCAGCAAAGACCAAGGAAGATGCAGAAAGGGTAGCACTAAAGGTAGTGTATTCTCTTATGGCGTCTCTTTTTGGTGATGTTAAAGTAGGAGAGGAAGGGAAATTTATCATATCCGTCGATGGAGATGTGGCACACTTGGATGGGACGAGTGGTGATGTTGAATGTGAAAATGCTACACTGAAAGGACGGATCAAGACTGCTTTCTGCCGCATACAGGGTGCTGTGACACCAATTCCACTTTTAGCCTCTTGATGATCTGGAGGTGCCAAGATCATGCTTTAGACTTGTCCAACATTTCCTAGTTCTTAGTTAAAAAAAAAGCATTTCCTAGTTCAACATTTGACTTCATTTAGAGAGCAGAACCCTTTTCTTTTTTTGAGTCCAATGACGTGTACCGCAGTTGTTGTGAACTCGAAATAACTAGTGCTCTGAGTCTAAGTACTCTGTCCGAAACATGAGTTGCAAAATCGTGCAAATTTTTACTAGCAGCTACTATTACTATGTTAACCTCTTTGAGAATACCTTTTTCTTGTTAGTCTGTATCTGTTTTTTTAGAGTTCATTTAGCTTTCTCCCACTTGGTTGTCCCAAGCTTCCAATTGATGTATTCTGGCTATACTTCATACGATCTTCTGAAGAGAAGTTACAGCTAAAGAATTGCTTGCAGATTCCTTGTAACATTAACAGTAGATGCAACAAAGTCACTTAGGCTCTGTTTAGTTCTCTTTACATGTAAACGCAAAAAAATTTTGTGAAGGAATCTTGCCAATTTGGAGTACTAAATGAAGTCTATTTATAAAACTTTTTATACAAATGGGTTGTAAATCGCGAGACGAAGCTAATGATGCTAATTAATCCATGATTAAGTAATAATTAGCGGATAGTTACTGTAGCACCACTGTTGCAAATCATGGATTAAGTAGGTTCATTAGATTCGTCTCGTGATTTACAGCCCATCCATACAAAAAGTTTTGTAAATAGACTTCATTTAGTACTTCAAATTAGCAAGATTTCTTCGCAAAATTTTACGTTTACGACTTTTTTATGTTTACGAGATGGGACCTAAACATAGCCTTAGCCTTTTTGAAATTCGACGCGGCGCCGGCCGTGGGCCTGGGGCTCAACCTGAACCTGGCGCGGCCGAGATGGTCATGTAGAGACAGACTAACCAATCGGTTAATTAGCACAGTAGGAATCAGCTCATCGATCCAGATGCCATGGCCGGGTGTAAATAGGCTGCATTATTTGTGTATGCGCCGAGATGGTGATGCAGCGAGCGAATTAACGAAATTTACCAAACACTGAAATGGCTTCTTCTTCTTCGTCTTCTTCTTATTCATCATCAGCATAGCCAACTTGCCCGGTGAAACAAGAAATGTAAATAGTCAGCTAGTGGCATGAATGAAAGATCTGTCAAGGTCATGTTTGGATAAAATCATCAAAACTTTTGCACAAAAAGACGAATGCATGCATGAAGTACTAAACGAAGTTTATTTGCAAAACCCTTTTAGGAATGGGTGTAACTTTTCGAGACGAATCTAATGAGCCAAGTTTCATCATTATTGGCTACAGTGATGCTACAGTAACCGCGCTCAATCATCCTCCAATCATGCGGTCAAAGACCTCATTAGCTAGAGCAACTGCTACAGTACCACAGTTGTGGAGGTAATTTTGTAATTAGACTTTATTTAATACCACTAATTAATAGTCAAAGCATCATTTCTCTCTCATCAAAACTTTTCCACCCTTCATCCAAACACGGCCCAAGGTTTATTTCGACAGGGTTAACTTGTTGAGATCCCAGGGTGCGCCGACCTTTCAGCTGATCAGGGCCCTCCATAGTCCATGCCGGCATCAGTCCGCCCTGTCCCGGACTGCAGCGACGCGCGGCCACAGCATGGTCAACCTCAAGCCCGCGAGAAGCGAGCGAGCAGCCGAGAGCCAGGCAAGTACGCCGGGGTTTCGAGGCCGCGGCACGCACCCGTGTCCGTGTCGGGTCGGCAGCCGCCGCGCGCCTTATCGTTGGGGGACCTGGACGGCTGGACAGAGGAATAAAAAATCGGGACCAGGCCACTAGCGCTCAGGACTGCTCCGCGTGGGCAGCGACGCCGGCTCGTGTGGCTGGCCGGGCGGGCGGGCACCGTCCGGTCCTGATTCCTGACAGCGGCATGCGGCATGCGCGCGACGCCACCGGTTTTTAAAAAGTCCGCCCGACCCGGCGGCGCGCCACCGCGGGAACCACACGCTACCGTCATTTTTTTTTATGCCGCCGTTTAATCCAATTTTTAATGCAGAGGAAGAAGCTGGATTTTTTTTCCGTGCATACCCCTGCCGGATTGAGACGATGCAGAGGTAATTTCAGACATTAAAGCGTAGATCTGTTCTCACGTGTTAGTGACTGAGGTTTCGCACCGCCACCACCAAGAAAAACATGAAACATTATGCCCGCACGCTCGTCCCAGCAACACACGTATGCGCGTCCTACATCTATGAGCGCAAAGAAAAACTTCATCTGGAACTTTAAAATTATCAAAGTCACCGCTATCATTTCACTACTGATGATATGTCGCATAACAATGAAGAAATAACATCACTAATTACAAAAAATATAGAAAAAAAATACGAGCACTCTAATAAGATGAGGATAACAATAATGTGAGTAGACACTTACCGCACGATTCATAGAGAGTAACATATATTTTTTTTTTACGAACGTGCCTGAGCATTTCATTAAAAAAAAGACTAGTATAAATTTTAATAGGCAGAGGCTATTAAGATGGAAATAGAGCCACCACAAGTAGATAGTAGGGGACCTAAAACAAACAAAAACATCAAGAAAAATGGGGAGACACGGACAAGCCCGCTAACCTAGACACGAGGGCAACTGAGACATGCAAAAGGATACTACAACGCTAAGAGTGGAAGGATCGGCAACACGACAAAGGTGGAAAAGCATCCACCGACCCACCAAGGCAGCAAAGCAACCGCCCAAAATGATCACCAAGACGACAATGGCGGCAAAGCATCCGCTAGAGCAGACGGCGGCAATGTATCCGCCATGGAACAGGGCGGCAAAGCATCCGCCAGACGACAACCAATGCAACCCGGGCAATGTTGATGAAGCGAGTGAAGGCAGGCGCAGAAGCAGAAACTCTCCGAAGAGAGCAGACAACCACCACCAGCAAATCTTCCAAAATGACGCCTTCAGGGAGGAAACGACACCACAAGCGCCGTCGTCGTCCGACCAAAAAGGTAATGCTTTCGCCTATAAACCTGACCGGCGAGGAGGTAAGAGGTGGAAAAGATAATGCCTTCAAGAAGGTGAATGGCGCCCGCGGGCGTCGTCGTCATGTGTCCACGAGAAGACCCAAGGATTTCGCCTCCACCTCAATCCCTTCCCAGAGCCGAGGGCCGAAGAGACCCGCCACAGCACAGGAGAGCCCGCCAGCCGGCCACAGGAAAAGAGTAGCAGACAGGATGCGCGTGAGAGACGACGGTCCGCCCCGGGGCGAGCGGTGGTGATGGAGCGGCCACGGACTATATCCACCAGAGCTGCCAGAGGCAAAGCACCCAGAAGCATGCAACTAAAAGCCCCCAGTCACGTGCCCACCAAAGCGCGGCGCGGCAATAGGGCGGCGACCAGCAGAGCGTCCGCCCACCAACGGTGCAGCGCAGCACCAGCGGCTACGAGCCCCGGCGAGAGGAACCCCAGCCACCAGTGGATCCCAAATGAGAGGAGGGCTGGTCCCAGCCAAATCCCACTGAGGGAGCTCAGATCCGGACTGAGGGAGGTCCGCTCCGGCAAAGGGGATGCCGGATCTGGCCCCAGACGACCAGCGACCGGCGGTGGCGCACAGACAGCCCAGGTTCGCAAGGTCGGAGAAAAAAGAAGGGATGAGGGAGGGAGGAAATGAGGGAGCAACCTGAGCCGGCTTCGGCTCGACAGCCGGATGCCACCGCCGCCCACCCGGGCGCGGGCACCGGCCTACGGGAGGGGGTGGGTGGGGGGAGCCGTGTTGTCCCCCTCCCCCTCCAGTCGTCTGCGAGGACGATGCGGGGGTGGGGAAAGAAATTGGGAAAATAATATATCGACAACTCATTTTCTGCTATAATTGGTGGGTGCTATATAACTGCCTCTAAAACTGCTATGCCAACCATAGTGGTACACCAGGAATTAGTGAGGAGGCCAAATGCACCCTTTTTTGATTTCCATGTCAATTGTTTTTTCTAGTTCTCACTAGTTTCTCTTTTTCCTTCAGCTACTGTGTCCAAGCAACACCTCCCTCATCATCTATTGTCACCCTCCGAGTCTTACCTTAAAAACTTCATGCATACTACAACTACCCAAAAAAACTTTTTTTTACAGTATCCGTCGTATTGAATCTTTGGACACATGTATGGAGCATTAAATGCAGTTGAAAAAAATAACTAATTATACAATATTACTGTTTTATACGAGATGAATCTTTTAAGCCTAATTAGTCTATAATTAGACATTAATTATCAAAGAAAAAAAGTCTAAATTACTACCCTCAACTATAACCAAAGTCCGGATAACCCCCTAAACTATAACTTGGTCTAATTTACCCTCTAAACTATGTCATTTAGTTCATTCTACCCCATAATATAATTTGTTCTTTTTCTCCATATACAAGTTGAATTTTAACCTCAAATTTTATGAGGTGGTAGTGGACATCACGATGCATATTTTAGAAACTTTTTATAATTTTCAACTTTATTTTTCATATAATTTTGAACTCCAATGTTTAATTTTTGTTAAATATTCTAACATATCACAATAATAATAAAAAATTACGATATATTTTTTCTAATATGTGTTATGATGTGTACTATCATTTTGTAAAATTTCAACTTAAAACTTTACCTATGCATGGAGAAATTAAAAAGATAAATTATGTTAGGGGGGTAATTTGAACCAAAGAGCATAATTTGAGGGGTAAAATAAACCAAACGATAGTTTAGAAAGTTATTTAGACTTTGGTTATAGTTGAGGGTAGTAATTTAAATTTTTTCCATTATCAAATAACAAAAGAATGCGCTATAGTATCGAAATTCAAATTTTTTTGCGAACTAAACACAGCATATTTTCATAAACAACTACAACTACTGTGAGGCTCGGAAGCCCAGCGGCAGCTTATCAGCACTCTCGTGATCTCAAAGCCGCGTCAACAGCAGATCACGCGAGGTCGTCTCTTGACCCGACGGCGGCGCGGGCGGGGCGCACGCGCAACCTACCGACCCAGCTCAGCGCCGAGCAGAGTAGCAGACACGTTGGCTTTGGCTCACACGAGAAACGGCAAACGGCGCCGCAAGCCGACGCCACGAGCCGCCGCCGGAACGCGCGGGCCCACGCCCGTTCCACCACCTTCCTTCCACCTCTCCCGCGTGGGCCCCACCCTCCACCTCACCCCGTCACCGCCCCCCGCCCCCCTCTCTCTCTCTCGGTGTATTTAGGCCCTTTTTGGCACGGCTCTTACAAAGGCTTCACGAGCGGCTTCACGTGAAGCCCTCCTAAATGTTTGTTTCAGGACCGGCTTCACACGTGAAACTGGTTCTGAAGTCGTCGGCGGCTTACACAGGTAAGTGAAGCCATGAAATCGTGGCTTCACGCGGCTTACACATCAATCTAACAAGTGAAGCTGTTTTGCCAAATATTTTCTAAAACGGCTCCAACTCCACCAGAGAAACCGCTCCATCTGAGGAGCCAGAGCCGGAGCTGTTTTTGGAAGAGCCGAAACCCTGCCAAACAGAGCCTTATTCCCGCGCCGCGCCCTGGCAGCGGAAGGCATCCACCCCATCCATTCTCCTCCGCAAGCTCCAACAGCAATCAAGCTAGCGAGAAGCTAAGAAGAAGCCTAGCCAGCAAGCGGCGAGGACGTGAGCGGCGTAGCGGCAGCAGTCGGATTCAGGGATCCACATGGCGCCGGGGAGGTCGACTTCGCCGGCCGGGAGCAGCAGCGGCGCGGAGACGGAGCAGCCGAGGTCTAGATAGCTAGCTCTCGTCTGGGTCACGGAGTCAGCTCCAGCCAAACGGACCGTGTCGCTCTCGTCAGACCGGTCCAGGTGATTTGGTTAAAATACGAGTTTGACTTTGTCATTGCATAATCTCTAGTAAAATGTACATCGATTTGGAGTTTGGATAAGAGTTATGACTTCGTGAAGAGTTGATCCAGATCGGGCTCATCAGACCGGTCCAGACTGTACAATTCAAATTAGGAGTTGTATTTTGAAGCATGAGATTTATGTAAGATTCGACTCCTAATTGGATAAGAACTTCTCTCTATAAATATAAAGTGACATGGCCGATTGAGAATATTCAATCGATTAAAACTAAATTAATCTACTACTTTTTATTCTTTTACCTTCTCCAAGCCCTAACTTTTCCCACCTCAATATGCTATTCCTCATTCATCTCCGTGGTGTTTGAGGACATTCTAGCTGGCCCGCCAAATTTAGGGCAATCCAAGGTGCACCTGCCCCGACAGAGTTCCTCCCTGTTGACAACCAAAAATGGCAGCAGTCTAGACTAACCGATATGACCGGTCTGTCCAAGCGGTCTGACCAGTCTAGGCGTTGTAGCTGGTTTGGCATGACCGACCGGTCTGACCGGTGGGTCTGACCGGTCCAAGCGGAGTCCGAGTACAATTAGGGTTTTTCATAGATTTAGACCTTGTAATAGGATTTCTTGCGGGATAAGTCCACCCCACCCTATAAATATAAAGGGTCACGGCTGATTAGGGTGTCCAATTGATCAAATATAAAACTTTTATCTTTTTACTTTTTTTTTGCCCTAGCTTTTCCAATCTATTACTTACTATTCCTCCTTCGTCTCTACGGCTCTCGCGCTTCTCCATCGACCGACAAGGGAAGGTCACAACGGATGAGCAGCTTGTCCTTAATTCTGAAATAGCTAATGCTTTAGATGATGCTGTTTCTTCTCATGTGAATAATAAGTTAGAATTTATTGGTCAAAATATGGATGATATATTTGATGATCGTTTTAGCCGAATTGAAATACATCTTGGTATGAAGTCTGTCGGTAATGATACATCTACATCTAATACCGATAAGACAATGCGCGGTTCGGCAATTCCAACTAATAATGCTATAGTGGCTAATTCGGCTAATCAGCATAGCCGAATTAATTATAACGCATCACCAAATGCCAATGTGCCATATAAGGCAGCAAGTTCGTTGCGACATTCTACACCTTCGAACTTTGCTCAACCTAATAATACACCGATCACTAATCGGCCTAGTGCCGATAATGTTGGATCAGGTAATATTAAGAAAGAGGTGACTAAGATATTTCGGCAAACTTTTGGGATAGAGCCTAAAGCAAAATGCAGATCTTATCAAAGACCATACTGTCGGGTACCGTAATAAGGGGCACCCTAACCTAGGGACTAAAATGCCCCCAAACACGCAAAACGCAATCAGGCACTCGGGCCAAATCCTCCCCTCGAGCAGTGCCATCATCTATGCTTGGATGCCTAAATCCTCTCCAAGTGAAAAAAAGCCCAAATACACGCTCGGCCCACGGCCCGACGCCACGGTGCGGCTCTTCCGAGGCCTCACAGGCCGCAGAGCAATCTTTTCCTCGCTCGAGGTCTCCCCGCCGAGGCCCCTGGCAGCGCGCCACATCTCCGCCTCGCCCAAGGGTGAGGGGTCACCCTCGGAGCGTAGGCGAACTCCGCCTCGCTTGAGGGCCCCTCGGCCGAGCCCTCCACGGGGCCTCGGTGCGGGGGGAACTCCTCCTCGTTCGAGACCCCCCCGGCAGACTGGGGCTGTATCCCAACCATCCGACGGGACTGCCACATTTATTGCTAACCACTCCACGGCATGGAGCGGGAGTCAAACGGCGTCAGCAGCCACGTCGCATAGCGGACATGACCGGAGTCCCGTCCGCCTGCTCTTGTCACTGTGCCGCTATTCCCGGCGCTGTGCGGACCTGCGGCGCGCTGTGCGGACATGTCTGACACTGCACCACCACTGTGTTGTGGCAGAACCGCCCGAATTAATCCGGCTCAAGTGCGCTAACCATCACCCTAAAGGTAATGTCAGCTATCACGCACTTCAAACAGAGTAATCCGGCAGTGCTGTCGGGTAAAATCCCGAAGAATCCACTTATGTTGTAATCGAAACCCAAAGCTTACATACAACTCACACGAAGGCGAGTCCAGAGAGTACAATATTTCATAAATATATTGCATTACAGAGTATTAACTTAAATATTACAAACCAAGTTCAAATACTTAGAAAGGTACTTGAACGTCAAATTTAAAGTAGTTCAGAGTTCAACTGCAGCGGAAATAAAGCGAGTTCTAAACGACAATACAAGATGCCATGATGAAGCCCGTACATGATATCACTCGGTATTATCGTCATTGGCCGGAGTCGGATCCCACTCCACCGACCAACCAGGAGGTAAAGTACACGGCCAAGTCAAGCTAGCTATCTGATCCTCAAATGTATCACCTGAAAACAAAATTGAGCCACAAGCAAGACTGAGTATACTAATACTCAGCGAGACTTACCCAACTATGGATATACTTAGCCCACTACCTAGACATGCAAGGCTTTTGGCTGGAGGGTTTGTTTCGTCGAAAAATAACTAAGAGTAAATCCTTAATTTCCGATTTTAGCTTCGAAATTCTAGTTCAATTAACCCTTCTAAGTGAGCATCTATCCAATAACATACATGGTGGAAAACCATTATTTTTCATCATTCAACTATATTCATAATCATCATTGTTCCACTTCTTACTCTATGTGGCAAAAGGGTTAAGCAGTCTCAATAACCGCGAGAAACGGACGATTCGAATCGAATTTGTTAACCTGGCCAGGCAGACCTAAACACACATGGGAAATGAAGTCACCCACGCGACTTATCCCCTTTTTCCCCGGGCATGGAACAGACCCACCGCCCTGGGGTGCCCTGCACCCATGCGTGAACAAAGACCAGACAATGGAGAGTATGTTCCACGGCCGGTTCCATCAGTTACTTAAGCTTACCGATTACTATATTTCTCGGCATGTGGTTAGTACGTTCAAACGCTTAACCACTACTACCACACACTGCGGTCTTAATATTTTTTTCACTAAACCAACCAGCACTATAACCCCGCCCATGGACCTTATGAATGCAGAATGTAGTAGACATTCAATTCCTATAAGTTCGTGAGTGACAGGAAATCACTCGACTTCTACCGAATCATTAGCATAGCTATCTAGCGACCTACACATATTAGTGTTCAAACATAGGTACCTAGGATTATGCAACTAAGGTTTCAATCAACTCCTATAAACTTACCGTGTGTTTGGTTGCGGGATCAATGGGTTGGGTTGGATCCAACCCGGATTTTGGGGATGGAGCCGACCCATCCATCTGTTTGGTTGCATCTTTGATTTTGGGGACGGAGTGAACCCATTCCATGTTTGGTTGAAGGAATTGGGAATACGGGTTGGATGACACGTCAACCCGTTTTCTCTGGCGTTTTTGCATCAGGACCGCTGAACTTTTCAAAAATCAACGAAGCTATATCAGCAAACCTTTCTCTCTGGCGTTTTTACATCAGGACCCAAAGAAGAGCTTCTAATTTTGTGCCCCTCTCTTCTTCTACATCTCGTCTCGTCGACAGAGGCACGGACGGAGAGGCCGCGCAGCTTGTCGGGGTTCACGGTCGGGGAGGCGTGCGAAGCAGAGGCCGGAGGCGGCGTCCGCGGCGGACTCGCGGCTGGCGGGCCACGGGAACGCGTTGCGGTAGCCCCTGGGCGCCGGCACGAGGCAGCGGAGGCGCTCGGAGTCGGAGGACGGGCAGTGGCGCTCCCGGTAGACGAGGCGGTCGCGCGAGAAGCGGAGGTAGCGGTCCACATCCTCGCAGGGCGTGTACTCAGAGTACTTGGCGGGGCAGGCCTCGTTGGTGCGCTGGCGCGGCGCGGGCTCCGCCTCCATCCCCTCCGCGGTGTGGTGCGCGGCGAAGTTGAGCGGCCCCGCGGAGGAGGGGGAGGAGGAGCCCGCGGAGACGGTCGGGGTCGGGGAGGCGCAGGAGACGGCGGTGGCGATGGAGATGGCGGCGGCGGCGCCGGCACCGGTAGCGGGGGCCGTGGAGAAGCCACCGTGGTGCCAGATGCCGAGGAGGTATGATAGGCAGCAGAGGACCGCGACGGCCGGGAGGTGGAGCAGCGAGGGGCGGCGCCCGGCTGCGGCGGCTGACGAGAGGTGCAGCTTCGCGGCGGTGGCGCCCGCCGCCATGGCGAACCCCCTCTGCAGCCACGGCCGCTCTCCGCTAGCGCTGGCTGCCTCCCTGCCTGCTTCCCGCACTAGCGCCCCTGTCCCTGCGTGCGCGCCGTGCCCGTCCGTCCGTGTGGTGCGCTCGCGCGGTGGCCGCGCCCTCCCTCAGCCATGCTCGCCTCGAGCTCGCGGGGGCGGAGGTCGGCCACCGGGCCGGAGGTCAGCGCGCTGAAGCCAACGTCTGCTGTCGGCCCGCGTGGAGAAAACAGAGGACATGGTGCTCGCGACGGAAAAAACTGGGTTCGCTCCGTCCGCCAATTTTGGAGGGACAGGGTGAACCCGCATCTACGTGGAATATTCCACTCACGGGACCACTCCAACCCTCCCACCCTCCATCCAAGCAACGCAAAAAGGGGTTCGACCCAACCCGGATGGACTCGTCCATCCATCCAAACAGACGGTTAAATGCACAAGTATATAGAAACAATAAGTGGCACAACGTTGAAAATAATAGGTCATGATCCATGGCTAGCCTTCCTGAGCGTAGCTAGCTTTGGGCTCTTCCAAAACTTGGTTCGGGTCTTCAGTGTCTTTAGTTAGATTCACTTGAGTTTCACGCAGCTCATTCTCGGACTCCGGCACCAGCTCGTACCTACCGTCAGCGAGAGTAGTCGTATCTATATGAAATGCACATGTATGAGTTGTGTGATGATAATAATTTATTATTTACTTCACTATAAAGTAGTAAAATATTTCATTTATATCTCCTTGGGCAATCGTTTATAGAGTATTATCTAGATTAACTATTCCACATTAAGTAGGTGAGGGTTTTGCATTTTCATAAAAACTATTTTTCAAGAGCAAATATGGATTATTCATAACTGCTGTTAAATATAGTTTTCGGTGCTAAGATTTTTATACAGAGTACTTTGCTTAGACAAAAACCTACTGTCAAAATTTCAGACATTTTCGTCCTGCAGATTAATCACTAAAAATAGCGTAAGATGCTACTACTAGAATAAAGATTAAATTGTACAGACGAAACCATGTGAGTACTAGTAACGAAACTTTAACTGAGTGTTGAGGATATTATTATGAACCTACTGTAAATTCTTCAGATTTAAAATAGTAATATCCAAGGCATGAAAAATAAGACAATGTATACCAGCATTATTCAAAACTTATTTATACTGAGAGCTATACATAGATTATGAGACTAAATTTTTACCAGAAGGATAATATACTCATCTGAAGGCTCTAGAAAAAATATTAGATTTTTCTATGCAGAGGAACTATTTTTCTTGATTTAGTACACTTATCCATTGCAAAAACTAATTGAGCAAGTCCCACTCAAGTAAAAAGTTCCAAGATTTTTCTACAACATTTAGGAAGCATTATAACATCACTGTAAAAGTTTCATCTCTATCCATGGCATAAAGGAAGGTCTATTAAAAATTATTGCTAGAGTTGTCCTATGGTCATGAAACTTTTACACCGAGCTACTCTATTTGCTACTACACCACTGTCCAAAAATCAGAACCATAACATGCATACAACATGAGATACAAATAAAAGCTACTTATTTTTGTATTTTAAATAGAGCAAAAAATATTGAGAAAATGAAAAGTGCATGTAACAAAAGTTGTAGATCTAGTCACAAGGAACTCAGAACAGATGGATTTGCAGTTTGCAGATTTTTCTATGATTTATAACCGAATTTACAAGTTCACTGTTTTTGGAAACAAAAAGAAAAGAAAATGAGACTTTGCACAGAGGCCCCTGGAACTTTTGCAATTGAAGCAATCAGGTCCCTGGCCGGAGTTGGAACAGAGGAGGCGGCGGCCGGCCGGCTCCCGGCGACGGTGGTCGCCGGAGGCGAGGGAGGGGAGGGGGAACAGCACGAGGAGGGCGAGAGGAACCTTGGGACGCTCTCGGTTGGGCTCGGGGTTGCCGGACCAGGCGTGCCGGCGGCGCACAGGGAGCGGCGGCGGCGCTCCGGTGGCTTGGGGGCGGTGGAGGGGTCGGGGAGCTTCATGGAGGCGAGGATAAGCTAGCTAGGGGGTCCATTGGAGGCGAGGAAGGGCGGGGAAGGGGGCTCCGCGATGGGGTGGTGCTCGGCGGCGGCAATGGCGTGGGCGGCGGTGTTCCAAGGCGCAGGGAGGGGAGTGGGGGCTTGGATTGGGGTGTAATGGAGAGGGGAGGAGCGGGAACACGGGGTGGCGAAGTAAATGGGGAGGAGAGGGGCTACAAAGGGGAGCTCACGGCGACCCGCTAGGGGACGGCCATGGCGGACGGCGGGCGGCGTTCCTCGGTAAGGGAGAGGAGGAGATGCTCTGGGAGAGGGAGGGAAGTGATGTAGGGCCCGGGCAGGGAGGCCGGGCAACTCGGATAGGGAGTCGGGGAGGGACTAGCCGAGGCGGCGAGCGGCGGGCTCGGCGCCGAGTGCTTGTCGTCGAGCGACGGTCGAGAATCAGGCACGTGCACGTGCTCCAAGGAGCAGCAAGTCAGCGGCGGTGCAGGCGATCATGGCAGCAGTGGTGCGTGCTTGATGGGGCATCATGGCCGGGCAGCGAGTAGGCGAGGTGTGCATGCACAGCGACGGTGCAGCAGCGGCAAGCGGCAGCGTAGCGCTCTGCTCTACTCTCGAGTGCCGGGAGAGAGAGAAGAGAGAGACGAGGGAGTCAACGAGTTTGACTACAAAATTGCCAAAATTTTCAATTGGAGCTTGAAAAAGTTTAAATACGAAAGTTGTTCAAAATTCAAAAGCCTACAACTTTCATTTCAGGCACAAACTCTTTTGAAGCCTGGTTAAAGAGTTAAATTTAAATTCTTGAGGAAAATACATTATTGCCCTATTCGAGTTTGAATTCAAATTTTTCTTCAATTTTTGTGTAGCAACTCGAAAATCCTTGAACACGAAAGTTTTTCAACATTTAAAACTCTACAACTTTGGTTTTGGGCAAAAGTTTATTGAGCTATGTTTTAGAAATTATTTTCAAAGCATATTTGTTTAAAATTTGAAAGATAGTTAAAATCTTCGAAAATTGTGATTTGAATTACTCGTCATTTCATGTGCAAAATTTTATTTTCTCCCTTTGACTTCAACTAGACTTTGGTTTATCATGGCGTTAGTAAGATGCCTATTCAATTTCACGCGCATACTTGCATTGGTTAAAAGTTACTGAAGGTTTCTGACCTATGCACATATACACATAAACACACATACATACACATGCATTTATTTCCACGTTTCTTGGTTAATGATGCATGATTTGGTGCTAATGACCCTGGTTTAGCTAATTAAACACCTAGAGTGTCACATGTGCTACCAAATCTTTGTACTTTCTCCTCTACAGGACCCTCGGCGGGCATGGGCAGCAACCCTCGAACGCAGTACGGCCCTTGACCGGGGTGAGGCCGCTGTCAGTAGCACCCTTGGCGCCCCGCCTCGTCAAACGCGGATCATAGCATGCCACTGCCACGCTGTCGACTAGCGCCACAGGATAGGGACATGTCCCGGGCACGGTCAAAGGGCTCCCAAGGACGACGACCACACCTGGCGCCATGCCCCACAGGGCTCGGCAATAGGAACCATCAACTGTTCTTCCCCGATTCGGGGAGAAATGGACGACTCCAGAGATAACTCGTGCATGTAACCCGTCCCTCCTTAAGTCTATAAAAGGAGGGAGGAGCGCACAGGCAGAAAAACACACACACACACACTCACGTCTCCCCATATTGGCACTTGCCTCAATCAACTCTAGCACATCTAGAAACTTGGGAGCTTCTCTCCCTCTCTCGCTAAGGCTTGTAACCCCTACTACAAGTACCTCGGTGCAAGATAATACAGTGCTTCCCTCCCTGCTGGACGTACGGTCTCACCGGCCGGAACTAGGATATATCCAGTGTCATTGTGTTTCCTCTTGCATCAACCATCTAGGGACTGGGACACGCAGCATCATCACTGGTTGGTGCTAGACCGCAAGGTCCGGACACCGACAGTTGGCACGCCAGGTAGGGGGTGGCTGCGTGACAATCATCCTTTGTTCCCGTTTGATCTCTAGATGGCGAATGAGTCATGCCCGCTCTCGGTAGGCACGGTGATCTGGTTCGGGAGCCTCGAGTTCAGGGCAACCGGCAACGGTTACGACCTGGAGCTCCTCCCGCCCAGAACCGACCCCGACGCTCTAGCGCCGTAGCCCCGGTGCCGGAGGCACTCGTGCTAGCGCGCGCGACAATCGCGCATGGAACGGCGCAGGGCGGCTCGCCTTAGCTCCCCTACGTGGGTCGAAGCTAGCATGCCACAACCTGGCACCATGGCAGAGAACGCCACCTCTTCACAACCAAAGGCAATAGCGACGCTGACGGAGGAGGACACGTCTAGGCCGCCGCTCTACCCTTACGGGATGCAAGCTTCTGCCGCGACCTACACGTCATCTGTCAGCATGAACATGAGCATGTATGAGGACTTGACCGGGCATCATTTGCTATCGGCTCGCAACCTCATCACGTCAACACCTGACAGCTCATACCCCGACTCCACGGACGAGGGATCCGTCCTCGTGCATGATCGTGTGACCCCGGAGTGGGACTACTACGGGATTCGCGATCTCAGAGCCTTTTTGTCGTTTTAGGCTGCGGCAGACTATTGCCTCACCTGTTCTGACGACTCCAGCGAGGGGGACTACGATCTAACTAAGATTGCTTCGTCGCCGAGTTAGAAGAGCCCGACGACGACGCGGCAGACACGGCACACGCCGCGATAGCCGTGCCAGGAGCGCCTACGGCACCCGGACCGTTCGCCCCGGTAAACTCAGGACAATAGCAAGCGCAGCTGGCGCAACTCTAGGAGCTTGAGGCCAAGCTCGAGGAGGAGCGTCGGCAAATACAGAAACCGCGCATTGCACTCGAGCAGGAATGTACCGGCCACGGTACGGGAGCTCAGGAGGCATGACGCATTGCCCGGGAGCGGAACATGGCGGATGGCGGCGAAGAAAGCCCCCCGGCCTTGAACAAGGCCAACCAAAAGATCACTGCTGCGACCATTCTACTCCGCGCTATGCCCGAGCCTTCTACGCCCAAGGGTCGCAATCTGCGCAAGGAAGCACAAGCTCTCCTAGAGGATGCTGCGGTGTAGCAGGCCGAGAGTTCTGCGTCTCGTATACGCTTGGTGGCCTTGGTGAAAGCTGGTGGGGCTGCACAGCAAGACCGCGAGGTCTCAGTGCACACCCCGCGAAGGTTCAAATTACCACGATGGCCTACTAACTCAGTCGGTAATGTAACATTACAAGTCGGTAATGTAACATTACGACACCACCAATAAGCGAAAAGCATATTACGCATTCAATATTTTTCAAGGTATTTTGCCATCTATACAATGAAGGTAATTGTTCTTAAGAAATGCAGAAATTCAGATGGTACTTCGACATAATTGAATGATTTTTTTCTTAGAAAGTTTCTCTTCTAAAAAGTGGTGTTCATGAGCAGGCTGAATTAGATTTTCACCATAAATTATGTTAAGTAGTGATGGTTTAATATGCTTGCAAAAATGTCCGCTATAGATAGAAAACTAGAGCGAGTTATCATTTTTTTTTGGTTTCCCCTTCCAGCATGTAGGCTGAGAGCCACTAGCAGTTTTTCTTCAATGTGATTAGCCTAATGAATCTGGGCATCAGGATTATCTTTAACATGTCAAGTGTGTGTTGGTCATAAAATTTTGTTTTGGCAATTCTATTGGTTACCAGAGAAACTTATGGTTTGATAATGAACATGAAGTTTGCAGAAAGGGAAGGAAAAAGAGGTCACGGCCTACGGTCTACGCGCCACTACACATGCGATTTCAACGCAAGCCTGACCAGGACCCCTGCGATTTTAACGCAAGCCTGACCAGGACCCCCACCGCTCGCATCAGGTTGTCATGAGCTTGCTTGTTATATGTCAATAGTTCTTAGATCCTGTGATTGCTGCGGCTCCAAGATTAAGTCTCTAATTCTCCAATATCTTTGATCATTTGGCAGCAACGAACACTGATCCTACTATTGCAACTCAATTTGAGGATGACAAAGCAATCATGTGAGGCCATGGCAATGTTGGGTTTCTACAGTAATTTTTTTGCAAAAAGAGAATCTTGTATGCATAGAGTACAAAATATAGTCTATTTACAAAATCTTTTCAGGGATGGGTGTAACTATTCGCGTCGAATCTAATGACAGTAATTAATTCATGATTTGCTACAGTGATGCTACAATACCATCCTCTAATCGTGCGGTCAAATGTCTCATTAGATTGGTCTCGCGAATTTACCAGGGTAATGGAGGTGGTTTTGTAATTAGACTTTATTTAATACTCTAAATTAGTGGTCAAAGGTGCAAACAGTTTTCGCGAAATTTTTTTCACCCCAAACCAAACATGGCACATAATTCTTCTTCATGTTGAAATGTTTATGATGCCAATGTTCGTGTCATGGAGGTGGAGGATAGAGTGGATTTAGAGGGGGAGGGGCGGTGCCATGGAGATCAAGTCGGGTGGGAGGGGCGGGGCAAGAAACGGAGAAGGAAGAAGAGGTGATCGTTTATTAAGTTGAGTCGCGCCACACCGCACGGCGCGACTCCCTGAAGAGTCACGCCACGCCGGATGGCACGACTCGCTGAAGAGTCACGCCAAAGCATGTGGCGCGACTCAGCCTTGCCAGGTCAGCTGAGTTGTCAGCGTGGCAGGTTGGTCGCCCCAAAGTATGTGGCGCGACCCTTCAGTGAGTCGCGCCACGAATTTTGGCGTGACTAAAAGGACTAGTTCTTGAAAATTTACATCCATCTATGTTATTATTAAAATTTTAGATTAAAAGGATTAAAATAAAAAAAATTCCCGTGGCGAGGCAGGTTTAGCGCGCGCTTCAGCTGTGGCAAAAAGCGATCAAGGTGATGGTCTGCTGGTCTGCACATCGGGTGCTCGGTAAATTGCCCTAGAGGCATTCACCGCTTGCCAAGTGTGTGAACCCGTGCGGCTGGTCAGGTCTGAGGTCACGGCACGTGGGCAAGCAGGGACAATGGCTCTTTGCCGAGCGTCCCAAACACTGGGCAAAGCACCAATAACACTCGCCAAAGGGTTCGCCGAGTGCGGCACTCAGCAAACTCCACACGACGACAGTTGTGACGGCGAAGCAGGCTTTGCTGAGTGTCTTTTCTTCTCGGGCACTCGGCAAAACTTTGCCGAGTGTCTTTTCTCGGGCACTCGGCAAAACTTTGCCGTGTGCCAAAATGCCCTCGGCAAAATAAAGTAAAGAAACATGGTTTATGTGCATAAAAAAAATAAAAGCTGATCAGTGAACAAGTAGTACATACAAATGCCACGAGTTTCGAAGGTCCATTCATCAAGAAACAAGCTCACTTACAGTGCATCAGCATACATCATAAGATGCATCAACAATAAGAACATGGACATTTATTCATCTATAAATATGAGCTAGTCCAATGTTTTCTCACAACTGTACGTGTCATGAGGTTCCATGTCAGGCAGCAAGTACAACTGTATGTGGAACAAATAACTAAATTTGCCGACACACTAAGTATCATAAGGCGCTAACTGCACAGCTCAAACTCCAAAAGACTTAACTACAGAGAACACATAGCCTATACGCCACAATCCAAAGAGCTATACACCAGGAGTACGGATGAACACTTGACTCCTTTTAATGCATCTTCATGTATATGATAATTTATCTTTAGGAAATCCAGAATAGAACACAGCTTTGAACAGCTTGTTGTTGACACCATAAAGCATGCTGCATAGCATCTCCTAGAACTACCTGAAATTCAATACAAGCATGCTGGTTTTTAGTTAAGATCAAGTCATGAAAAAATTGAAGTAAATTATGTGCGTAGCTTGTCAAATTTCTGCAAAAGTGATGGCAAGAATAAAATGAAAGAAGCCCAAGGTGGGACAGATATGATCACGAAGACAAGTTGCAAGATGAACCAAATACTTGGTATTAGGTTGTAAACCCAAGTTTATTTGCACCTCTTGATTTGCTTGAAGACTCTAATGCACAAAAGATACACATTTGATTGCACTTAAAATGAACAGAACTAACACCATGGTGCTTTTGAGCTGAGAGCTACATTTTTGCTAGGCTAACCAAACTAAAAAGCTGTAAGCAACTTATAGATCATATATATATTTCACTTTTTGCATTCAAGATATGTCTAATCACTCATCTTTTTACATAGTACCACATTCAAGATCTATTTATTATCCTGTAGTGTCCAGAAGCAAGAAAGTGGGTACTGGGTAGCTAGGTCATTTGTTCACCATTAGGAGAGAGTACACAAATAGGAAACTTAAGCTTATTTGCTTGCAATTAATTTCAGCCCAAGGTGCAGGTATATTCAGATTACCAAAATAAAATAAGTTGGCATGTAATGCGAAACATGTCTAGCAAAATTGAAGACTGTAATGGATCATATAAACAAAACTGTCTACAGAAGCATTTTCAGTAAAAATAACAGTGACTATGGCATCTCTAGAAGCAAAATTGTTGCCTCATAATTAACATGCTATTGACAGAACAAGAAGCAGCTGAGGTAAGATAGCATACCTATTTGGTCCAGTAACTCAATCTATGACTCCCAGCTAGTTTTGTTAACTTCTAATAAACAGCTCAGGTTTTCTTTGAAGATATACTGCTAAAATCTGTTAAAATTTCCAATCCCAAGATCAGCTAAAATATCGAAATTAATAATCCTAGAACATATACTGCAGTTTAATGGAAGGCATGAATATCTATCCATTCAAGCAATCTGTCCAACAAATGAAGGTAAGACATCTGATCAATGCTAACCTTTGAAAAAGAAACACTGAGCAGCTCCTCACAAATTTTGCCAAAACACTCTTGGTCTCCTTTGGAAGCTTTATTGGGGCAACATAATAGAATCCTTAATTTGTTCCCTATACAGTGGAAGTATATGTCAGTTGAGAAAGGACTAAAACTAATTGTTTCTAAAATAGTGTCATATGAACCGATAGTAATCACAGCTGGGTGCTAGTCTGCTAGTTCAAAATATTTGAACAGCTTAATTCCTTTCCCGCAGACAGAGGAGGTCGGTCTAGTAAAATTTGGTAGAACCTTCTAAGCAAAGCAGTGAAAAATTGATGCTTATCTAGGGACAATAGTACCAGTTACGTGGGAATCGCTAGCCTAATCCCAATTTACATCAATATCGCCTCAAGGACACGAATTCGAGGCTTCCCACAACATTTGTCACCACGCCCTTACCCTATCGAATCCGGCTTCAGCTGCAGTGCCGACCTGAGCTCGAGGAAAGCTTGGGGTTGGAGAGCTGCAGCGCCGGCCTGAGGTCGGGGAGGAGTGCGCCGGCCCGAGGTCGGGGAGGAGCATCGCCGGCGCTGAGGTAGTCGCAGAGGAGCAGCGCCGGCCCGAGGTTTGGGAGGAGGATGTGGCGGTGGCGGGGCAGATCCATCCAGTACCGAGGTCGGAAAAGGCAGCTCCGGCGTGGATCCGGCAGGCAAGCACGGCGCCGGCGGTGGCGGTGTCCTGGAGCTGCGAGATTAGGTTGAGAGGGGAAAGGAGGCGGCGGGCCGGCGCGGCGGCGGCCTGGAGGCGGGGTGTGGCGGCCGGCCGGCGGCGGCGTGGAGGCGGCTGGCCGGCGGCGGCATGGAGGCGGCGCGCGGCTGGCTGGCGGCTCTAGCCTCTGCGCGTTGTGTGGGTGTGGATGTATGCATCAATGCGGGTGCTTAAGTGTGAGGATGACCTACTTTGCTATAGTTGGGCAAACGGGCCGGGCCCGGCACTACAGGGCACGGGCACGGGCACGGCACTAAGTGGCACGGCACTAAGTGGCACGGTTGATTAACTGTGTCGTACCTGTTAGTGCCGCCGTGCCAAATGCCAGGCACTAGCACGACACGGCTATCAGTTAGCCGGGTCGTGTCGTGCCAAGGGGCACGTTAGTGCCCGGGCAGCACTAGCACGGTAGTGCCAAAAACACTCATTCAACTCAGAATTTATAGTAGATTCAAACAAGCACATAATTTAACTCAGAAAACTCAGCACAAGATCTAACAAAAGATAAATTTTATTAGGAGCTTGTGCAATGGCTGCCTCATTAAAAACCTCTCTAGATAAAACTCACCCTTGTGAGAAACTCTAGAGAGGGAAAAAGAGTACAGCCAAACTCCAATAATGTTCATTACATCACAGTCCAATACTTAAAGTTCTAGAGTGTTCATAAACCATAAATATTACAGTCCATTACATGAATAATTACTAATCAAGATAAAGTTTTTCAAAAGCTTGTTCAAGCTCCTTGTCTTCCACATTATGCTGCAGCCTTGCTTCTGCAGCCTCCCGGTCCTTGATGCAGGTCAGCATCTCCACCATTTCAGGCTTCAGATTCCTTCTTCGCTCCTCGATGATCCTGCCAGTCATACTAAAAGTGGATTCTGAAGATATGGTAGAAACAGAAACAGTTAAGATATCTTTAGCCATGATTGAGAGTACTGGGTATGTAAGTTTGTGCTGATGCCACCAGTTCAAGATGTTGAAGTCATCAATTAGGTGGTTGACAGTGTCATAGTCCAAGTAGGACACAAGTGTAGAAGCATTGGAAGCTGAAGCTGATGACCTTACCGCATGCAGCAGAGAGGTAGCAGATGTATCTCTAGACATGTTAAGAGTACCAGGCAAGCTACCAGAAACCAAACCAGTAGCATCATCATCATCATATATTTCATTCCAAGCAGATCTTGACTTACCAGACAGGACAGGAGGGTCAGTCCTCCTCAACCTAACAGCACCATATTTCTCTTCATACTTATTGTACACATCAGTAAGTCTAACTCTAGTGCCAACCAAATAAGTAGAATAATCAGTACTGGTGAGACCACCTAACCTTCTAATCACCCTAGTAAAACCTTTCATGCAAAAGAGTACAGCAAAGGTATGTCCCTCCAGTACTTATTATATTTGTCTATCATAGGTTGCATCACAGATCTGATGTGTATATCATTAGCATAATTTTTTAGGTGCAGAGCAATCTTAACAAGATAATGAATCATAAGTGGAGATGTAGGATAGGACACACCAGACAATGTAACTGTTGAATCATAAAACAGCTCAAGAAATGATAAAACTTTTTGTGCAGTCATCCAATGCTCATCAGTTAACAAAAATGGCTCACCTTCAGACCTAGGATACTGAGCTTGGATGAAAGTAGTGAAAGAGGACTTATGAGGAAACAAATGTTTAAGCATTAGGTAGGTAGAATTCCACCTAACCTCCATGTCCAGCTGAAACTTTCTAGGCCTAACACCAGTTGCAATGCAGTAACTTTTATATGCAGCAATTCTTTGATTAGATGAATTTAAGAATGATATTGTAGTTCTAAATATTTCTATCAGAGGCTTCAGAGTAGTTAAGGCCTCCTTGACAATCAGATTGAAAATATGACATGCACAACGCTGATGCAAGAACATAGAATTAATAGAAGATGATGCAATGTCATTACATGATGTATACTCTGGTTCATCAGTAATATCAAAACCAAGGTAGTGAGACAGGATAGGTTTAAATTTTGGCATGGCTGAAGCATTAAATGATGCATTGTCTAAAGTAACAGTAAACACATTATCAGTCAAACCATAATTAGCAAGAACAGATGCTATACGGTCAGCAATATTTTGTCCATTGTGGGACACATCAATAAGAACTAGACCAAGAACCCTCTTCTCTAATTGCCGGTCAGAGTTTATGTAGTGAGCAACAACACTGAGATAATCCTCTTTGGCATTACTAGACCAAATGTCAGAGGTTAGACACACACAATTAACAGAAGTACCAAAAGTCTCAACAAGTTTAGCCTTGCAATCAGTGAAGTATTTCTGTATGTCTCTAGTGGTGGTTTGCCTAGACACTCTAGCATATTTAGGATTGTGAGCAGTTTTAATAAACTCTTCAAAAGCCTTAGATTCACCCATAGAGATAGGAACATCAAGTCTAGCAATCAATCTAACCAGTTGAGTACGAGCAACTAGAGGACAGTAGTCCCAAGTACGCATACTACCATCAGGACTAAAAGAGATTTGAGACTGAGACATGCGAGTTTTTTCATGCCTCTTAACACAAGAGGCAATGTGGCATGAAAGATGACCAGTGCCACCACTAGAAAAACCAGAGTAGATCTTAGAGCAATGTAGGCACCTAGCTCCATACGTGACGGTCTTACCATCAGCTGTGGTTTTGAACAGCTTCTCGAAATCATCCCAAACAGGAGAGGTAGAGGGACGTGAGCGCTTGGCGCTGTTACCGGCTGGGGGAGGTGCACCACCGCAGGCAGGTACATGTGACACCCCGGCCCAGGGCTTAATATGATTAATAGGATACTCATACCAACAGGTTGCAACTTCTTTTCCGGAAGCCGGTCTCCAAAGAACTCCGAGGTTAAGCGTGTTTGGCCCGGAGAAATTTGGGGATGGTGACCGACCGGGAAGTTCTTCCCGGGTGCGCACGAGTGAGGACAAAATGTGCAGAAAAGACTGGTGTTGGTCTGTGAGGACAGTCTATGTCCTAGAAAGCAGCCAGATGTAAGCGGGCCTGGCCTCGGGGAGGCGGGACGTTACAGTACAGTAGGGCCATCATCGTCGATGTTGATGGGATCATCAGCACCAGGGCCGAACAAGGCATCACGGTCCTCGCGCAAGTCATCCTCGTCATCATCTCCGGCCATCCCGCACAATCGCCGCTACTAGTTCTCGGTCACACCGAGCTCCACCGTCTCGTCGTCAGATCCGGCCATCGTCACTCGCCAGTGACCTAGTTAGGGTAAGAGAAAAAGGTGAGGAGAGTGAGAGATCGAGAGGCCGAGAGCGTCTGCGCGAGAGCGAGATGAAAGGATAGAGGTACTTACGCGAGATCCGGAGCACCAGAGTCCGGCGGTGGCGACGGCGAGGAGGATGACAACGAGAAGAGGATGCTACATCGTCTATGCGAGATCGAGACGATGGGTCTAGATGGCCGTGCCGTCTGCTAGTGTCGGCCCCGCACCCCGGCCTTCGCCCTCTGGGGCTCCGAGCTACTCACCGGAGCTCGGGAAGAGGAGAGGAGAGGAAGATCGAGGAGAGGACGAGAGGCGAGAGGGTGAGAGACTGAGAGGCGAGAGTGAGACGAGCGGCGGCCGGCGGAGGGAGAGAAATGATTAGGGTTAGGGTTGGGAGGGGGAATGGCTGGCGCCGGGCCTTATATAGCCCTCCCCCCCAACGGTCAGATCGCCCCCCAACGGGCAGATCCAACGGTCGACGGAGACGCGGGGGGAGGATGGCGCCGGGCTGGACGGGCCGCCGTCGTGCCAAACGGGCCGAGGCCGTGCCTTCCCGTGGTGGGCCCTTAGCCGGGCTGTGCCCGTGCTAGTGCCGCGGGCCGAGATCGCGGCCCAGGCACGGCCCGGCCTCTGGCACGGGCACGACACGGGCCCGCGGGGTAACGGGCCGGGTCAGTGCCATGCTTTTTCGGACCGGGCCCGTGCCGGCCCGTTGGGCCCGGCCCGTTGGGCCCGGCCCGTTTGGCCAACTATATACTTTGCCGAGTGCTGTGATCTGGTGCCATCAGGGACACTCGGCAAAGAAAGATTTTTTTTAATTTTCTACTTTATCTTACTTTTCAATACTAATTTTTTTGCCATATTTCTTTGAATGTGTATTGAGATACTTGGTTAAATTTACTCAACAATGCATATTTCATGATCGTACGAATATTAGTCCATTATTTTGTACAGTTATATCTCAAATTCATTTTATATGAATTAAACTTCTATAATTGCTGTTAAAAAATAAAAATTATCAAATGGATTTAAAAAATTATCAAAACTTCACATGAAACAATCTATTTTGTCTATTGCCTATACAAAAATTTTGAAGTCAAACCCCAATTCAACTGTCATTTTGAATCGCAATCTTACATAATCCTTCTCAACTGTACGATTCTTCTTCAGAGATGCTACAGATTTAAGCAACGTATGTGACAAATTATGCGAAACCTTCTTAATTTTTATCACAATCTTCACATATGATATCATGATATCTTGACAAATCTCATGATTTTTAGAGTTGGTTTGCTTTTTATAGAATTTTAAAACAATGCCGCCGCTCGTTCGTGGTCATGATTCTTGAACAAGATGTTCAAAATTTCCTTTCATTTGCCGAATATGGCCTAATATTGAAGTCCATAACATGAATATAATTTTTCCAATCATTTTATTCCACTATTCGAATCACTTTAGAAAAAATTTGACTTATAGCTACAAATTTCTTTTAATAAAATAAATTAACTAAATGTAGCAAACAAGCCGGAAAAGATACTAAATTTTAACATAGAGTATCACTTAAGATATGAGGAAAGTAAAAAAAAATTGGAGGACAGAAGAGGCAATTTTTTTTTGATTTGCGGAGTGCCACCTCAAGACACTCGGCAAAGTTAATGGTTTGCCGAGTGTAAAAGAATACACTCGGCAAACCGTGGACTTTGCCGAGTGTAAAAAAACATTCGGCAAATCATGGACTTTGCCGAGTGTATTATAGTTTATACTCAGCAAATGTATTGTTTGCCGAGTGCCCGATGAAATGCACTCGGCAAACCTGTAGGCACTAGGCAAACATGGGATTTCCGGTAGCGACGGCCGCTTCGCAAGATGGCCGGCTTTACGGTACGGCGGTGAAAGAAAAGGCACCGAGGCGACGCGGGCAGCCTAGCAGTTCAGCATGGAAGGGACGTCGTCGGCGATGTTAAGGCGATGGTGGCTGTGCAGCTACGGTGTGGCGGCGATTCGGAATCGTCGGTGTCATGGTAGTCGTTGCTGACGTCCGGCGGCGAACTTGGCTTGGCCACTGCTTCGTCATCGATGTCGTCCTTCGGCTCCTTCACTCCTTTCTCTAGGCGCTCGGTGGATTGGCTGTTATGGTGCAGGCCTTGGCGAAGCGAAGAGGTTGGCGGAGCCGTGTCGTCGGGACGAGCAAGGGTGACGGACAAACGAACGGATAATATCCATAACACTTTCATCCCTACCTGTAGTCCACAAGGCCACAACGGAGCTAGGAGGAGGCGCATGCGGCCCACGCCATGTTGCAGCTGAGCGGGCGCCTAGAGTACCGGAGTATTGGCGCTACGTTGGTCGGGTGCGGAGCGGCGCGGTGTGGCCGGGGACGGAGCTGGGCGATCAGTACGTGATTTTCGCTGGCCGCCCGACTCCGGCCTCGCATCCCGCAGCGCCGCCGCGGGCCTCGCCCCACCCTACGCAGGCCGCCACTCGCCCACCACCCACGCCACTCCCGCTGGCCGCCCTCGGCTCGCTCCCACCGGCCGCCCCCGGCTCCCATGTACTTTTATTTCGTTTCCACCGCTAATCCCAGCCCCAGCTGAAATGAACTCCGGCGTGGCGCTACTAGAGAAGAGCCCATCGGCACCTGTTAGTAAGGGCCGTACCGATTCTTGAACCGGTACTACGAAACTGAGAAGAGTCTCGGTCTTCATCACCGGATAAAATAACCAGTACTTAAGGCTCTCTTTTGTACCGGGTGAACGTTCCATCCGGTACCAAACAAAAAAGATATATTAAACCCAGAAAGAGGTCCGCACACATGCAGGTCCTAAGTCCCAAGTCACATGATTTTTCACGCGAAATGCGCGCGCGTGCGGTGGCCGGGATTTGAATTTAGAATCTTTTGCCTCGCGTGTACCTTCCTTACCATCTCACCTACACATCACTTGTGATGGGAAGAGAGATATTTTTCTAAGTAACACATGGATGAGCCTTAGGTACCGGGTGATAATACCAATCAGTAACTAAAGCTATCGTAGGCACCGGTTGGTGTTACCACCCGCACTACGGAAACAGTCAGTTTGTCATGTGTCTGGATTTTTGCCGTGTGCAAATTTTCGAGCACACAGCAAACTTAACATTTACCGTGTGTCAAATCAAAAACACTCGGTAAAATATTTGCCGTGTGCCCAGATCTGAGGCACACAGCAAACAACTCCCCCCCACCCCCACTTACCCACAATTATTAACCCGCACCGCCTCCTCCCTCAGATCGATACGCCACCTCCATCACTCCCTCAGATCCGCCGCCGCCCCCTACTCTCCTGCCTGCTCGCCATCTCCCTCCCATGCCTCCCCTCCCCTCCCCCCTCCGCTCGCCCCTCCCCGGTAGTGAGGAGCAGTGGCGGGGCGAGGAGCGGCGGCGGCTTACTGGGACCGCCCGCAGGGCGCCGCGTGAACTTCGGCTCGAGCTCAGGCAGCGGTGGCGGACGGCGCGAGCTCCGGCAACGTCCGCGGACGGCGCGGCGCGAGCTCTGGCAGCGGCGGCCCCTGCTCCTCCTCCTCCGGTGCGGCGTGGCGGCCCCTGCTCCTCCTCCAAATCCGGAACGCGCCCCCCTCCATCTCCTTCCCCGGATCCGGCGTGAGGCCCCTCCCTCTCCTTCCCCGGATCCGGCGCACGCCTCCTCCCTCTCCTTCCCCGGATCCGGCACGCGGCCCTGGACCCTCCTTACCTGGCGGGTGGCCGCACCATCACCGTTAGGCGTGGCGGCGAGGGCGGATCCGGTGACCTCCTCCTTCGGTGCTCGACATCAACGGTGGAGGGGGAGATGGCTCCAGCGGGGGGGGGGGGGGGGGGGGGCAGCGGCTTCCAGTGGTGGCGGTCTGTTGGCGGCGGCGGCGTGCGGCGGCAGGGAGCAGTGGCGGGGGTGCGGCCGGCGGTGGGGTAGTGGCCGGGCCCGATTTTTTATTTACTATTTATTTATTTTGCCGTGTGTCGGAAACTATGTCGTGTGCCATGAGCACTTTACCGGCCGAAGTATGCCGTGTGCATGTTGCCGAGTGTTGCACACGGCAAAGCTTTTGCCGTGTGCAATATGGGCTTTGCCGTGTGCCCCAGCCACACAGCAAACTACTCGATTCCGGTAGTGCCGGTAGGTACCGGTTGGTGTTATCACCCGGTACCTAAGGCTCTTCATAGACTTCCGTCCACCTCAAAAGTACCGGCATGAATAAGAACCGGTACTACTGATACTTTTGAGTTAAACGAAATTTATTCATTTAGTAAATTTTCAGAATTATATCATAACTAATATTTATAGTTTGAAACAAAATATAGCAACTCACTACAGGATATTCGCACATAAACAACCATATCTTAGCGACCACCAAAGATTTCCGGTCTCCAATACTATGTTGACTGACGATTAGGACTAATTCTAGTCATCGACGACAGCAGAAGAGTGCGGTTGTTAATCCTCCCTCGGATGTGGTCGTCATCGGGGCATGGAGTTTCTACTATTTTCCGCAATAAAAAAATCGGTTCCCGTTCACGATATTAGCTAACCTCCGTCCAGAACTCCAGATTCACAATTTTGCGGCCCTTTTCTCCCTTCGTTATTCATCTCCTTTAGCCTGCTCCAACTAATCACCGGCAGCTGTGAGACGGCGGCGGCAGGGTTTGCAAACTTGCAACCTTTCCACTGGCCATTAACCCTCGTCTCTGTCTCATCTCAGGGACTGGACGTCGGCATCAACTGAGTTCAAGAGGGATTGGTGCAGATCTCCAAACGGCAGGGCCATACATGGGGAGGACGCTTGGGCTTGCCCCTCCCTGCGCAGGCATGGCAGGCCATGCAAATCTGTACATACATATCAGGTAATCTCAAATCAAACCCTAGAATTGATCTGATTTCTTTCACGGATAAATTCGTAGAAATTTTGTGCATCTATCTTGTGCAATATGGAAACGTGATTTCTATATTTATGCAAGTTCCATCACACCAGGTCGGATCCCATTCATGCTCCATGTTTCCTTCCGCTGTGAATACCATACAACTTCCCAGCGGAGTATCAAGTTGATTAAACCTGACGATAGAAACAGAATTTTTAGAGTTCTAGTTTCTGGACAATTCTATATAGTTAAGGGTTTGTCCACAAGATAAAAGGGTAACTTTAGAAACTAATCAAACCTATTACCACTACTGGAGAAGTGGATATTGGTACCAGCACGTTAGTGCCGGTCAACCAGGAGCCGGCACTAACGTTGCGTGAACAGTACCCGGCGGGCACATTAGTGCCGGCTAGCAACCCCAGCCGGCACTAACGTGCCATCCCCCAACGGTCAGCAGCGCAGCCACAACGGTCAGAAGCCATCTTAGTGCCGGCTGGGGAGCCTGGCCGGCACTAACTTGGCACGAGCAAGTTAGTGCCGGCTAGTAGTTCTAGCCGGCACTAAACGTCGATGTTTAGTGCCGGCTAAATCCACTAGCCGACACTAACTTGCCCCTTATAAACCATCCCCTCCTTTCACTCTTCTTTCACGGTGCTGTCCATTTTCTCTAAAATTTGTGAGGATTTCATCCATCCAAGTGCACCAAAGTTTAGTAGTTTCTTTCACTCTTCTTTCATGGTGTTTATTCTTTGTTTCATGCTTTCTAGATAAAGAAAATAGTGATTTTAAGGTTGAGGAAAAATGAGCATAATTTTTCAATTTGTTCATTAATTTGAGCAAAGTAGGATTGATTAGTTAATTTTTAGAGAAGGTTTACTAGATAGTTTGACTATGACACATTTAGAGTAATTTTTTTGAATTATTTCACGTGGGCATGTGTATATATTATTATGCAAAATTTTAAGGATTTTAAGGATGAGGGAAAATGAGCATGATTTATCAATTTGTTCATTAATTTGAGTAAGGTAGAATTATTTGTTATTTTTTAGAGAAGGTTTACTAGACTATCACACATTTAGAATGATTTTTTCGAATTATTTCATGGTGACATGTGTATATGTTATTGTGCCAATTTATTGTGCTATTTACTTTAGGTTTACTAGATAGGTGGCCTATGACACATTTACAATTTTTTTCGAATTACCTAATAGTAACTAGTTTTTAGGGATAATGAGCATGATTTTTTTTTAATTTGTACATAAGTTCCATAAGAAATAAGTTTCGCCGATAGTTTGCATATTCTTATTTCTTTGGATGGTTTGTGTTGGATGTTGAGACATTTATTTGTGTATGTTCTTTTAGCGACAATTATGCCAATTGGAGATATGTAGAATTAATTTTTATTTTTTATACGGTAATTAATTACAGATGGACCGGCAATGGATACACGACAGTCGGAGCACCTCGGCGTGGATTCAAGGTTTAGATTCTTTTCTCAAGGTGGCAATGGCAAATAGGTCGCCAAAGGGTTTAATGTGTTGTCCATGCAGTGTTTGCGAAAATAAAAAGAAATTCCGGAAAAGAGATACTCTATTGAATCACCTGGCCTTGAATGATTTCATGAGTAACTATACCATTTGGACCAAGCACGGCGAAGTTGGAGTTATGATGGAAGATAATGAAGAAGATGCCGATGATGATAACAACCTTCCAGATTGGGCATGGGTTCATGAAGCAGGTGGCTTTCAAGATGAACCAATGGACGAGGGTGAAGCAAATGTTGCACAAGAGGAGCCACTTGACGAGCTAGGTCAGGCGTTGCTTGATGCACAGAAAGACAGTGAGATTGTGAAAGAGGCATTAAAGTTCGAGAAGATGTTGGAGGATCACAAAAGGCCGTTGTTCCCTAGTTGCAAACTGTAGCAGAAGAAGTTGGGTACCACGCTGGAGATGCTGAAATGGAAGACAACTAATGATGTCACCGATAAGGGATTTGTTGAGCTATTAAAAATTGTAAAGAACATGCTTTCTGAGGGTAATGAACTGCCGTCAATAACATACGAAGCTAAAAAGATGGTTTGCCCTCTTGGATTGGACGTGCAGAAGATTCATGCTTGTCCTAACGACTGCATCCTATATCGAGGCGAATACGAGAACTTGGAAGCTTGTCCTGTTTGCAGCGCTTTGCGGTATAAGATCAGGCGAGATGATCTAGGTGATGTTGATGGGCAGCCGGTAAAGAAGAGAGTTCCCGCAAAATATGTTCGATTGCTTGAATAGTATCAAGGTCCCATCTGGGTACTCGTCAAATATACTATAAATCCTATAAGCTACACATAATTGATAATGGAAGCATATTAGTTAATTTACTTCAATTACTATTATTATTGTATAGATATAATTAATAATATGCTTAAAATAAATATATCAATTTTTGTTATATTAATCTAATTATTAAGCCTATTATGAATAAATTTACTAGTATTAAAAATTTTGTGGAAAAGAGATTTGGCGCGGCCAAATTTTCTTTCCCGCCAGTTTAGACAGATTAGTGCCGGTTGGTAATACTAGCCGGCACTAACGTTCGTATGTTAGTGCCGGCTAGGATTACCAGCCGGCACTAACTTGTCCCGATGATGTCACAGGGGCACGTTAGTGCCGGCTGATAATACCAGCCGGCACTAACCAAACACTCCCCAACAAATCCCCTTCCCTTCTCTCCCACAAATCACAATTTTCAGATCGACATCGTCGCCCCGGCCGCGCGTCCTGCTCGCTCGCCCGCGCGCATGCGCCGCCGCCCCAGCTCCCGACCGCGTGTGGATCCCCAGCCGGCCCTCGCCCACGTGCACGCTGCGGGTCGCCATCGACCTCCTCGGCCCGGCACGCCGTGCCGGCCGCGCAGCCCTACGCGTCCCCCGGCCGCCGCCCTGCCCCCGCCGCCCCAACCTCATCCTCGAAGTTCGCGCCCCGACCTCGTCATCCTCGGCACCCCGACGCCGCCCTGCGCCGGCCCCGTGCGCCGTCGCGACAACCTCGTCCCCGGCGCCGCGCCCCGACGTCGCCCTGCACCGGCCACGACCACCACGGGTGCACTCTTGGTAAGGCCGATCTTCCGGTCCTTTGCTTGCTTCACTTCCTCTCACTGCGCCGTTGTCTACCCCTGCTTCCTCGCCCAGGCTTTTGCTGCCCACTGTCGGCAGCACGCCATGCTTAACCCTTAGCAATTAGCACCGGCACGGGTAGCCGAGAAGCTGATCTTACTGTTCGATCATCTCCCATTAGAGGGAGGACACCGAGGAAGCCATCACAACCCTTTGAACACTCGCGAGACAAATTCTTTTGCTGTGTTCTTGTCAAACCAATTCCTTTGCTCTAGGATTCAGATTCCTATTTTCCCCCATATTCGTGTTTATGCAGTTTTTAGTTTTCTTTTTCAGTAGAGGAAATAGAAGCAAGTAAATATTGATGAAGTGTTCCATTGCGATTACATTCAGGTGGTTCCTTATCTTTCTATCTGTGGTAGATGTAGCCTTCGAGGTTTAACTGAGCTTGCAATCAAATTTCTAGATGCAAGATAACCTGAATTTACTTTGATGTGTTCAGCAGTGTGCCATCTGCTTCTGAATTTTATCAATTGATTTATATTACCTTATTGTACCATACAGCTACTGTAATTTTAGACCTTTAGTACTGGTTTCCATCACTGCAGTTTATAACATGCCAGTTCATGTGCTAGACTGCAGATAGTCATGTTTGTTTCTAGCTGCTAAGGAAAATGCCTTAGTGTGTGCCAAGGCAAAGTTGCTGCTAAGAAATTCTTAGCTTCCTTATATTTGCAAAGCCAGTTTGACCAGTTATTTTTTATCAGGCTAACACTTGGCACTTCCATCGAATTAGTATTACCACTGCCATACCAATATAGCTACTTATGCAGACATTCCCATTTATGTATTAACTTGATAGAAGTGCAATATAGGATGTTAATATCCTGTTTTGAGTACACTCACACTTAACCCTTCTTAAGGTTTTGAGTTATACTTTATGATAGAAGTGCAATATAGGATGTTAATATCTCTCACCTAATTTATTTCTTTTTAAATAAATATTTGCTATACTTTATGACATTTTCTGGATATATTTTATCTAAAGATTAAACACTACCTAAAGCTTGCATTTTGAAGACAAGGATTGCTGAAGTATATACTGGTGATAGCTTAAGCTCCTAAAATAAGTCGATAGGCAAATGAAAGTGTAAAAAATAGATGCATTCTTCTCACAGGTACCAAGATCTAGGTGTACAACTCGTTAAGGCAAGATAAATCAAAGTAACAAGATCTCATCGAGGTGATAAATACTGCATGGAGTCGCTATCTCCGCAAACACATAGGCTTGAAAGGTGAAATCGAGCCTCTTCATTGGCTGACCGATTTTCCGGTATGAATATATTCTAGCTACTAGTGTCATTCGTAATAAACATCAGGAAAATTTTATATTGTAACCCACATTTGCCCATAGTGTTGGAGACAGGAGCTAGGAAACAACTTATGTGGATACTACGTATGCGAGTGGATCAACACCTATGCGAGTGAAAAAGGGCAAATGACACAGGAGGCATTCAATGTACGTGAGCACAATCATATCTGCTCATTATTTTAATTCATTATTTTAATTCATTATTTTTTATTCTAATGTTTTTATATGAAAATATGACAGCGTTGGAGGATGAAAGAAGAACTCATTGAAATGGCTCGGGTCAAGGCAATTCAAGAAGCTATGTGCAGATTCCTGCTCGATGAAGTCATAAATCCTAAGGGGGAATTTCATGGCGATCTCCGTACAAGAGTCGCCAAAGAAGATCCGACGACGAGAAAGCTGATACGTTACTACAGTTGATGCTTAATAATTTGTAATATTTCAAGTACTTTTGAACTCCTAAGTGTTCCATATATGAACTCTATATGTATGTATATATATTATATATATGTAATATTATATTAGTGTGATGCGATCCTAATATTAGTGTGCAATAAGTTAATAATACGGTTATAATATTATTGTGCAATACGATACTAATACGGTCCTAGTATTAGTCTGCAATACGGTCCTAATATGATACAAATACGCATAGCAATATGTATAAAAACAAAAAGAAAAGAAAAAAAAAGAGAAAAACATTTAGTGCCGGCCAGTAATACCAGCCGGCACTAAAGTGGATGCCTGGGACCGCTCGTGGCCGCGCACGTTGGTGCCGGTCAAAGTAGTCGGCACTAACGTGTTGTCACGTTAGTGCCGGCCATTTAGTGCCGGTCACAGGGACCGGCACTAACACGTCCTTTAACCGGCACTAATAAGCCTTTCTCCAATAGTGTACTTTGTGAGAAGTATATATACTATTTTTCTGAGAAAATATGTATGATACCACTTTGCTGGAAACGGGAAGTATGTACAGTCTTTTCTGAAATAGTACGATACTTCTTTATAAAATATATACCACTAAATTTATTTTGTGTCATTTCTTGTTATCTGAGGTACCAACTTTTTTCACCAGTTCTGTGTTAACCAAGTCAATTTGCCTTGGCATCCAGGAGTAGTGGACGCAGCATGCTGCTCCAAAATGCAGGCACAGGAGGGTGTTTTAGCACACCGATTATTTAATTTCTATTATTTTCCATTTCGGTGCCGTAGGGGGAGCATGGGGCTTTCCATTTTGTGTCTGGCTTGTCTTGTGGCCAATTGAGCATGTGTTTGCTCGGATGAGTTCTCCCTGCCGTGCTGAGATGTATGTTTGTGAACTGTGGCATGAGAAGGGGAAACCGAATGGATGGGTTCCGTATTTTGTTGCAGCAGTTACCTCTTACCTGAGCTCTCTACATGTGGCTTTGATGTTGGTTTGCAGCAGCTAATAGCTCATCAATCTCTTCTAACGTGAGGGAGCTCTAATTATTATTCTCATTCTGTTGCGTTTATTATTATAATCTTTTTGCCTACAAATTCATTTATATTCTTGATTTGATGGTTGCTGCAAGGCTTAGCTTTTTTTATATAAAGCTTCAGTGCTAGTATCCTAATTATTGAAAGCAACGTAATCATCGCTGTTGATTTCGTTTTTTCTTTTTCTTTTTTATGTATATCAGTACAGATGGTTGCCGCATCCAGGTGAGGATGGTGGAGCTGGAAGCCTGGAACAGAAGCTACGTTACCAGATGGACATAGACCGTAACGAGGACAAAGATAGCAGCAATGCCAGGTGCCATGTCTGACCTGTTCAGGCTTCACTACTACAATAAGAGTTTGTAGGGGCGGGCAAAATGTTATTTTTAGGAACGGGTAATGCACCAATCTTTATTTTTCGCAGCTAAAAATCTATTTCTAAAGACAGGTAATGCACCCGTTTTGAAAATCCATGGCCCGTCCCTGGAAATAGAGATTTTAGGGCGGGTCATGGGGTCACCGCCCCTACAAATCGAATAAAAAAACAAAAAAAAATGAGCGGCAGCAGGTGGCGCCGGCGTGCTCGCGCCGCCGCTGTGCGCCGTGGCCCTGCGCTGCCGCCGTGTGCCGAGCCGCTGCTGTGCGCCAGGGCCCCGCAACGCCGCACGCCCGCGGGCCACGCCGAGCAGGGGCCCAGCGCCCCCATGGGGCGCGCCGCGCGCTCGCGTGCCGAGCCACACCGATGCCGTCCGCCCGCGCGCCGCCGTGCGCTCATCCGCCACCGCTTGTCGGTGCCGCGGGGCGCTGTCCAGGAAGTCCGCCACGCGACGTCGTACGCTTGCGGGTCCGACGGCAGCGGGATGAGCAGGTCCGCGGCCCTCACCTCGTCAAGCTGGGACCCGGCCTGCCGGATGAGGGGCGCGCGCGCGGACGACGAGATGTCCTCCGCCCACCAGTCCTTGCGGGACTGACTTGTGACCAGGTGACCTTGGATGGTGGCGATGGAGTCCTTCCACCCCTGTAGGCCGCACGAGCCCAAGAAGGTCTCCAGCTTGGCCACCAGGTTCCCCTTGACGATGGCCTCCGTCATTCGGAGGAACCGCTCGCGCGCCGCCGAGCCGCCGCTGCTCCAGGGAGGTGGCAGCGCCGCAGAAGCTGGGGAGGTGAGGTGCGGTGCGTGTGGCCGGGAGTGGAAGAGATGGGAAGAGGACCAAGAGTGGTCGTGTCTGGATAGTCATGAAAATTTTTTATTGCTTTACCACTAATTAAGGGTATTAAATAAAGTATAATCACAAAACACCTCCACACCTACGGCACTGTAGCAGTACTGTAGCTAATGAGGTCTTTGTCCGTGCGTTTAGAGGATGGTTAGACATGGTTACTGTAGTATTACTGTAGACAATCATGATGGAACTTGACTCATTAGATTCGTCTCGAAAAGTTACACTCATCCGTGAAAAGGTTTCGCAAATAAACTTTGTTTGGTACTTCATGCATACATTCGTCTTTTTGTGAAAAAATTTTCATGCTGTCATCCAAACACGGCCAAAGAGAGAGGTGGTGCGTGTGTTGCTGGTGCTGCTTTTTTTTAAAGATAAGGCTATCTCCAACAGTCGAGACCTAAATACAAGAGGCATTTCATGGTTTGGGTCGCACACAATCACAGGATCACGCACCCAAAACTCCTTTTCTCCAACAGCGGACGCAAACGCCGCCATGTCTCCTCGCCACACCGACGGCCGACTCCCCGCCGTGCCCCACCTCGATGCGGACCCGCCGCACCCCGCCTGGATGCGGACCCACCGCGCCCTCGGCTTCGTTGCAGCGCTAGCGCCTCCCTTCCTCTGCTCTCTCTCTCCCATGGCTGACGGCGGCAACAACCTCTCTCCTCCCTGCCTCCACCGCACAACCACGAGCAGCGGCGGCCTCCCTTCTCTCTCTCGTGAAGCACACCCCTGCTCCTCCGTCTCCCTGCGTTCCTCTCCTCCAGATCCACCAAGCAGCGCTGTAGCCCCCTCTGCTCAGCCTCCCGCTGCTCGACGCGGCCTGCGGCGGCGCGCTGGATCGAGTTCTGGAGCGACGCGGCGTTCGACCGCCGCCGCCGCGACTCGTCCTCCTTGGAGGCCTCCACCACGTCGTCGCTGTCCGACTCAGTTCCGTGCTGCGGCAAGGCAGGTGGAGGGACACGGAGGTGACTGAGATGGTCGAGGTGATGGCCGCCGGGGGAGCTCGCGCCGGGGGAGGGCCGCCGCCAGTGGAGGGCTTGGGCCGCCAGCTTGCCCAGCTCGCGCGGGGAGGAGCTCCGACCGCCGGGGTTCCCGCCGAGCGCCGAGCTTCGTCACGGGCTCGCCTCGCTGACCCTACAAGCGCCGCCGCGGGCCCGCCTCGCGGGCCCACCACTGGACGAATGCGTCGCGGTGGAGAGGGACGCAATTTTGCGTCGCCCATCAGCTGCGACGCAAAATGCATCCGGTGTTTGCGTCGTCAGTTGGAGGGGGGATTTGATACCCAAATGCACTGTGCCGAACGTATTTTGGGTTTGGGTTCCCATTTGGGTATGCTGTTGGAGTCAGTCTAAGGAAGAGAGAAAGGTACAGAGCGTGTGCATGTGCTGCTGTCCGCGCCGCCCCTTTCAATTTTTTCAGGCGGCGCCACTCCTGTTCAATTTTTTAGGCGTGGGAACCGAGCGTAGCTCGGGCGGCTAGCGCTCCAGGCATGGAGGCAGCCGATCCTGGGTTCGAGCATCGCTCGACCCTGAATTTCCATGGGTACTGTAGCGTGCGTGTGTGGGGTGTGCGTGTGTGTTGTGTGAGTGCTGCAGTATGGCGCGTTTCGAGACTACTCGGGCAGCCTCGTCTGCATTGAGTCCGGTCAGCGTGGGCACCCAAAATCTTACATGACTCCCTAGTGCTCCTGGGTGCTTTCAAAAAAAAAAATTTAGGCGCGGGTGATGCCTTCACCCGCCCCTGAAAATGATGCCCCATTTTTAGGGGTGGGTGATGGCGTCACCCGCCCCTGAAAATCCCATCTTTAGAGGTGGGTGGCGCCATCAGCCGCCCCTAGATGGGATTTCCAAGGGTGTGTCAAATGCTACAGTAGCACCACTCTTTTTGTAGGAACGGGGTACATTTGGACCCGTCTCTGGAAAAAAAACCGGCCGTTGCTACAAATGATTTCTGTAGTAGTGCTCGAGAACTATGTGGCCATTACCCCTGCGAACATGTTCGTGCACGGGAGGATTACCGGAGCACTGTGAAAATATTACTGGATTCATCTTCTAGAACTGTGAGTGAAATGGTGTAGTAACTGTAAAATGCAAGTAGTTTGGAACGAAGAGATTTGAGGCAATAAACACTTATTACCATCTTTTTCGTGATGATGTGCTGATTCAGTATAGTAGTTTGAAGCGAGGAGCTAATATTTTTCTTGGAACATCTGTTGGCCAAGTTCAGCCCATACATTTGATCTATGCTTCACATGTTATTTGTCAAGTTTTTATCAGGCTTTTAAATTTTACTACTATGAATGTTGATAAATATAATCCGAGTCCTAAGAATTCTCATCTAAGTATCTTTTATTTTTTTTTAAAAAAATCCCATAGCAACGCATGGGCACCCAACTAGTAGTATACTCCCTCCGTCCCAAAAAATAAATCATTCTGGGATTCAAAATTTATTCTAAAAAACAAGTCACTTTACCCTATTTAAAAAGTAAATGTGCATGTAAGAATTAATTACTGTCAAATATGGGTAATAAATAGGGCAAACATGGTCATTTTTCTTTCCGGATAATCTGTTCTAAAATTTTTAGGATGACTTGTATTTTGGGATGGAGGGAGTATAGTATAAGAACGCACACTAAATTGTGTTTAATTAAGAGGAATTGGGCAAGTAAATAGTATGCCGGAGCTTCTTCCGGAGCCAGGCGCAGGCAGGCCGCAGCCAGCAGAGCAGGTGGCCTAGTGGGGATGGCGGCCGGCTGAGTGGTTGGCGAGGGCGCAGCGCAGGCTGCAGCACGCAGCAGAGTAGGGTTGGCCTGCTAGGGCGGGCCGCGGAGGCGCGGCCCTGGCAGCCGGCGCCCTGTGCTCGGTGGGGCCGCGAGGAGCACCGAGGCCGGAGTGGTGGCGGTGCCGCGGCCGTTAGGTGGAGCGAAAGCGTGGCAGACCAGCATCTGCGACTAAGAAATGGAGACGCTTGCTGCTATTGGACTGTTGAGCCAAGTGTTCCTCGGGTATTACTGGGATCAATTTGGGCCGCATGCTCACTACACAGATCCGCCCACAACCCTTGACTCTGTAGTTTGCTGGGTTCTGGCTTGCCCAGGTGCGCAATGCGGCCCCTGCTAGCCGGCCGTAGCGGCCACCGGACATCATATCATAGCAACCGTTATTTGTGTTGTTATAATTCTACGGGGATGCAAATTGATCCTGCAATTTTGTGAGATCGTACCTCTTAACTTGATTCTTAAGAAGATTTCCAAACATTTACGTCACAAATAATAATATAGTATTTGCACCGGACAACTTCTTTCCTAGACAAGAACGAGGCCATAAGCTTTTGGGAACTATATTCTCTCTCAGACTCAGGTCGCAACAAAATCCAAAATTATTATAAGTTAATTATGGATAGTAAACATCTCTAATATTATTAGATTAATCACGGCTTTATTTTTTGACCAAAGGATTATCAATGATGCCGCTAGGAAAAATTTTAGTCTTTGTGTTTGCCGCAAGGGGAAAATGACCGCTCGCCCTGGTGGGCTAGCCGGCCTTACCGTACCCCTTTTGCGTTAAGCCCTTGTATATGATACACAATGCCCTCGAACAAATGTTAGTGGCAATACCAATATTCTGACAATAAAATATACTCAAATGTAGCCACATATGATGTTGGTGGCAATAGAACCACAACAGAGGCAACCAATGAGTTTTTTGATGCAATATAATAAGATCTTTTGCAACGCAGGGCAAGATTAAAGTAACATAGATTCATCGTGGCTATATTCACAACTACTTGCAACTAATCCTTTTTTGGATGAATATAACAAGAGCTATCGCAATGTAGGTCAAGATTATAGGAACACGATTTTATCGTGGCTATATTCACAACTACTTGCAACTATTTCTGTTTTGGATGCAATATAGCAAGATCCATCGCAACGCAGGTCAAGGTTGAGATGACGTAATTACGTCGTGGACATAAGTGCAACTACTTGCAACCAACTCTATAATGGTGGCAACACCTAGCTATCGCAACACAAAATAAACATTATCACCACTCAACACTAGTTGTGGCAATAGGAACCCATACTCGCAACCACCTTTTCCACCATAGCAATAGTGGCTCCCGCTTGCAACAGAGCTTATGACTAACGCAACACATAATTTCGGTGGCCCTAAGGCCTATATATCGCTACCAATTATGTTGTTGGTTGCCAAAGAACCAAATATTGCAACCAAATGTGTGGTATTGCGAAAACAAATGGTGCTGAAAGGGTCAAATCCTTGTAGTATCGTGCTGAGATCATAGGCAATGCACGGCCCTCGTGTTTGTGTCTTACCAGCACAATCCAAAATATTTCATGCCGTGCCAAAAGATAGTACCATGATTTGCCCTCAAATAGCACAGCACAAGTCCGGGCACTAGTTCAAACGTCCCTGCTGAACCGAACGGGGACGTTTAAAAGCCACGTTGCCACATATATTTAAGGGAGAGATGCCGGTATTAAATTAGCAAGAAAAAGTTTCGAGGAAAATTAGGACAAACATCAAATTTGTATGCGGATCGTACAAAATTCCCACTTTTTTCTTAAGAAACATTGGAATGGGTTACTTACAAGCTAAGCTTACAGTGTTGCAAACCAGACCCAGGGCCACGCACTATATTCGTTTCCTTTCAAAAGAGAAAAGCAACCACTCTAGGGATCCATGCACAATGGCTTTATCTCAGTCTGTGACAATTGTGACCCTTAGCCTCGTATCCTTTCAAACGAACAGGCAGGATAGAAGCAACTATATTAATAAAGCAAGGGAAAACAGGAACAGGAAAAAGATTAAAAATGCTAGTCCCAGCATAAAGAGCCCCATGCTAGCGTTGCACCGAAACACTGGCAAGCATTCAGCCATTCACGCGCACGAAACTACTGCCACCATTTGACACGTTAAAGCTTCCTTTGAGCCTAAGGAAAATCTTTTCCCTTGGTTTCTATCGTTACGCGTGTGGTTCTGAGTGTGAAGTTTGCACCTCAGTCCTCGGCCTTCCTGGGCAGACACAATCCAAGGGCTCATTTTTGGTGCTTGAGATCGGTTCAGACTAGGGGTTGGTTCTACCTTCCTAAGCCATATTTTACAGTTTCACGAAGAAAGCCATATGGATAGGAGGAAGTCTATTTTTAGTCTCCAAACTGTCACATATCTAGTTTCCAACCTTGAGCACCAAAACCGGACAAACATTGCCCTTCAATTTTTGAAACGGAGATGCTAGCGCCCGGACGTCCAATCCGGGCGCGAGGCATCGGATGCTTCGTCAAGAGGAAAAACTCCTGCCGCAACAGTGTATGATGTTGCATGCAACATGTAATTTTTTTTACAACATTTAAAAATAACATATGCAACATCAAAAGAATAACATATGTAATGTAAAAAATCAACATTTGCAACATTGAAAAATACATTTATGAAAAACTTCTTAGCCATCCGGTGATGATGGAAAAAAACCCACCGCAACATCGACATGATGTTGCATGCAACATTCAATTTTGTGTTGACCAAAACACTCATTGCAACATCATAAATTGTCACTTGCGACATCACGAAATCACAATCACAACATGGCAAAATCCTGTTCGCAACATGTTGGTCCTAAGAGCACAGATGCAACATCACGAAATGCCAACTGCAACATTACAAAATCACGATTGAAACATAACCTGTAAATGGCTCAACTTTTTCCTTCTTCCTTTCTCTCTTCTCCCTCCCTCCAGACGCTGCGCATCAGGGGAAGGAACGGAGCGCGGCGCGGCGAACACGGGCCGTCGACAGCGCTGCGCAGTAGCGGGAGGTGGAGGGCATAGGCCTGGCGGCGCGCCGTAGGCAAGCACCTACGCCTGAAGCTGCCCCATGGCCGCCGCCCGCCGCGGCTCGCCGCAGGCAAGCTCCGCCGCGCCTAGGCGCCTGCACGCCACGCGTCCGGTCGTCGAGCCTCCGCCATGACGACCCGCGCCTCCGCCGGAGCACGAGGGAGGAGGGACGAGGGGGGGGGGGGGGGCGGAGTTCGAGGCCGTAACGGCATGGCGGAGGGAGGAGCTGGCCGGAGATCCCGCGGAGGGAGGACCGACCGCTTCAGAGGGAGGAGCCGGCCGGAGATCCCGCGAAGGGAGGACTGGCCACTGCAGAGGGAGGAGCAGCGGGAGGAACCAGCTGCTGCGGAGGGAGGAGCCGGCCAGAGATCCCGCACACCATGGTGGAGCTTGAGGTCGTCGAATCGTGGGAGGAGGCGTGAGGGCGGCGCAGCCCTGCGGCTCGCTGGGATCCGGCCCCAAGTCCTTCTCGATGGTGTGGAGTGGGGGCGAGCGAGGGGGAGGCACCATTCATGGAGGGGGGAGAAGAAGTGGAAGAGGGGGACTGGGGGAGCGAGCCCACTAGGGAGAGCAAGAGGTCACGGGTGGGGGAGGGAAATGGTGGGGGAGGGCGTCCGATAGATCGGACGCATGATCCCTAGCATTTCCGTTTTTGAATACAGGAAAGAAAAACACCAGAGATACAAAATCCTGATTTCGTCCTAGCATGTCTATGGCTTTGCCGCGTGGACATTGATGTGGCCCTCACATGGCAGTAGGGCCCACCATAAGCCTATTGTGGATATATCTTCTTCTAACTTCTATCTCTTCATCTTCTCATGTGAGGATCGGTGCATGGGACATGTCCCAATAAGGGAGGGCTAATACTACAGATAAGTCATCACTGCCAGTTCGTAACCCCCTTCACCGCCGGTTATCGCCGTTGTTTGTGAAAGTCATTGGTGCCGGTGATAAATGTCGTCACTGCTGGCTCGGTGACGATGTCGTTTCCATCACCACCACGCCAGTGTTCGATCCAACGGTGATATGGTGAATTCCACCACCGGTTAGGCGTATGATTCGGCGGTGATGATGGAGACATCAATGTCGGTGTGGCATACGACCCGACGGTGATGTTGGAGACATCAACATCGGTCTAGCATACGATCCAGCGGTGATGATGGAGACATCAACATCGGTCTGGCATATGATCCAGCGGTGACGATGGAGACATCAACGTCGGCCTGGCCTACGATCCGGCAGTTATGTAGTTACCATCACTAACGGTCGGCGTTCGATCTGGCGGTGATACAGTGAACACCATAGCCGGTCCGGTGTATGATCCGATGGCGATGACGGAGACATCTCCGTCCGTCTGGCATACCATCCGTCGGTGATTGAGCAGACATCACCGTCACCCTTGGAGTTTGATCCGGCACTGATGTCTTGTCCATCTAAGTCGGTGCAGCGTTTTTCCTGGCGATGTTGTCTTGATCATCACCGCCAGTTTTTACCACTAACGATTTGGCTAGGCCCGCGGGGATACTACATTTTCAAAATATAATTTTAATATATCATAATAATACTACTATTAATATTTAGATTATAATGAATCAAAATATACTTCACCGCCTGAAAGCCCTAGTTTAGTTTTAGTATATTGAGTGCCAACCATGTGGACTAATGCTTTCATTGAGTTTGTTTGGCTAGAGTCCACTTAATGGTGATGAACAAGGCATAGGAGGTGATTGTTGGTATTTCTTATGCTTGTAGAGGATTCCGCAAGCGCACAAAATATACTGTTGTAGCACTTCACCTAGGAGTATTCCAAAGTATTGTTTTTAATTTTATCCTAAGTGAAAGCGGTAGCTAGGAATGATAATAAATGAGAGATCTTAATGTTCACCACAACTTAGTACCAAAAAGTGTAGAGGGCTACTCGAATATTGGATAGGAAGGGTGATGAAACAAGTTCGAAGCAGCTCAAGGATCACTATGGTAAGGTATAGCTAGGTGGGAGGACAACAAGAGAGTACAGGTTCCTAGATTCTAACTCTACTCCTATGGCTCTTTGTTAATCACACAATTCCAATACATAAATTGAGTCCACACAACGGGTATACTAGGTGGTAGGTGAGATAGTAGGAGACAAAACTCCAACCCGAAACAACTACCTTGTTACGGGAGCCTTACCTTTTAAGAACTTGCCTAAGAACACGTGGTGGAATACAAAGACTAGACAAGCCTGTCACCACTTGCTAGCTACCACAAACAATCAGTGCGACAAGCAGCAACCAAAGGCAAGATAGTGTATAAGCACCACGCTTACACCTTCTCTCACTACTCTAATTGTGTACACACAGGCCAATTAGACCACCTAATGAAAGGCGATGATCGTATACAAGTGTGGGTCCTGGATCATCAATTCTAGCATGTTGCAACTATATGCTAAGAGTAACCACAACAATAATATATCTAGTATAATATTGCACAAAGTAAATGCTAAGTAAAAGTATAGGAAGAATAATATATTAAATAAGGTAAAAGTCTTACAAAAAGAAAAAGGTACAAGAGCTATACAAAACCAGAAGACCAGTTTTGGGAACCTGAGCAGAGCGCACTCTACTTTCAACTCCCACACTAAACTATCCTACTACAAGAGTATGATGGAACTATTCTAAGCTTGAGAGCTTGCTTCCTTGCTTCATGTCTTGAGAGGGGGGGGGGGGGGTGTACCCCTCTAGTGGGCCCATGGATCCATGTGATCAACCTTCTCATCCCTTGGATGAAACTGCCATAGATCGAGGGGCTAGGATGCACCATGGGTGTGATTCTTTGCATGCTTACATGCTAGAAGGCGGTTGAGCTTGGTGGGCCCAACAGGGGGGTCGGCCGACCCTCTCCCTGGCCAGTGGACCCTCCCCCCTTGGCAGGGACACTCTAGGTTGCCTCCTTGTTGGGTATGTGTTGAAGTATGCTCACTTGATGTCGGTTTTGCTTGATTGTGGGCCCATCAATCCTTGTGAAGTGAATATCAGCCATTGAGAGAAAACACAAGTTGATCCAAGTGTTGAGGATCATTGGAGTGCTTCACATGGTGGCCCATAGGGGTGGTCGGCCGACCCCCCCCCCCCTATGTTGATCCCACCAGCTCCATTTCCTATAGTTCTGCATCAAATACTTCATGGATATGTGGAACTTGTTATTTGATAAAAATATGGTCAAGTTATGCTTATCTTTCTTTATTCGTATGCTGTTGACGGTGTTTTTGAGTATGTAAAAGTATGACATTTTTACCATCAACAAGATCCCCCAAGCTTAACCTTTGCTCGTCCTAAGCAAATAATTAAAACTTAGCCTCGGTGGATCAGGAGTTGCTACAATGCTTCACGTTTCAATAGTACCATATGTACAACAAACATATTCCCCCTTGAGTGGAAAAATTAGCCATGTTGAAAATTCACCCATATTACCTTAGTCTTTCATGGGGCATATGGTTTTATCCCTTGTCTTGGGCGGTTGAGAGACAAAACAGATTTGACTTGAGCACCATTTTTCTCATTAATTCCTCACATGTTTCATATCGGAGGTTTTGCAATATTTTTCAAAAGAAGACTTAAGGTTCCTCATATGGTACTCTCATGTTGCTCATATGGTGTATGATTCCTCTCCAAGGCATATTTTGAAGTTGCCTTATCATCCTACTTCGAATGGCTTATGTGGAACTTTGGGTAGGATAAAAGATGTACCATACTTACCTTGCATATATTGTAAAGCCAAAGCTTGGATCCAAGGAGAGAAGTGGCATACTCTTAGATTAAGATATGCATGTGTGTGGAACATGGTATGTGAAAAATACTCGTTTATTTGATATGATCTCCCTCTCTATCTTATTATTTTGAGACACGGCTATCATTTTGTTTGTATTGCACAATTAATAAGAGGTCATTTATGCATGAAGTATACTACTCTTATTTACTTATACCATAATTCAGAAAAGAATTGCAAGTCAAGTCTTCGAAGCATATACTATACTATTTAATGCACGCATATATTCAAAATGTTGATATTTTGAACGATAAAATTCAAAGGATAGCTTTATAATGGATATCATATTTGGCTGAATCTACCTTGAAGGCAAACCACTAATATTACAAAGGTCAACAAAGACTGTACTTGTTAAAACATTGAAGTTTATGCATAGATCTTGAAGATCGACATCTATTCATGAAGAACAGAAGATAATGAAGAATACATGACCAAGAAGGTTAAGTGTTGTACACTTTTTTCCTATGTGAGTTTTTACATGGTTTCTCACATAAGGTTTTTTTTTTTAATGAGGCAACATATGTAATTCAACTTGTGAATGTGATGTACTCTTTTCTCCAATAAATATTTTTCTCAATGGGTTTTTGGATAGAGTTTTTAATGAAACATGTGCAGTAGTAATTGCCCAAGGGAAGTGTTATAGAATATAGGGTCTTTAACCCTGAAGAAAAGGAGGAGAAGGAATTCTAATCCTAGTCCGTTACCAATATGGGTTGTTACTTGTTACCAAATTCTTAGTACTTGTTCGGACTAATATATACGTGAGACCTCTACATTGTAATCATCATTATTCATAGAATAGATAATAGTTTCCTTACTTTGTGTTTTTGTGTTATACTTGTATCTACTACATTGATCGTGGGAGACATAGAGGAAAAGATACTAACCACCGGCAACGTGTTTTAGGAGTTTATATGGTAGCCCGCTGCACAGAGCACAATAACGTAAAAGCAGAGTCCAGCACTCCCGCAGCACCACCATTCCCCTCTCACTTCACAAATCGTCACTTAAGAGAAGCGTGGCATCTGGCCTGGCCTGGCATGGCCTTCGCCGACACAGCAGCAAGGAAGCTTCTGCATGGAGGCTCCGGCGGCACCATCTCGCAAGGCGTCGCCGAAGCGGGCAGCATCAGCTTCTTCGTTGGCATCTTTACCCCCTTCTTCATCGCTCTCATGGGCGCCGTCCACATGCTCGTCCTGTTTATAGAGGCTCTCTGGTGGCAGCTTCATACCTTCGTCAGCAGCTCCGCGGGCTTCTTCCACCGAACCTTCGTCCACCAGTTCGCCGCTCTGGCGTGCGCAGCGCACAAAATGCCCCAGAATCTAGAGGAGCTTCGGCGGTGGCTCCAGGCACCCACCACCGTCGCGCTCCCTTCCGTGCTCGGTGTCATCGCGGTCCTCCTCTTCGTGGCGCTCACCTGGTTCTGCTGGTCGACCCTGCGCCGCTGTGCGTCGTCACCGTGGGGGTTTGCAAGGCGCTTGTGTACACCTTCTGCTACTTCGGGCACCACCTGTACTGCGTCGCCGAGGCGGTCGTCCGGGCACTCTCCTGACTCCTGCCTCCTGCCTCCCTGCGCATAGCCGCCGCAGTCTTCTGTACGAGAACCGTCGCCTCGCTCATCGCTGCTCTTCTGCTGGCGCTTAATCAGGTATGATGCATGCATGCTGTTACCATAGTAAACTATCGAGATGTACGAGATCGATCGAGTACGAGGAGTACGTATGCGACAAGATCTTTTGTTTCTCCTCTAAATTTGTTTGTGCGTTGTTGGGTCTGTAACCATGTTTAAGTACCTGTAATAAAAATAATGTAATTCTCTTTTGCACTGATTTATAGTACATGGGAAAAAATTAAGCTTGACAGCTGATGAAAATGAGTGAGAACTGGGAATGGAATAGGGCCACTGGCCTGGGATGGAGGAGACTGTTTAAGCTTCCTGCCATGCCGGGTCATATGATCAACTCGCGATATGATGCCATTGCCTCGCTCTGAAACCCTAGGTTCTGGCTAGCTTCTCTCTATTATTTTTTAGGGACATTTGGCTAGCAATTGCTTTTTTTGAAAAAATTGGGAAAGTCACATGAAAATTTTAAAGGTTTGTCCACCTTGATGTCAGGTATATCCACGGAGGTTGTTGATCGCATGACATGGTGCATGCTGGGCTAGCTTCTTGCATAACGTTGTGGCTTCCAACGTCTTGTGCATGTTTAACTTAGATTAAAACTCCATTTTTCATACGCTTCCAAGTTCTAGGAGGACGAACCCACAAAATTTTACTCCCTCTATTTTTAAACATTTAAGATAAGTTAGATAGTTCATGGAAACTAATTAGTTTGTCATAAATGCTAAGTATACATTCAAAAATTGAGGGAGTAACTAGCTACGCGTCTTGCGGTCTAACCTAACCTCAAATCCAAAGCAAATGAAATGGGGGTGTCTAGATCTGGTTGATTGACCCATTTCCTTGGCCGCTGGTTGCTGGAGTGCCTGGTTTAAACTAGAGGTAGGTGCGACTTGGAGCCGTACCGTGTTGGCACGGCCTGACCCTCTCATAGATACTTCGTGTCGTTTCGGGTCGTGGCTTCTAGGCAAGCGGGGCACATCGGGCGTGCCATACCGACACAAGTCTTTGCTTCGGCACTAGCACAACCCATGGCATGCAGCTCATCTTCATGCCGTGCCAGTCTAAGAATGACCCTCAGAATATCTTTACTTGCATTGTCTTCTTCGTCTGCTCAGTTGTATATATCATTTTCATGAAAATTTCAATGATTTTCGTAATTCATTCAAAAATTAGAGGAGAGGTAGGATAGGAATAAATACGAAGCAATTGCATTGTAACGTTGTAGACATGCACGTGCCATTTTCATGATGTGCTGCAGGGGTGGTAAAGGGTCTTAGAATTTGGTCTAGATAATTTAAGAGCCGAGCCCTAAAAGGGCCGGACTTTAATCTTATACAATTTTGAGCTAAAAAATTTAATGGTCATGTTGGATTGTGAAGAGAACATTAGGGCCATGATCCGTTACCACCCCTATGCCAGCCCAATCACGGCTCGAAATCCGTGTGATGTCGCCCCGGCCCGCCCATCGTGCCCAGATCATAGGCAAGGCACGGCCCTCGCATTTGTGCCTTGCAGCTCAGCCCAAAATATTCCGTGCCATGCCAAAAGATAGTACCATGTGTTGACGCCTTTTTTGGGGCCAACACATGAATGCACTCGAACGTGCGGCGCGAGGAGGAGCTCGCTGCAGCACCTCCTACGTAGGCCGGTCAGACCGGTGGTAGGGACCGGTCAGACCGGTTTCGCCGGGGTGAACCGGCGACGGAACAACGAACACTCATCCGTGAAGGATCCCGTTGGGACAAGCGCACGCAGGGTTACTCTAGGGTCGGCAGGCCACCTAGAACGCCCTTAATCGACGTAGAGACGAAGGAGGAACAACAAGTAATAGATTGGAAAAGCTAGGGCAAAAGAGAAAAGATAAAAAGATAAAAGATGTGTTTTTTGATCGATTGGATAACCTCAATCGGCCGTGGCCCTTTATATTTATAGGGTGGGGAGGTCTAGTCCCGTAACGAATTCTTTTGCAAATCTAAATCTACGAATTCTTTAAATTTAATTCAGACTCGGAGTGATTGGTCTGACCCGTCGAACCCACCGTTCAGACCGGTTGGGCATTGCCAGGCCGGCTATAGGACCCAGACGGGTCAGACCGCCTGATGTTACCGGTCTAACCGGCTGGTCCAGCCTGATTCGACTTGGTGCCAATTTTGGTCGTCAACACCATGATCTGCCCTCAGATAGCACAGGCCAAGTCCGGGCTCTAGTTCAAACGTCCCTGCTGGACCGAATGGGGACGTTTAAAAGCCACGCTGCCACATATATTTAAGGGAGAGATGCTGGTATTAAATTAGCAAGAAAAAGTTTCGAGGAAAATTAGGACAAACATCAAATTCGTATGCGGATAGTACAAAATTCCCACTTTTTTCTTAAGAAACATTGAAATGGGCTACTTACAAGCTAAGCTTACAGTGTTGCAAACCAGACCCAGGGCCACGCACTATATTCGTTTCCTTTCAAAAGAGAAAAAGCAACCACTCTAGGGATCCATGCACAATGGCTTTATCTCAGTCTGTGACAATTGTGACCCTTAGCCTCGTATCCTTTCAAACGAACAGGCAGGACAGAAGCAACTATATTAATAAAGCAAGGGAAAACAGGAACAGGAAAAAGATTAAAAAAGCTAGTCCCAGCATAAAGAGCCCCATGCTAGCGTTGCACCGAAACACTGGCAAGCATTCAGCCATTCAAGCGCACGAAACTACTGCCACCATTTGACACGTTAAAGCTTCCTTTGAGCCTAAGGAAAATCTTTTCCCTTGGTTTCTATCGTTACGCGTGTGGTTCTGAGTGTGAAGTTTGCACCTCAGTCCTCGGCCTTCCTGGGCAGACACAATCCAAGGGCTCATTTTGGTGCTTGAGATTGGTTCAGACTAGGGGTTGGTTCTGCGTTCATAAGCCATATTTTACAGTTTCACGAAGAAAGCCATTTGGATAGGACGAAGTCTATTTTTTGTCTCCAAACTGTCACATATCTAGTTTCCAACCTTGAGCACCAAAACCGGACAAAACATTGCCCTAGATCAATTTTTGAAAACCGAAAAAAAAATGACCCGGGATACAAAATCCTGTTTTAGTTCTAGCACGTCAGTGGTTTTGCCGCGACATTGATGTGGCCCTCACATGGCAGTAGGGCCCACCATAAGCCTAGCGTGGATATTCCCTCCCTCTCATAATAGAAGTTGTTATGGGATGCGTGCAGGTCAAACTTTCTCAATTTTGACTAGATTTGTAGAAAATACGTCCAACATTTATATCTCCAAATAAGTTTATTAGGAAAGTATATTCAACGATGTGTCTAATGATACTAATTATGTATTATAAATGTTGACTTCTCAAGAAGCGAGAACGACTTCTATTTTGGGATAGAGGGAGTATCTTCTTCTAACTTCTATCTCATCATCTTCTCGTTTGAGGATCGGTGCATGGGACATGTCCCAAGAAGGGAGGGGTAATACTACAGATAAGTCATCACAGTCATTGGAGATAAGCTCGGTTATCACCACCGGTGATAAATGTCGTCACTGCCGGCTCGGTGATGATGATGTTACCATCACCGCCGCGTCGGCGTTTGATCCAGCTGTGATATGGTGAATACCACCGCCAGTTAGGCAAATGATCCGGCTGTGATGATGGAGACGTCAATGTCGGTGTGGCATACGATCCGGCGGTGATGTTGGAGACATCAACATCGGTCTAGCATACGATCCAACAGTGATGATGGAGATATCAACATTGGTATGGCATATGATCCAGCGGTGACGATGGAGACATCAACGTCAGCCTTGCATCGATCCAGCAGTTATGTAGTTACCATCACTGACGGTTGGCGCTCGATCCGGCGTTGATACAGTGAACACCATAGCCGGTCCGGTGTACGATCCGATGGCAATGACGGAGACATCACCGTCAGTTTGGCGTACGATGCATCGGTGATTGAGCAGACATCACTGTCACCCTTGGAGTTTGATCCGGCGCTGATGTCTTGTCCATCACCGTCGGTGCGGCGTTTTTCCTACGATGTTGCCTTGCCGCCGGTTTTACCACCAACGATGTGGCTAGGCCGGCGGGCATACTGTATTTTCAAAAATAATTTTAATATTTCATAATAATAATACTACTGTTAGTATTTAGATTATAATGCATCAAAATATACTTCACCACCTGAAAGCCCTAGTTTAGTTTTCGTAATTGAGTGCCAATCATGTGGACTAATGCTTTCATTGAGTTTGTTTGGTTAGAGTCCACTTAATGGTGATGAACAAGGCATAGGAGGTGATTGTTGGTATTTCTTGTGCTTGTAGAGGATTGTGTAAGCACACAGAATATACCGTTGTAGCACTTCACCCAGGAGTATTCCAAAGTATTGCTATTCATTTTATCCTAAGGGAAAGTGGTAGCTAGGAATGATAATGAATGAGAGATCTTAATGTTCACCACAACTTAGTACCAAAAAGTGTAGAGGGGTAATCGAATATTGTATAGGAAGGGTGATGAAACAAGTTTGAAGCAGCTCAAGGATAACTATAGTAAGGTATAGCTAGGTCGGAGGACAACGAGAGAGTATAGGTTCCTATGATTCTAACTCTACTTCTATGGCTCTATCTTAATCACACAATTCCAAAACATAGATTGAGTCCGCACAACAGGCATATACTAGGTGAGACAATAGAAGACAAAACTCCAACCTGAAGCAGCTACCTTGTTACGGGAGCCTTACCTTTTAAGAACCTGCCTAAGAACACGTGGTGGAATACAAGGACTAGACAAGGCTGTCACCACTTGCTAGCTACCGCAAACAATCCGTGCGACAAGCGGCAACCAAAGGCAAGATAGTGCATAAGCACCACGCTTACACCTTCTCTCACTACTCTAATTGTGTACACACAGGCCAATTAGAGCACCTAATGAAAGGCGATGATCATATACAAGTGTGGGTCCTGGATCATCAATTCTAGTATATATGTTGCAACTATATGCTAAGACTAACCACAACAATAATATAACTAGTATAATGTTGCACAAAGTAAATGCTAAGTAAAGTACAGGAAGAATAATATAATAAATAAGGTAAAAGTCTTACAAAAAGAAAAAGGTACAAGAGCTATACCAAACTAGAAGACCAGCTTCGGGAACCTGAGCAGAGCTCACTCTACTTCTAACTCCCACACTAAACTATCCTACTACAAGAGAATGATGGAACTATTCTAAGCTTGAGAGCTTGCTTCCTTGCTTCATGTCTTGAGAGCCTACAGTGTTGCAAACCAGACCCAGGACCACGCACTATATTCGTTTCCTTTCAAAAGTGAAAAGCAACCACTCTAGGGATCCATGCACAATGGCTTTATCTCAGTCTGTGACAATTGTGACCCTTAGCCTCGTATCCTTTCAAACGAACAGGTAGGATAGAAGAAACTATATTAATAAAGCAAGGGAAAACAGGAACAGGAAAAAGATTAAAAAAGCTAGTCCCTGCATAAAGAGCCCCATGCTAGCGTTGCACCGAAACACTGGCAAGCATTCAGCCATTCACGCGCACGAAACTACTGCCACCATTTGACACGTTAAAGCTTCCTTTGAGCCTAAGGAAAATCTTTTCCCTTGGTTGCTATCGTTACGCGTGTGGTTCTGAGTGTGAAGTTTGCACCTCAGTCCTCAGTCTTCCTGGGCAGACACAATCCAAGGGCTCATTTTGGTGCTTGAGATTGGTTCAGACTAGGGGTTGGTTCTGCGTTCGTAAGCCATATTTTGCAGTTTCACAAAGATAGCCATATGGATAGACGAAGTCTATTTTCAGTCTCCAAACTGTCACATGTCTAGTTTCCAACCTTGAGCACCAAAACCGGACACTACGGGAACAGTCGATTCGCCAAATGCCACTGGCACTCGGCAAAGCAAGAAAAACACTTGGCAAAAGCTTTGCCGAGTGCCACCCTCGGCATCGTTCACTCGGCCTCGATTTTGACGGCAAACAGCTCTTTGCCGAGTGTTTTTTGTCGGGCACTCGGCAAAGATGTTGCCGAGTGTGGAATCGACTCCCAGCAAAAAAAAGCTACGGTGACGGCGAGGAGACGATGATGGCATCTTTGCCGAGTGCCATGATGGAGAATCACTCGGCAAAGGTCGAGCCTTTGCCGAGTGTCGGATGAAAAGCACTAGGCAAAGGTGGAGCCTTTGCTGAGTGCTTTTACAATGACACTCGGCAAACTGTCTCACACTTGGCAAAGAGTTTTTCAAAATGCATGAGTGTTTTTGCTTACCTATTTGCCGAGTGTAACACACGGCACAGTGATTGAACCTTACCTGTTTTATTGTTCAGTCACATATAATGTATCCCACTCAAACAAACATCATAGGCATCACACATATATCACAATAAGCATCATAGGCAGTTCATATACATATCGAAAACACATAAAAGCTAAATAAACTTTAGCATCACAAGTAGATTCATTCACAACCACAAGTAGTCACAAGTAATCCACAAATGCAAATGCAAGCAAAATGATAAACCACTGAGGTGGCCAGTGCGACAAAGGAGAAAAGATTGCATGTTTGAGATAATATTTAAGGTAGGAACATACAAACTTAAACATTCAAAATCTCATTATATCATACTTGACAAGGTAATACTATAAGAAATGAAACTGCAAGGTTGTCAAGTGACTCACAGGAGTAGTTGCAGGAGGTGGAGGAGGGAATATCATCGGTGGCGCAGGTTTGTCGAATGAAGAATACTTGCCGCCCTTCTTCAACCAAATGAACTTCAAAGCTGCCTTGCATACTGGGCATCAGAACTTCCAGTGAACACACCAGCCGCAGAATATCCCATATGCTGGCAAGTTATGCAAGGAGTAGTGGTACCAAACTTGCATTTTAAAGTTTGTCTTTGTAGCTCGGTCGTATGTCCATACCTCTTCCTCCCAAGCACGGACCAAATCATCAACCATAGTCTCCATGTACACTCTCATATTATTCCCCGAGTGTTCAGGAATTATCAACAACAAGAATATGTTCTGGCATTGCAAAAGGATAGGGGGGGGGGGGGTTGAGGGGGATAACGAACACATGCCAACAAGTGTATGGGGTAGCCGCCATTCCATAAGGATTGAACCCATCTGTTGCCAGTGCCACATGTATATTACGATCCTCTAGAACTTTCTCAAGATGAATCCCATCAAAATGGGTCCATGCTTTAGCATCAGATGGATGCACAAGCTTCTCAGCATTGTATCTAGTTCCCTTTTTGTGCCATATCATCTGTTTCACGGATTCCTTGGTCATGTAAAGTCGTTGGATCCTCTGTATGAACGGAAGGTACCGTAGGATTTTCATGGTGATCGCGAGTAGCCTCTTATGACTATCACCAGAGTCTACCTCTAGGAACCTAGAGGATCCACACTTGCTTAGTACATTGCTTCTGCATGTTCTTTCCTAAATAAGATGCATCCCTTCGGATAAGCATGCATCTACTCATATGGCTTCTTAAGTGCACGAAGGAGTTTCTGTGCCTCATGCATGCTCTTTGGCAGAATATGACCTTCCGGAAGTAGGCTGCCAAAAACTATCAACATAACATCGAAGGCATCTCGACTCAGGCTAAATTGGGACTTTACGGCCATTAGGCATGCAATGGCATCCAGTTGAGAAACCTCGGTATGCCCATGAAGGGGTTGCTGTGCCGCAGACAACATGTGGTAATACGCCTTTGCGGTTGCCTCTGGCTCCACCTCCCTACGTCCTTCATTGAAGTGTGCTTCATGATAGTCATTTAACATGTCTCCTACCGGTACCCCGGCATCAGCATCATAATCCTCGATGCGTTGTCTCACGACCTCGTCTCTCATACGATCGGCTTCACCATGGTACATCCACTGGGTATAGTCTGTCGTAAATCCATTCTTGCAAAGATGTTTTCCCATGACCACCTTTGTTTGTCGACTCATGTTTGCACAACTGCTGCTGGAAGACCAAGTGGCATGCGCTCCTTTAATCTTAGCAAATTCTAGATCCAAGAAAGCATCGGTCTTCTCAATCCATTCATTAGTCAACAAACCCTAACTTGAGCTTAAACCCAGACTCATGTCATACTGTTGGCACTCCTTAGCTTAAACGAATTACTCCGCAAGCGTACAGAGACTGATGTAGCCTTCGCCAGGGAGTATACCTAGGATATCGAATCCAAGGAACGGTAAAGCTTCAACCAAATCTAGAACTACTCAACTGGACACACCAAAAGAGAAAAGGTAAGAGGGAAGAGAGCCTAACTCTAGATAACTTACTAATCTACCTAGCGACAAGCTAACTACTAACTCGATCTGCTTCGGCAGCCTCAGGGAAGGACTCAGACTGGGGTGAGAAGGGAGTCCAACGACAGTCGACACTACTGCTATGAAAACACCCAAACGTGGTGGACTACGAGGGACGGATAGGGCTGTCACCACCTGCCACCTACCACAACGGTACCATGGGGTGGAACACAACCTAAGATAGTGTTGACGCTCCTTAGACCCCAATTTATGTACCACAAGCGCACGGATTGTGGTAGCTTTTCCCTTAGAGTACGCCCCCATGGTTTATCAATCCGTGGATCGACAAAAAACTACCTAATGTTTTCCATCTAATCTAATGGATCTATTCTAACATGAAGCATGAATTGCAAATATAGAGTAAACATTTGATAGATATGAGTGTTGTGTAAAGGTTGATCTCATCCATGAACATCGGTAAGGATAAAGCATGACCGAAGGTATGACTAAGCCTATCGCACGCATTCTAGTTGTAGTTCTAGCTAAACGAGTAAGCACAACATGCATCTCATCCAAAGCCTCTTTAAATCGCGACCTCTAAATTGACCCTCGAAACCCCAATTTTACATAGGCCACGCCTTGTCACGGCGCTCCCTATCGGTAGAGTAGTTTCAGAGCATGAAGATGTGTCGAACCCCTTTGGTATGTCCGGCATGAACCCCTAGCCACCACGGCTATAAGAACACCCTAAGTGACCTATCTTAAGAATAGATCTAAGAACAAGTGCACCAAAGAAAGAACGAAATCAACAAAAGAGGTACTCCCAAGCGTCAACCCAGGAGATACTTGATCGCTAAATAGATCGGATGACATGAAGACATTATTCACATAATAGATTCGTTTGGATCGTCACCACCGAGTACATACCATCGATGACTCCAACTAGCTCATGAACTCCATCATGACACAACCACGCAGGGAGGCCATGGCGGCTAGGGTTGGCCTAAGCCATCTCCTAAACAACTTCGAAGACTTGCGGCGGCCGTTGTCTCCGTCCAGTCTTGGCCCTAGGTTTTCGTCGAGTTCTGGGTGGATGGATGCCTCGAGTTGAATAAGGTGCGAGCTCTTTATGATCCGAGGAAGCCACCGGTCGAAGGGGAGGCCGAACCGCCTTGGAAATGGGCTAGGCCGGCCGGCTCATGGGCCTAGGCCGGCCGGCCTACCCTCTTTCGGGCCCGCCTCGGTCTCATCTTTCGCCGGGGTTAGGACGGTTAGTGATTTTGATATTAAATTCATGCCATTATCAAGGATAAACAAGGGATAAAATTGGTACTTAAGGAGCGCCAACATTCCCCCCATGCTTAAACCTTGCTCATCCTCGAGTAAGTCCAGGAGCTTTGCTTATAAAGAAATCAGCGTTGCCCCTCAATGTCCTCTCTGCACTTAGTCATACATAATAAGATATACTGCTCTCTCAAGTATTTAGTATTTAAGTTCATGTTGTGACCGGCTACTTTTTCATTATGGAAGATAGACTAGCAATTAAAGAACAAGCCACAATAATAAATAAATGCCATGCTCTCAAACTTAAGCGAACTTCAAACCTTTACCTTGTTTCATCGTGAAGAGTTTTCAAAAGAATGCATATCAAACATAAGTGAGGTTCTCTTGCAAAAGATCATGGAAACACTCATCTCATCAAGTCACTCAAGCCTACATTAGATTGTCTTCAACCTATTCTACTCATATATAAAAGTGGAAGGCTTATGTGGAGCTTGGTAGGTAAAAACAATCCTAGCAAAACATTATACTTGAAATATTATCGAACTAAGAGAGAGATCTAATGGAATTACCGAGACTAGTCAAAAAGGCCATTGGAAAATAATGTTGGAGAGGGAGAAAGATGAAACACACACATTTAGATAGGTGGACATGTGCAAGTGGCAAATGGATGATCCCGAGACACAAATGAAGTTCTCGTTATCGGATTGCACATGGTTGGAAGATTTGAGTATGGAATAGTTCTTCAAAGTAACTTGGAAAATTAATGAAGCCAAAAAAAGCTAAGGAGCATTTTATTCTTCTCTTTTTTTTTCTTTCATTTTTCTTTTCTTTTCTCCTTTTTTTATTTTTTTATTTTTCTCTTTCTTTCTTTTTTTCTTTCTTTTTGCTCCTTAGAACTTTTGATAACATAGAATACATACCCAGCCATCCCCCCATGCTTGAACGAATGCTCGTCCTCGAGTATGAATAGTGGGAGAACCAACTAGCTAGGGTAAGTATCTCAAATTCACCTTCTTCTTCGTAGAACCTCTTGAATCTCTGGGGAGCCTTGTCTCCCAAAACTTTTCTTTATATGGTTCCCTTGATTCTTTTGATTCTGTCGAAATGATAATCCATACTCAAATTGGGTTGTGGTCAAGGAGGTGGATATCCAGCGAGGTTTGCAAAATTCCCGAAGTAGAAACTCACAATGCATGGATAAATAGGCTAGCAAAAAGAAGGTTACACAAAAAAACGGAATGACCAGCTTCTTAGTATCATACCAAATAAATCATTCTTAATCCAACTCATCAAAATATAAGTTTGCAATCTAAAGGTTTCATCATGAAAGAATATGTATGTATAGGCTTTGGTAGGTAGAACTTTGCAAGAGATTCACAAATGTAGATAGTATATGAATTATGTTTTCAAACAACAAGTCATCGGTAGACTTGAATCAAAGAGCAACATAGAATATGTGGGTCTAGAATTTAGTCATTTAACCTCCACAAATAAAAGAGCCGGTATTTAATCATTTTAATTCCATTTAATTGAGAGCAAATGGTCAAGTCATATACAACATAGCGTAGGTAAAACAAAGCAAAAACTTTCATCATTTTTCCATAAGCAAAAGGCATTGCCAAAATGTATCAATGTGGTTAGCACAAATTATGGTGATCCTACACTTATTGAAAACGAAAACAAAACTAGGTTGTCCTCCTAGAAGCCATGTGATAGGTTGAGAGATATATACAAAGGTTGCATCTATGGTTGAAGGCATATATGTACAAGCATTTAGAAAAAGAGAGAGTTGAGGAAGAATTACTGTCCTTCTCGATGCTCGTAGTGAAGTGTAGCGCGGGCTCCCCCATACTTAAGCATTGTGCTAAGCATGGAAGAAGAATCATGAGTATCTTGTGGCAACCATGATTATCTTACTCCATGAGATCTTTCTTTCTTGTCCACGAAATCCTCCCCCATGCTTAGCATGATGCTAGGCGTGGAAGGAGAAGATGGACCATCTTGCAATTCTTGAAGTCCTTCCCTTATGTGTATGAATATTATCTTCAATGTGTCTTCACCTTTGTTGCCTCAATTTCCTTCAACTTCTTCTTGTACTAAGTCATGGTCCCAATCATTGCTTCACATCGTCATCGCCTCCTTCAATTCCTCGTTGTCCCATTGCTGCCTCATCTTCACGAATTTTTCTTTCAATTTCTAGAATGGAACATGTACTGAAACATTGCTCCATTGCGAAGTGCACGAATTTTACTTTCCAACGAGTCCTCATTCGCCCAAAATTGATTCCGAACAAGAGAGTTATATCCATTTCATCCCAGCGCTGCAATATCTCCCGACGAAATTCAGAACGCGCAACGTCCAATGTTCTTGCCATATCTCCTAGTACGGGTCTTCAAATTCATTGATCTTAGATGCGTTGGAACGGGAATTTCATGGAGCTTCTGAATAACAACTTTTTCTTCCTTTTACTTCTCTGTCCATGTGCAAAATTTGATGAAAACAGCGGGCCTTGCTCTCGAACTTTGGAGATGTTGACGAATTTGATTTCTTCTTTGATCACGAATTCATGGGAACACTTTGTCATGCCTGCAAAACAATCAAGTGCACACAGTACCCCCGGGGTGACGGTCGGGAGTAGAGACCAATGCCAACAAACCAACCATCCCTAGAATCTCAACTTGTGGGATAGCTAGCTTAGCGAAATCTGATGAGTGTACGTGTGTGCAAGTGTAAATGCAGATGAAAGGAAGATATATAAACAATGACAATGTTTGCACCAAGTTCTAAACACCATGTTTACAACTAGGTTGCTTAATTTTCTATATAGCCATAAAGATATAACCGAGGTCAAAACACCATGTTCATTTCAAGGTTAAAAATTCTTCACGACGCAAGAAAGGTAAAGCGCATTGCAAAGCTTATAAATCAACCTAAAGCAACATGAGAACAAAATGGATTGCTATCTTGGTCAAAAGAGCTTAAAGATGGAGGTCCGCAAACAAGTTTAAACACCACGTTTACACAAGATTGCAAAAAGTAAATGCTATCATGATAAGCATTACATGGATAGTAAAGCATACATCAATAAGATTGAGACCAAGGTAGCAAAATGAGGGCATGAACAATGGAATGGATGCAAAGTGCAAATGCAAAGTTAGTGAAAACAAGTGTTAGCAAGGTTGAGAGGACCTTTCGATGTTGTTCCGCAACTAGCTTATTCAAAAACAATTGCTAAGAGTGACAAAAAGCCTCCGCGACACTTCATAAGAAGTGAGGCTTTTGTCAATGAAAAGGTTATTTATCGAAAAGGACCAAGCAACCGAGCTAACAAGGTTTTAGAAGTTGGTTTATGGGTTTCCTATATTTTTTGGCTTAAAACAAAAATTTTGAAGAGAGAGTGTTGGGTATAGTAATTCTATCTAAGGTGGTTTTAAAAAACTAGAGAGAAACAAAAGTTGGATTTTTTTTGAATGAAAAACATAACCTATGGTTTTAGGATTGCTCTATGAGTGGTTTTCCTAAGGGTTTTAGGATCTCAAAAGCGAGGCTAGTCAATGTTTTTAGAAAAAGTTTTTTGAATGCAACATGCAATGCAATGCAAGGGTGAGACGAACAACATGGTATGCAATGCAACACGGGGTAGGTGAACAAAATGATATGACATGATGAGGTAGTCTAAAACAAAATAAAAAGTTAGCCTAAGTTAACTAGCCACAAGTTTAGAATCAAAGGGTGGTGCAATGCTTCATAAATCTCTCTAAAAAACACAAAGAGAAAGACTCAAAACACTAATAGGCACACAAAAAGGTCTACAAGTTTCCCAAGATCAAATAACAAAGTGCTCCCTCAATAACATTTAGAATGAACAACATGAAGTTGTGGTTTTTGTTAGAACAATGGTATAATGTTACTTGATATTCCGATTAAAGAGTGAAATGTAGACGGTTATATTAATAAAATAAAAGATCAGGTTGCCTCCCGCAAAGCGCTTCACTTAAAGTCATAGAGCTCGACTTTCTTATCTTCAAATTGATGCGAAGCCATGGTCCTTCATGCAAGAGGTGAAGGTGTTCCATGCAGCTTGATGTCGCCTCTTGTAATCCATCGTGATTTGCTTGCAACATCTTAATTTGTCGAAGGTACAGTGCTTGTGTCTTTATTTGTCGATGCTCTTGGGGTCATTGTTTTGTTCTTCTCCTCTGAATTTGATCATGTATGCTTGATGAAAGGATTGCCCAAGCTCCTCCTCGTAGTGGTCATCGTTATCTCCTCTATCTTGCTCCCATTATGTTGCTCCTGCCTTGGATTTTCCCCTGTATACAGAATAGAACATATACCAAAATATAGCTCTATTGAAAATTTTATGAAATTACCTTTCCATCAAGTGGTCATTCGCTTTAAACGGAGTCCAAACGAGAGAGTTATGACCGTTTTACTTTAGCACTGCGTGCTGTCCAGAAAATTTCAGAGTGCACGACCTTCGACGTTTTGGCCATAACTTCTTGTAGGAAACTTCGATTGACTTCATTCTTGATTCGTTGGAACCGGAACTTCATGGGGCTTTTGAATATCTAAAAATATATTGCAATTTTATTCTGAGGTCGAGCAGAATATTGATGATAACAATGACTTCTTATGAATCGATCCGATGATGTCGATGATCTTGATCTTGTGGTCTTCGGAGCATCTTGTTGTGCATCCTTGGCTTCAAGGTCATCACCATTGATTCACCAGTGAGTAGCATGGCTCCAATGGTCTGTCGCCATGGTTCTGCTTTGCCTAAGGTGTCGGGATCGAATTAGGCTCCCGTGCTTCGTGTCGATGATCAGAGCGGTCTCTTTCTTTGATTGCACTTGATTAGAAGCTTCTTGAGCATACCATGGAGAAGATGGGTGGCATCATGGTTCCTCTAATCTTTTTGCCTCCAGCGTTTGTCAACTTCAACTCATCAACTTTTGTGCACAAGGTCCTCCAAACATCTTGCGACATCGTCATCACTTTCTCCATTGTTTGTTGCTGCCTCTTCTTCGATGAATTCCTTGATCATCCTGCACAGAACATGTACCAAAATTCTACTCCATGGAAAGCCTTATGAAATGATATTTTCAACGAGTGGTCATTGATCCCAAACGGACTCCGGATGAAGAAGTTATGGTCGTTTTACTCCGGCACTACGCTCTATCCCGAGACATTTCAGAATGCGCAGCGTTGAAAGATTTTACCATAACTCTTCACACCGATCTCCAAAATTCACGATTCTTGATGCGTTGGAAAGAAGAATTGATGGAGATTTAAAATAATCAATTATTTGCTCATGGTACTTTTCTGATCTTGGATGAAAAACTCATCACAACAGTAACACTTCATAGATGATGATGATCGCATGATTTTCTTCGCGGGCATGCTTCATACCTATTGCTTGAACAAACAATTCTTCCCAAAAACATTAGTCTTTAAAATTAATTGACATGGTAGCGTAGCTTATTTATCATCTTTTGCTTTGGGGAGTGGGGACTCGATAGCGGATGCTGGGCCACTAACAAAAGTTAGCACCTACCACTAAAGAGCGAATCTTGATGTTGTTGCCGTCATGTCGATGTGGACATTGTCGATGTTCCTTGTTGAGGCTCCTCGATCATCTTGTTGCCGATTGTTGAAATTTGTTGAAGTGGATTATGGACTTATCGAAGTCCAAGTTTGGTGTCTAGCTTTTTCCACCTGATTTCAAGGACACAAACAAGAAAACAAGTGTATATGCAATAATAAAAATTAGGGTTAGTCCAAAAAACTAGATAGATCGTCCTAGGGTTCGAGTTGCCAATTGTAACACCCCGGGTGTTTGCACAGTAATTAAATAAGTGTCTGCACAGTAATGGTGTAGGTTTGCTTTGCATCATGTGCTTGAAATGCGTAAAAAGGATCTTTTTGTAATTATGAAAGGTTATATGTGTAATTATAATTTTATGCAAGGTCCTTTTTGCAGTTGTGTTGAATGGGTTGTGTAATTATAGTTTTAGTGGAGGGTGTTTGTGCAAAATTTCAGTGCATTTAATGCATGGTAGTCATTTTACTTGTAAGTCTACATTTGAAGTGATTTTGCATTGAAAAAGACAAAATTCCTAGAATTTAAAATCCCTCTTGTGTTTTCAAATTTAGCTCTCTATCCTTTGGTCAAATAAATTTTTGCACAACATCAAAGTTGTAGCTCTTGAAAAATTGAACAACTTTCATGTTGGGCACTTTTTCATTTGAGCTTTAGTTTAAAAGTTATTGCTTGTTTACAGAAAGGTCCCTAGAACTTTTGGAAATTGCAAAATCGCCCTTATGACCATCTCCCCCTTCCTGCTCTGCTTCTCGCCGCCGGCCACCGACAGCGCCGCCGTGGAACGCCTTCCCGGCTTTCCCGGCCATTACTTCGCCGTGCGCTGGCTTGCACGCGTCGCCGGCGAGCTCCTCCCCCTCCTGTTGCCTCGCGCTGGAGCCCCCACCCCTCGCCACGCACCCCCGCCGCGCCCAGAACCTCCCCGGCGGCCGCCACCGCGACGCCACCGTGGAGAGCCCAAACCAGAGGCCCAGCTCTCGATCTTTCGCGCGCCTGAGCACTACAAGAACCCCAGGATTCGATTTCACTCGCTCCTTTGCTCTCTCCTCGCTCCCACGCTGCAGAACACCATCGCCGCCCCGCTTGAACCCCGGCGAGCTCCACCCCACCGCGGAGCCGCCAACCCAGACCCGCTCCACCCCTACATCCCCCACCATTAGCACCGCCTCGACCTCGCGCAGCTCCCAGGCCATTTTCCCTCACCCGAACACCACCGGAGCCACCCCGCCGCCGTGCTCCGAGCCCGCAAGCCGCCGCTCGCCGTCGACACCCCCTCTCCGACCGCCCTAGCCTCGATTCCAAGCACCCAGAGGTGCGCCGTGAACCCGTGAGGCTCACGCACCCCTCCACCCTCGCCGCCGGTGAGCCCCTCGCCGGGAAACCGCCGGTCAAACCTCGCCTCCCCCTCTGACCCGACCCGAGGACCTCGGTTTTGAATTTGAGAAAGCTCAGGGGGTTGTCTGCGATGTCAGTGACTCAGAGGAATAGTGCTCTAAGGACTTGTTTGAAATAGTTTGCTGTGATCTTTGAAATTCAATATCAATTCGTAGAAAATTCGTAAAATAGCAAATCTTGATGTTTTGGAATCCTTTTGAAGAGCTCTATGCAGTAGAACCATAATATGTTAGGCTTTAGTTGCAAGTTTTTGCTGTATAAATGGTTTTGTGTCACTAGATAAATAAATACTAGATGTTTAGTCTTTTTCTTATCTGATGCTTGAAAGCTGATATTGCTATGAAATTTTGGTGGTAGTTTACTCATGTAACACTAGCTTTGCTATAAAAATTTCATGGTCAGTTCTCTTGTGTAGCTATTTATTTGTTTTAATCTTTGTTTAGTGTACTTTATTTATGATAAATAGTTTCTGTTCTTGTTAAATCCTGAAAATATTCCTGAGTGTTCTTCTGGAGTATATTAGCTTGTCCAGGAAGTTTGAGCCTTAGTTCATGGCTAGATCAGGGGCTAAAATATAAATCTTGCTAATCTGTTGTCGGTTTTATTTATTTTCTCAGAATTATTTCGGTGTAGATAAAATCATGAATAATTCACAGTAGATAGATCATACCTGTGTAGATCTCCTGTTAAATTTTGAGCTTCTGTTTTGATCTATTTTGATCTGTGTAATTCAATCTTGTACTAGGTGTTGCCTGCATAAATGATTTGTTGTGATTAAATGGTTACATATCTTGGCATGATTTTTGTAGGGTAGATTACTTTTTTCATGTTCTGTTTAGTGTAATTTTGGTAGATTTTATTACTATTTGTCCTCTGAGTTGTTGATTTATTTGTAAACCGTGACTTAATTGTATAGGAAATCACCCCCACTTGTTTATGAAGTTAGTCAACTTCATTTGTGCTGTTGATCATGATGCCTTGTGTAGTTAAATTTGTTATTTAACTACTCTATAAACGATTGCCCATGTTTGTTTATAATGTTGTTCTCGCATTACATATAGATACGACTACTTTGTCAGACGGGACGTACGAGTTGATTCCGGAATCTGACGGAGGTGATCTAGAAGCTCAAGTAAACACTGCGGAACTAACTGAAGCCCCGGACCAAAGTTCGGAAGAGCCTAGAGCTGAAATAGTTAGCAATTACCGAGAAGGCAAGCCCCGGACATAACCTATACTTCAAATTAATATCATTTACTGTATTATTTTACTTGTGCATTTACAGTTCATAGGAGTTGAATTGAAACTCTAGATGCATGATCCTAGGAACCTATGTACTGAACACTAGACTTGAGTTCGAATAATTGCTAAGCTTATAGGACCGGTAAAAGTCGAGTGATTGCCTGTCACTCGCGAGCTTTATAGGAATTTCCTGTTTACTTTCTGTTATCAATATAAGGACTACGGACGGGGTTGTGTTCGATATCATGACCTTATGTGATACCCCGTCTGTGTTGATGAACTTGCTAAGGTCGCGGTGTGTGGTAGTGCTGGTTAAGTTTTTGAAAGTACTAGTCACATGCCGTAAATATGGTACGCGGCAAGCCTAGTAGCCGATTGGACCGGGGAGTGGATATACCTGACACTCTCTCTTAGAGATAGGTTTTATTTTATGTTGCGCAACACCACGACTTCTAGGGACAAGGGTGGACCGAGTACGGGTGGACCTTGGAGCCCTGTAGTCGGGGAGAGTGTTCCTATCCACAAGCCGGAAAGAAAGGTCAACGGTTGTTTGGGAATGACCCGACGGTATTCCAGACGTGTGTGCTAGGTTACCCTTGCAAGGTTGAATTTCGATTCAGAATCGTCCGCCTCTCACGATGAAATGAGACTGCTTGATCTCTTTGCCACACAGAGTAATAAGAGCAACAATATTCTTATTAATCTTGATGTTTGCGTAGAAGTTCCACCATATTTGGATAGTAGATGCTTACATAGAATGGTTAATCAACTAGAATCTTGAAGCTAAAACTTGAAAGTAAGGACCTACTCTTTATTGCTTTTCAGCAAAGGAAAAACCAGAGCCTACAAAGCCTTGCATAGTCTAGCTAAGGTGGGCTACTTATAACCGTTGTCGGTTAAGTCTTGCTGAGTATTAGAATACTCAGCCTTGCTGTTGAAACCCTTTTTTAGGTATGACTTTTGAGGATCAGATCGCTAGCCTGACCTATCCTTGCTCATTGCCTCCTGGCTAGTCCGTAGAATGGGATACGTCTTCGGCCGGCAATAACTGTGACGAGTAATACCATGCTTGGGCTAGCTTGGTATACTTTTGCGACGTGTTGTAGTTATCGTGTTTTATCTTCCGCTGTTTAAACTCTGATTCTACACTTATGTTTTGTATAACTGTTTTACTTAAGTTGGTTTTGTAATAATCTTTTGAACTGGTTTGTAATCTTTAATATGCCTGTGTTGTAAAATTGTGGTTGTAATATCTCTGGACTCGCCGTCGTGCGGGGTATGCTTGTTCGATCCGAGAATCGGTGGTTGTATCGGGACGTTACCCGACAGACTAAAAATTGTTCCGTTTGAAGTGCGTTTAAGCTAATGTTGCCTTTATGGTGATGGTTTACGCACTTGAGCCGGGATAATTTAGGCGGTTCTGCCACAGCTGGTATCAGAGCTACAAGCGTATACCAGAGGTGTTGGAACCTTAAAAATCGCTTTCCATATAAAATTGGAACCATAAAGAATTTCGGAAAAAACTACGTTGGATTCGTTAAGGGTTGTGCTTAGAACGTAAAGTCCTAGGAAATTTATGGGAATTACTAGGTGGTTATCTCTGTATGGTTTATGTTATCTGACTTCCAGCACTTTACATTTTGTCAAACCATACTCACAAGCAACTCTTAATTCTTGTAACGACGCACCTACGTGAGGTAAGATGGTAAGGATCCTCAGTCAGCTGAGGGAGTCTGACCTTCCCGTCGGTGATGCGAGCCGAACGCTGCCCTCAAGCAGTGGCTTACTTGAGGTGCTTCCAATATACCAACTATTAGTTGACTATATTGGAAGTAAAGTGTGCTCAGTCAGCTGAGAGAGTCTGACCTTCCCGTCGGCGATGCGAACCGAACGCTGCGCTCAAGCAGTGGCCTACTTGAGCTGCTACCAATATACCGACCTCGGTCGACTATATTGGGAGTAAAGGAACTTGTGAATACGCCTCTGAGTAGCGTATGTTAACGTTGGCCATACGGCGGAAATTGTATGGCTGCCGCTTCTATAGTGAGCGGTAATGTTTGGGAACGCTTTCATGAGTGCTGGTACGAAAGGTTCATTGGATATATATATATGTTCTGTCAATCTTATGCAGGTACGCTAACCACGATTCGATAAGATAAGAACGGTTAGAATGTATCGACTAGCTATATAGGGAGAGCCGTATTTATGTATACCACCGTGCTAACCACGTAAGCCCAACCATAGTTGGCAATTGTTTATCTTGTGAGGACGGTCAGGACGTGCATACATATTGGGTTGATGTTTGATTGGTTCATAATATTTGCAGTTGCTACATGAGCTTGTTAAGGAATTTCTAGTATGAATCCTTATAAGATAAGTGTTAGTGTGCTTAAACCATGAGTGAGTGAAACTCTAATTTTTGAAGCATACTTGTAAATTGCATAGGTTTCCTTGGATGAAAAAAATATGGTTTCGAGTCATGCCTTCCTCCTAAGCCCCATCTTGTTGTTATAAGGATCTTTTCATTCCTTAGAATCTCAAATGATGAACCAGTACCGATTGTGGTTTATTATTCTTTGAGTTTGGAATCATATCATCTTGTGAATTAGAATCACATTTGTTTTACCGCAGTCTTCTTAAATCTTTATTTGAGAAGTCTTGAGATAATTGTATTACTCACATTTGAATCCTTTTTGATTCAGATGGCGACTTGTTCCCAGATCCTTTGGGATGAGGAGGGAAATGCTCATACCGATTGTCTGTACTGGGAGGGTTTTCCGAGGATTCTTTGGGATTCACTTCGTATCTTCCACTACCCAGATCCACCCCAGTACACGGGACACCAGTTTTCGGAGGATGGAATTAAGAAGAACAGAGTTAAGATGATCATTCCTCAGCACCCAACCTTGGAGTGGCCACCGATTGAGATTGAGGTGATTGGGTACCGTCTTGTGGATGCGTTTGAGAAAGCAGCTCTCAACGCTATCACCACTTTTTGTGAGCACCACCCCGAGGAGGTAGCAGCATATCCTATTGGTTTGTTTCCAGCAGTCCGTACTGGCGATGCAGAGTGGCTGTTCAGGGTCACACACTTTGGGCACTTGATTGGAGATGTAGCGGATGAGACTATCGAGGCAGTAGTCAGATATATGAATGCCCAGTCTCACTACCAGATACTTCAGCAGCGACACATGGACCAGGTGATAGACTTGGCCCAGAGTTTTCAGCGAGGCCTTCGTCTGAAGGATATTCAGATTGGGGGACTTCAGGATGCCGTTGCTGGGAGGGACACTGCTATTGCACAGTTTGAGCATCAGGCTATGGAGTATGGTGCTGAGATAGAGCAGCGCAACACAGTTATCGGTTTTCTTCAGGCGCAGGTGAATGAGCTGCAAGCAGATTGGGCTGATGCTTTAGCACATGTTGGTATGCTCCAGGAGCAACTAGATGCCCCAGCTGAGCCGGCAGCAGCAGAGGAGGACCCAGAGGAGATTGAGGGAGTATCTGACTTAGATTCAGAGCACGCACTTGCTGAGCCTAACCCTCAGCCGGACGACTCTTCTTCCGGCAGTGCCTCTTCTGTGGGCAACCTCGACGACTTCTAGGCGTCTTAGACTTGTCCTAGATAGTTGTGTTCTCTTGTTGTAGCATATGTATATAGGGAAGATGTTATTGTAAAATAGCCTTAGGGAGGAGTACCACTTGTTGTATTATATGTGGTAAGGATGAGTAATATTAGGTTGTAAGAAAAATGCTGCTTTGGATGTAATATAAGTAGCAACTACCAGTTTGGAAATCATAATCTTTCTACTTAGCAAATCTCTTTATTTGTGCATTTTCACGCCGTTTGATGAATACAAGAGGTTGCAAATTTTTGTGACATATGTGCTCATCAAATGTTAGCATGTTGAATCTGTGAGACTAAATTTTAGTCCAACCCCTTCTATGATCTCTGTTGTTTAGCAACATAGCACATGGCGCTGAAGAGTAAATTGCTAGATTATTTTCTTTACCCTTTGCTCTTAGCATTGAGTATCAATACGATGGAGCATGAAGTTATCTAACAGCTGGCTTGTTCTGAGTTTGGTGGGTTGCACAGTTATGTATTGTGCATATTGTGCTACACCGCATCTAGTTACATTTTTGCTGATTTTGTTTTATCCAAATGTATGATCATTGCATGTACCATTGATTTTGGAAGCGAGAAATATGTATCTAATGGATGTCTTCCATGATTACAGATGGTTGGTCATACACGCGGAACGCCTGATGGCTTTGGTTGTGAAACTGGCAGTGGATCTCAGCAACCACCGCCGCCCCCATCAAATCTGGCCGAGTTAATGGCCATGCAAACAGAGTTGCTTCGCCAGCTAGTCCATGGGCAACAAAATCAGCCACGCCAACAGTATGGAGGAAGGGAGGCACAACCAGCGGGTTACCAGGAATTCTTTGGTACCCAACCTCCACTTTTCAGCAAAGCTGATGACCCATTGGATGCCGATGCTTGGCTTCGTACAATCAATTCCAAGTTTGCTTTGTTAGCGGTACCATGTATTGATGCGAACAAGGCCCCCTTTGCCGCCCAACAGCTTCGCGGTCCTGCACGTATATGGTGGGATAATTATTGTGAAATGCAGCCTGCTGAACATATCATATCTTGGGAGGAATTCAGAACTGCATTCAGATCACATCATATTCCGGAAGGACTAATTGAAAGAAAGTTGAATGAATTCTTGGCTCTAGATCAGGGAACCCGCACTGTTCTTCAATATGCACAGACCTTCAATCATCTGTGCCAATATGCGGGCCATCATGCTGATACTGATGCCAAGAAACGTGATCGTTTCCGTCGTGGCCTCAATACTAAGCTCAAAGAACGTTTAAACTTGGTTCAGCCCAATACCTATAATGAGCTGGTTAATATGGCCATTACACAGGAAGATTGTATTGCTGCACATCGTGCTGAGAAAAAGCGGAAGGCACCAACGGGACCCTCGAGTGCCCAGCCACCGAGGTATCGCCTGGTGCAAAATACTCCACCTAGGCCTCCACAAAGAAATGCCCCAGTGGGTAGGTTTGTCTTTAGGCCGCCTCAGCAACAAGGAGGATTCAGACCTCCAGTGCCTCAGCAACAGCAACAGCAGCAGTTTAGCCCAAGGTCGAATGCCCCACAGTTCAATAGTGGGAATAGTAATAATCGATGTTTCAACTGCGGCAGTGCTTCTCATTTTGCCAAGAATTGTCCACAACCCAGAAGGAATAATAATCAGAACAACAACAACAACAACAACAACAAGGGCAAAGGCAAGAGGCAAATGGTGCAAGTCCGGCAAGGGCGAGTTAATTTCACTACTCTTGCAGACCTTCCAGCAGGAGCACCAGTTATGACGGGTACTTTCTCTATCCACAATAAACCCACAGTCATATTATTTGATTCTGGTGCAACGCATAGTTTTATAAGTGCCAAATTTGGAGCCAGATTAGGATTGGATTTTTGTCATACTAAGGGATCTTTTATGATAACAACCCCTGGTGGGAGGATAGCTTCCAATCAAATCACTACACATGTACCCCTTAAGTTGGGTAGTAAAGTGATAAAGACAGATTTGATTTTGTTGAATTTAGAAGGCATGGATGTTATTTTGGGCATGGATTGGATGACTAAACATAAAGTACTGTTAGATATCTCTTCCCGAGCTATCGAGATAGATTCACCACATCAAGGAGCCACCATACTCTATCTGCCGCAACGAGAGTGCATTAACTCTTGTGCTTATGCCACAAAAGAACTTAAACTTGAAGATATCCCTATCGTGTGGGAGTATGCGGATGTATTCCCAGAGGATTTACCTGGAATGCCTCCTGATAGGGACATCGAGTTTGTTATCGAACTTCAACCCGGTACCGCCCCTATTTCCAAGAGGTCGTACCGAATGCCTCCAAATGAATTAGCAGAATTGAAAGTCCAACTCCAAGACCTTCTTGACAAAGGTTTTATACGTCCAAGTTCTTCACCCTGGGGATGTCCAGCCCTGTTTGTGAAGAAGAAAGACAATAGTTTGAGGCTATGTGTTGATTATCGACCACTCAATGCGGTCACTATTAAAAACAAGTATCCTCTTCCCCGCATTGATATTCTGTTTGATCAGTTAGCTGGAGCTAAGGTTTTCTCTAAGATTGATCTTCGTTCTGGCTACCATCAAATAAAGATCAAGCCTTGTGATATTCCAAAGACTGCTTTCTCTACCAGATATGGACTATATGAATATTTGGTTATGTCTTTTGGTCTTACCAACGCCCCAGCATATTTTATGTACTTGATGAATTCAGTCTTCATGCCGGAGCTGGATAAATTCGTCGTGGTTTTCATTGACGATATCTTGATCTACTCCAAGAATGAAGAAGATCATGCTGAACATTTGCGTATCGTTCTCCAACGATTACGAGATCATCATCTTTATGCCAAATTCTCCAAGTGTGAATTTTGGTTGGACAGTGTGAAATTCTTAGGTCACACTATCTCCAGTGATGGTATATCTGTTGATCCAACTAAAGTACAAGAAGTGATGGATTGGGAATCTCCTATTTCAGTTCATCAAATTCGCAGTTTTCTTGGTTTAGCTGGATATTATCGTCGATTCATTACTGATTTCTCCAGAATAGCCAAGCCTATGACGGAGTTATTGAAGAAGGGAGTGAAGTTTGTTTGGAATGATAAGTGTGAAGAAGCTTTCCAAACTCTCAAAGCAAGATTAACTACCGCTCCAGTATTGTCCACACCGGACAGTACTAAACCTTTTGATGTCTATTGTGATGCGTCGGGTACGGGACTTGGTTGTGTGCTTATGCAGGACAACCGGGTTATCTCTTATGCATCAAGAGCTCTCCGGGATCATGAGAAGAATTATCCAACCCATGATCTAGAGTTAGCAGCTGTTATTCACGCTCTTAAGATGTGGAGACATCATCTTATGGGAACTCACTGTAATATTTACACTGACCATAAGAGCCTCAAATATATCTTTACTCAAGCTGATCTCAACATGAGGCAGAGACGCTGGCTAGAGTTAATAAAGGATTATGATCTAGAAGTGCACTATCATCCAGGAAAGGCTAATGTGGTTGCGGATGCACTCAGCCGCAAGTCACAATGCCATTGTCTATCTGTAGAACCATTCAATGAAACTCTATGCCAGGAAATGATGAAGTTAAACCTAGAAATGGTACCTCAAGGAAGTTTGAACCATATATCCCTTGAGCCTACACTTCATGATAGCATCATCATGGGGCAATTACATGATGAGGGTATCAAGGTCATCAAGGAAAAGTTATCACAAGGTGAAGCAAAGTATAAATGTTTCAGAGTGGATCATAGAGGAGTTTTATGGTTTGAATCTCGACTAGTTGTACCCAAGAATCATGGGCTTAGAAAGCAAATCCTTGATGAAGCACATCTTTCGAAATTTTCGATTCATCCCGGTGGTACCAAGATGTACCATGATCTCAAACAAAATTTCTGGTGGACTCGAATGAAAAGAGAGATCGCCAGATATGTTTCTGAGTGTGATGTCTGTCAAAGAGTTAAAGCTAGTCATTTGAAAGTAGCTGGTACTCTCCAAGCTTTATCTATTCCATCCTGGAAATGGGAAGACATCAGTATGGATTTTATCGTTGGTTTACCCACTACTCCTCATAAGCATGATTCTGTTTGGGTAATCGTTGATAGACTCACCAAGATCGCTCATTTTATTCCTGTACACACCACTTATTCTGCCAAGAAGTACGCAGAGATTTATCTCGATCAGATTGTTCGTTTACATGGCATTCCAAAGACGATTATTTCTGATCGTGGGCCTCAGTTTATAGCACGTTTCTGGGAGCAAATGCAGGAATCCCTTGGAACAAAATTGATTCGTAGTTCGGCTTATCATCCACAAACAGATGGGCAAACTGAACGAATCAATCAAATCCTTGAAGACATGTTGAGAGCATGTGTTATTCAATATGGCAAGAATTGGGTTAAGTGCCTAGCACTGGCAGAGTTTTCTTACAATAACAGTTATCAATCCAGCTTGCAAATGGCACCATTTGAAGCATTATATGGTCGAAGGTGTCGAACTCCCTTGAATTGGTCCCAAGCTGGAGAACGCAAAATTTTTGGGCCAGATTTAGTCTCTGAGGCAGAGGAGCAAGTCAGAATTATTCAGGTTAATCTTAAAGCAGCTCAATCAAGACAGAAAAGTTATGCAGACAAAAGGAGAGATCCTTTACAATTCGAGGTAGGAGACTTTGTATATTTGCGAGTATCTCCTACTAAAGGTGTTCAACGCTTTGGCTTAAAAGGGAAATTAGCACCCCGATACATTGGACCATTTGAAATTATCGAAACTTGTGGACCCGTTGCCTACCGACTTCGTCTTTCATCTCAGTTGGCCGCCGTTCATGATGTCTTCCATGTCTCACAACTTCGGAAGTGCACCAGGGTACCTACTGAGATCCTTGAACCACAGGATATTGAGATTGAATCCGATCTATCTTATAAGGAGTATCCGATCAAGATTCTTGACACCAAAGAAAGAAGTACTAGAAGGGAGAAAGTTAAAATGTACAAGATCCAGTGGAATCAGCATACTGTAGAAGAAGCTACTTGGGAAACTGAAAATTTTCTCCAAAGAAACTTTCCCGACTTTCTTAGAACCAATCCAGGTACCAATTCTTTGCACCCTTTTCTTCCTGTAATCTCGGGACGAGATTCCTTTTTAGGGGGGAAGGCTGTAACACCCCGGGTGTTTGCACAGTAATTAAATAAGTGTCTGCACAGTAATGGTGTAGGTTTGCTTTGCATCATGTGCTTGAAATGCGTAAAAAGGATCTTTTTGTAATTATGAAAGGTTATATGTGTAATTATAATTTTATGCAAGGTCCTTTTTGCAGTTGTGTTGAATGGGTTGTGTAATTATAGTTTTAGTGGAGGGTGTTTGTGCAAAATTTCAGTGCATTTAATGCATGGTAGTCATTTTACTTGTAAGTCTACATTTGAAGTGATTTTGCATTGAAAAAGACAAAATTCCTAGAATTTAAAATCCCTCTTGTGTTTTCAAATTTAGCTCTCTATCCTTTGGTCAAATAAATTTTTGCACAACATCAAAGTTGTAGCTCTTGAAAAATTGAACAACTTTCATGTTGGGCACTTTTTCATTTGAGCTTTAGTTTAAAAGTTATTGCTTGTTTACAGAAAGGTCCCTGGAACTTTTGGAAATTGCAAAATCGCCCTTATGACCATCTCCCCCTCCCTGCTCTGCTTCTCGCCGCCGGCCACCGACAGCGCCGCCGTGGAACGCCTTCCCGGCTTTCCCGGCCATTACTTCGCCGTGCGCTGGCTTCCACGCGTCGCCGGCGAGCTCCTCCCCTCCTGTTGCCTCGCGCTGGAGCCCCCACCCCTCGCCACGCACCCCCGCCGCGCCCAGAACCTCCCCGGCGGCCGCCACCGCGACGCCACCGTGGAGAGCCCAAACCAGAGGCCCAGCTCTCGATCTTTCGCGCGCCTGAGCACTACAAGAACCCCAGGATTCGATTTCACTCGCTCATTTGCTCTCTCCTCGCTCCCACGCTGCAGAACACCATCGCCGCCCCGCTTGAACCCCGGCGAGCTCCACCCCACCGCGGAGCCGCCAACCCAGACCCGCTCCACCCCTACATCCCCCACCATTAGCACCGCCTCGACCTCGCGCAGCTCCCAGGCCATTTTCCCTCACCCGAACACCACCGGAGCCACCCCGCCGCCGTGCTCCGAGCCCGCAAGCCGCCGCTCGCCGTCGACACCCCCTCTCCGACCGCCCTAGCCTCGATTCCAAGCACCCAGAGGTGCGCCGTGAACCCGTGAGGCTCACGCACCCCTCCACCCTCGCCGCCGGTGAGCCCCTCGCCGGGAAACCGCCGGTCAAACCTCGCCTCCCCCTCTGACCCGACCCGAGGACCTCGGTTTTGAATTTGAGAAAGCTCAGGGGGTTGTCTGCGATGTCAGTGACTCAGAGGAATAGTGCTCTAAGGACTTGTTTGAAATAGTTTGCTGTGATCTTTGAAATTCAATATCAATTCGTAGAAAATTCGTAAAATAGCAAATCTTGATGTTTTGGAATCCTTTTGAAGAGATCTATGCAGTAGAACCATAATATGTTAGGCTTTAGTTGCAAGTTTTTGCTGTATAAATGGTTTTGTGTCACTAGATAAATAAATACTAGATGTTTAGTCTTTTTCTTATCTGATGCTTGAAAGCTGATATTGCTATGAAATTTTGGTGGTAGTTTACTCATGTAACACTAGCTTTGCAATAAAAATTTCATGGTCAGTTCTCTTGTGTAGCTATTTATTTGTTTTAATCTTTGTTTAGTGTACTTTATTTATGATAAATAGTTTCTGTTCTTGTTAAATCCTGAAAATATTCCTGAGTGTTCTTCTGGAGTATATTAGCTTGTCCAGGAAGTTTGAGCCTTAGTTCATGGCTAGATCAGGGGCTAAAATATAAATCTTGCTAATCTGTTGTCGGTTTTATTTATTTTCTCAGAATTATTTCGGTGTAGATAAAATCATGAAAAATTCACAGTAGATAGATCATACCTGTGTAGATCTCCTGTTAAATTTTGAGCTTCTGTTTTGATCTATTTTGATCTGTGTAATTCAATCTTGTACTAGGTGTTGCCTGCATAAATGATTTGTTGTGATTAAATGGTTACATATCTTGGCATGATTTTTGTAGGGTAGATTACTTTTTTCATGTTCTGTTTAGTGTAATTTTGGTAGATTTTATTACTATTTGTCCTCTGAGTTGTTGATTTATTTGTAAACCGTGACTTAATTGTATAGGAAATCACCCCCACTTGTTTATGAAGTTAGTCAACTTCATTTGTGCTGTTGATCATGATGCCTTGTGTAGTTAAATTTGTTATTTAACTACTCTATAAACGATTGCCCATGTTTGTTTATAATGTTGTTCTCGCATTACATATAGATACGACTACTTTGTCAGACGGGACGTACGAGTTGATTCCGGAATCTGACGGAGGTGATCTAGAAGCTCAAGTAAACACTGCGGAACTAACTGAAGCCCCGGACCAAAGTTCGGAAGAGCCTAGAGCTGAAATAGTTAGCAATTACCGAGAAGGCAAGCCCCGGACATAACCTATACTTCAAATTAATATCATTTACTGTATTATTTTACTTGTGCATTTACAGTTCATAGGAGTTGAATTGAAACTCTAGATGCATGATCCTAGGAACCTATGTACTGAACACTAGACTTGAGTTCGAATAATTGCTAAGCTTATAGGACCGGTAAAAGTCGAGTGATTGCCTGTCACTCGCGAGCTTTATAGGAATTTCCTGTTTACTTTCTGTTATCAATATAAGGACTACGGACGGGGTTGTGTTCGATATCATGACCTTATGTGATACCCCGTCTGTGTTGATGAACTTGCTAAGGTCGCGGTGTGTGGTAGTGCTGGTTAAGTTTTTGAAAGTACTAGTCACATGCCGTAAATATGGTACGCGGCAAGCCTAGTAGCCGATTGGACCGGGGAGTGGATATACCTGACACTCTCTCTTAGAGATAGGTTTTATTTTATGTTGCGCAACACCACGACTTCTAGGGACAAGGGTGGACCGAGTACGGGTGGACCTTGGAGCCCTGTAGTCGGGGAGAGTGTTCCTATCCACAAGCCGGAAAGAAAGGTCAACGGTTGTTTGGGAATGACCCGACGGTATTCCAGACGTGTGTGCTAGGTTACCCTTGCAAGGTTGAATTTCGATTCAGAATCGTCCGCCTCTCACGATGAAATGAGACTGCTTGATCTCTTTGCCACACAGAGTAATAAGAGCAACAATATTCTTATTAATCTTGATGTTTGCGTAGAAGTTCCACCATATTTGGATAGTAGATGCTTACATAGAATGGTTAATCAACTAGAATCTTGAAGCTAAAACTTGAAAGTAAGGACCTACTCTTTATTGCTTTTCAGCAAAGGAAAAACCAGAGCCTACAAAGCCTTGCATAGTCTAGCTAAGGTGGGCTACTTATAACCGTTGTCGGTTAAGTCTTGCTGAGTATTAGAATACTCAGCCTTGCTGTTGAAACCCTTTTTCAGGTATGACTTTTGAGGATCAGATCGCTAGCCTGACCTATCCTTGCTCATTGCCTCCTGGCTAGTCCGTAGAATGGGATACGTCTTCGGCCGGCAATAACTGTGACGAGTAATACCATGCTTGGGCTAGCTTGGTATACTTTTGCGACGTGTTGTAGTTATCGTGTTTTATCTTCCGCTGTTTAAACTCTGATTCTACACTTATGTTTTGTATAACTGTTTTACTTAAGTTGGTTTTGTAATAATCTTTTGAACTGGTTTGTAATCTTTAATATGCCTGTGTTGTAAAATTGTGGTTGTAATATCTCTGGACTCGCCTTCGTGCGGGGTATGCTTGTTCGATCCGAGAATCGGTGGTTGTATCGGGACGTTACCCGACAGACTAAAAATTGTTCCGTTTGAAGTGCGTTTAAGCTAATGTTGCCTTTATGGTGATGGTTTACGCACTTGAGCCGGGATAATTTAGGCGGTTCTGCCACAGCTGGTATCAGAGCTACAAGCGTATACCAGAGGTGTTGGAACCTTAAAAATCGCTTTCCATATAAAATTGGAACCATAAAGAATTTCGGAAAAAACTACGTTGGATTCGTTAAGGGTTGTGCTTAGAACGTAAAGTCCTAGGAAATTTATGGGAATTACTAGGTGGTTATCTCTGTATGGTTTATGTTATCTGACTTCCAGCACTTTACATTTTGTCAAACCATACTCACAAGCAACTCTTAATTCTTGTAACGACGCACCTACGTGAGGTAAGATGGTAAGGATCCTCAGTCAGCTGAGGGAGTCTGACCTTCCCGTCGGTGATGCGAGCCGAACGCTGCCCTCAAGCAGTGGCTTACTTGAGGTGCTTCCAATATACCAACTATTAGTTGACTATATTGGAAGTAAAGTGTGCTCAGTCAGCTGAGAGAGTCTGACCTTCCCGTCGGCGATGCGAACCGAACGCTGCGCTCAAGCAGTGGCCTACTTGAGCTGCTACCAATATACCGACCTCGGTCGACTATATTGGGAGTAAAGGAACTTGTGAATACGCCTCTGAGTAGCGTATGTTAACGTTGGCCATACGGCGGAAATTGTATGGCTGCCGCTTCTATAGTGAGCGGTAATGTTTGGAAACGCTTTCATGAGTGCTGGTACGAAAGGTTCATTGGATATATATATATGTTCTGTCAATCTTATGCAGGTACGCTAACCACGATTCGATAAGATAAGAACGGTTAGAATGTATCGACTAGCTATATAGGGAGAGCCGTATTTATGTATACCACCGTGCTAACCACGTAAGCCCAACCATAGTTGGCAATTGTTTATCTTGTGAGGACGGTCAGGACGTGCATACATATTGGGTTGATGTTTGATTGGTTCATAATATTTGCAGTTGCTACATGAGCTTGTTAAGGAATTTCTAGTATGAATCCTTATAAGATAAGTGTTAGTGTGCTTAAACCATGAGTGAGTGAAACTCTGATTTTTGAAGCATACTTGTAAATTGCATAGGTTTCCTTGGATGAAAAAAATATGGTTTCGAGTCATGCCTTCCTCCTAAGCCCCATCTTGTTGTTATAAGGATCTTTTCATTCCTTAGAATCTCAAATGATGAACCAGTACCGATTGTGGTTTATTATTCTTTGAGTTTGGAATCATATCATCTTGTGAATTAGAATCACATTTGTTTTACCGCAGTCTTCTTAAAGCTTTATTTGAGAAGTCTTGAGATAATTGTATTACTCACATTTGAATCCTTTTTGATTCAGATGGCGACTTGTTCCCAGATCCTTTGGGATGAGGAGGGAAATGCTCATACCGATTGTCTGTACTGGGAGGGTTTTCCGAGGATTCTTTGGGATTCACTTCGTATCTTCCACTACCCAGATCCACCCCAGTACACGGGACGCCAGTTTTCGGAGGATGGAATTAAGAAGAACAGAGTTAAGATGATCATTCCTCAGCACCCAACCTTGGAGTGGCCACCGATTGAGATTGAGGTGATTGGGTACCGTCTTGTGGATGCGTTTGAGAAAGCAGCTCTCAACGCTATCACCACTTTTTGTGAGCACCACCCCGAGGAGGTAGCAGCATATCCTATTGGTTTGTTTCCAGCAGTCCGTACTGGCGATGCAGAGTGGCTGTTCAGGGTCACACACTTTGGGCACTTGATTGGAGATGTAGCGGATGAGACTATCGAGGCAGTAGTCAGATATATGAATGCCCAGTCTCACTACCAGATACTTCAGCAGCGACACATGGACCAGGTGATAGACTTGACCCAGAGTTTTCAGCGAGGCCTTCGTCTGAAGGATATTCAGATTGGGGGACTTCAGGATGCCGTTGCTGGGAGGGACACTGCTATTGCACAGTTTGAGCATCAGGCTATGGAGTATGGTGCTGAGATAGAGCAGCGCAACACAGTTATCGGTTTTCTTCAGGCGCAGGTGAATGAGCTGCAAGCAGATTGGGCTGATGCTTTAGCACATGTTGGTATGCTCCAGGAGCAACTAGATGCCCCAGCTGAGCCGGCAGCAGCAGAGGAGGACCCAGAGGAGATTGAGGGAGTATCTGACTTAGATTCAGAGCACGCACTTGCTGAGCCTAACCCTCAGCCGGACGACTCTTCTTCCGGCAGTGCCTCTTCTGTGGGCAACCTCGACGACTTCTAGGCGTCTTAGACTTGTCCTAGATAGTTGTGTTCTCTTGTTGTAGCATATGTATATAGGGAAGATGTTATTGTAAAATAGCCTTAGGGAGGAGTACCACTTGTTGTATTATATGTGGTAAGGATGAGTAATATTAGGTTGTAAGAAAAATGCTGCTTTGGATGTAATATAAGTAGCAACTACCAGTTTGGAAATCATAATCTTTCTACTTAGCAAATCTCTTTATTTGTGCATTTTCACGCCGTTTGATGAATACAAGAGGTTGCAAATTTTTGTGACATATGTGCTCATCAAATGTTAGCATGTTGAATCTGTGAGACTAAATTTTAGTCCAACCCCTTCTATGATCTCTGTTGTTTAGCAACATAGCACATGGCGCTGAAGAGTAAATTGCTAGATTATTTTCTTTACCCTTTGCTCTTAGCATTGAGTATCAATACGATGGAGCATGAAGTTATCTAACAGCTGGCTTGTTCTGAGTTTGGTGGGTTGCACAGTTATGTATTGTGCATATTGTGCTACACCGCATCTAGTTACATTTTTGCTGATTTTGTTTTATCCAAATGTATGATCATTGCATGTACCATTGATTTTGGAAGCGAGAAATATGTATCTAATGGATGTCTTCCATGATTACAGATGGTTGGTCATACACGCGGAACGCCTGATGGCTTTGGTTGTGAAACTGGCAGTGGATCTCAGCAACCACCGCCGCCCCCATCAAATCTGGCCGAGTTAATGGCCATGCAAACAGAGTTGCTTCGCCAGCTAGTCCATGGGCAACAAAATCAGCCACGCCAACAGTATGGAGGAAGGGAGGCACAACCAGCGGGTTACCAGGAATTCTTTGGTACCCAACCTCCACTTTTCAGCAAAGCTGATGACCCATTGGATGCCGATGCTTGGCTTCGTACAATCAATTCCAAGTTTGCTTTGTTAGCGGTACCATGTATTGATGCGAACAAGGCCCCCTTTGCCGCCCAACAGCTTCGCGGTCCTGCACGTATATGGTGGGATAATTATTGTGAAATGCAGCCTGCTGAACATATCATATCTTGGGAGGAATTCAGAACTGCATTCAGATCACATCATATTCCGGAAGGACTAATTGAAAGAAAGTTGAATGAATTCTTGGCTCTAGATCAGGGAACCCGCACTGTTCTTCAATATGCACAGACCTTCAATCATCTGTGCCAATATGCGGGCCATCATGCTGATACTGATGCCAAGAAACGTGATCGTTTCCGTCGTGGCCTCAATACTAAGCTCAAAGAACGTTTAAACTTGGTTCAGCCCAATACCTATAATGAGCTGGTTAATATGGCCATTACACAGGAAGATTGTATTGCTGCACATTGTGCTGAGAAAAAGCGGAAGGCACCAACGGGACCCTCGAGTGCCCAGCCACCGAGGTATCGCCTGGTGCAAAATACTCCACCTAGGCCTCCACAAAGAAATGCCCCAGTGGGTAGGTTTGTCTTTAGGCCGCCTCAGCAACAAGGAGGATTCAGACCTCCAGTGCCTCAGCAACAGCAACAGCAGCAGTTTAGCCCAAGGTCGAATGCCCCACAGTTCAATAGTGGGAATAGTAATAATCGATGTTTCAACTGCGGCAGTGCTTCTCATTTTGCCAAGAATTGTCCACAACCCAGAAGGAATAATAATCAGAACAACAACAACAACAACAACAACAAGGGCAAAGGCAAGAGGCAAATGGTGAAAGTCCGGCAAGGGCGAGTTAATTTCACTACTCTTGCAGACCTTCCAGCAGGAGCACCAGTTATGACGGGTACTTTCTCTATCCACAATAAACCCACAGTCATATTATTTGATTCTGGTGCAACGCATAGTTTTATAAGTGCCAAATTTGGAGCCAGATTAGGATTGGATTTTTGTCATACTAAGGGATCTTTTATGATAACAACCCCTGGTGGGAGGATAGCTTCCAATCAAATCACTACACATGTACCCCTTAAGTTGGGTAGTAAAGTGATAAAGACAGATTTGATTTTGTTGAATTTAGAAGGCATGGATGTTATTTTGGGCATGGATTGGATGACTAAACATAAAGTACTGTTAGATATCTCTTCCCGAGCTATCGAGATAGATTCACCACATCAAGGAGCCACCATACTCTATCTGCCGCAACGAGAGTGCATTAACTCTTGTGCTTATGCCACAAAAGAACTTAAACTTGAAGATATCCCTATCGTGTGGGAGTATGCGGATGTATTCCCAGAGGATTTACCTGGAATGCCTCCTGATAGGGACATCGAGTTTGTTATCGAACTTCAACCCGGTACCGCCCCTATTTCCAAGAGGTCGTACCGAATGCCTCCAAATGAATTAGCAGAATTGAAAGTCCAACTCCAAGACCTTCTTGACAAAGGTTTTATACGTCCAAGTTCTTCACCCTGGGGATGTCCAGCCCTGTTTGTGAAGAAGAAAGACAATAGTTTGAGGCTATGTGTTGATTATCGACCACTCAATGCGGTCACTATTAAAAACAAGTATCCTCTTCCCCGCATTGATATTCTGTTTGATCAGTTAGCTGGAGCTAAGGTTTTCTCTAAGATTGATCTTCGTTCTGGCTACCATCAAATAAAGATCAAGCCTTGTGATATTTCAAAGACTGCTTTCTCTACCAGATATGGACTATATGAATATTTGGTTATGTCTTTTGGTCTTACCAACGCCCCAGCATATTTTATGTACTTGATGAATTCAGTCTTCATGCCGGAGCTGGATAAATTCGTCGTGGTTTTCATTGACGATATCTTGATCTACTCCAAGAATGAAGAAGATCATGCTGAACATTTGCGTATCGTTCTCCAACGATTACGAGATCATCATCTTTATGCCAAATTCTCCAAGTGTGAATTTTGGTTGGACAGTGTGAAATTCTTAGGTCACACTATCTCCAGTGATGGTATATCTGTTGATCCAACTAAAGTACAAGAAGTGATGGATTGGGAATCTCCTATTTCAGTTCATCAAATTCGCAGTTTTCTTGGTTTAGCTGGATATTATCGTTGATTCATTACTGATTTCTCCAGAATAGCCAAGCCTATGACGGAGTTATTGAAGAAGGGAGTGAAGTTTGTTTGGAATGATAAGTGTGAAGAAGCTTTCCAAACTCTCAAAGCAAGATTAACTACCGCTCCAGTATTGTCCACACCGGACAGTACTAAACCTTTTGATGTCTATTGTGATGCGTCGGGTACGGGACTTGGTTGTGTGCTTATGCAGGACAACCGGGTTATCTCTTATGCATCAAGAGCTCTCCGGGATCATGAGAAGAATTATCCAACCCATGATCTAGAGTTAGCAGCTGTTATTCACGCTCTTAAGATGTGGAGACATCATCTTATGGGAACTCACTGTAATATTTACACTGACCATAAGAGCATCAAATATATCTTTACTCAAGCTGATCTCAACATGAGGCAGAGACGCTGGCTAGAGTTAATAAAGGATTATGATCTAGAAGTGCACTATCATCCAGGAAAGGCTAATGTGGTTGCGGATGCACTCAGCCGCAAGTCACAATGCCATTGTCTATCTGTAGAACCATTCAATGAAACTCTATGCCAGGAAATGATGAAGTTAAACCTAGAAATGGTACCTCAAGGAAGTTTGAACCATATATCCCTTGAGCCTACACTTCATGATAGCATCATCATGGGGCAATTACATGATGAGGGTATCAAGGTCATCAAGGAAAAGTTATCACAAGGTGAAGCAAAGTATAAATGTTTCAGAGTGGATCATAGAGGAGTTTTATGGTTTGAATCTCGACTAGTTGTACCCAAGAATCATGGGCTTAGAAAGCAAATCCTTGATGAAGCACATCTTTCGAAATTTTCGATTCATCCCGGTGGTACCAAGATGTACCATGATCTCAAACAAAATTTCTGGTGGACTCGAATGAAAAGAGAGATCGCCAGATATGTTTCTGAGTGTGATGTCTGTCAAAGAGTTAAAGCTAGTCATTTGAAAGTAGCTGGTACTCTCCAAGCTTTATCTATTCCATCCTGGAAATGGGAAGACATCAGTATGGATTTTATCGTTGGTTTACCCACTACTCCTCATAAGCATGATTCTGTTTGGGTAATCGTTGATAGACTCACCAAGATCGCTCATTTTATTCCTGTACACACCACTTATTCTGCCAAGAAGTACGCAGAGATTTATCTCGATCAGATTGTTCGTTTACATGGCATTCCAAAGACGATTATTTCTGATCGTGGGCCTCAGTTTATAGCACGTTTCTGGGAGCAAATGCAGGAATCCCTTGGAACAAAATTGATTCGTAGTTCGGCTTATCATCCACAAACAGATGGGCAAACTGAACGAATCAATCAAATCCTTGAAGACATGTTGAGAGCATGTGTTATTCAATATGGCAAGAATTGGGTTAAGTGCCTAGCACTGGCAGAGTTTTCTTACAATAACAGTTATCAATCCAGCTTGCAAATGGCACCATTTGAAGCATTATATGGTCGAAGGTGTCGAACTCCCTTGAATTGGTCCCAAGCTGGAGAACGCAAAATTTTTGGGCCAGATTTAGTCTCTGAGGCAGAGGAGCAAGTCAGAATTATTCAGGTTAATCTTAAAGCAGCTCAATCAAGACAGAAAAGTTATGCAGACAAAAGGAGAGATCCTTTACAATTCGAGGTAGGAGACTTTGTATATTTGCGAGTATCTCCTACTAAAGGTGTTCAACGCTTTGGCTTAAAAGGGAAATTAGCACCCCGATACATTGGACCATTTGAAATTATCGAAACTTGTGGACCCGTTGCCTACCGACTTCGTCTTTCATCTCAGTTGGCCGCCGTTCATGATGTCTTCCATGTCTCACAACTTCGGAAGTGCACCAGGGTACCTACTGAGATCCTTGAACCACAGGATATTGAGATTGAATCCGATCTATCTTATAAGGAGTATCCGATCAAGATTCTTGACACCAAAGAAAGAAGTACTAGAAGGGAGAAAGTTAAAATGTACAAGATCCAGTGGAATCAGCATACTGTAGAAGAAGCTACTTGGGAAACTGAAAATTTTCTCCAAAGAAACTTTCCCGACTTTCTTAGAACCAATCCAGGTACCAATTCTTTGCACCCTTTTCTTCCTGTAATCTCGGGACGAGATTCCTTTTTAGGGGGGAAGGCTGTAACACCCCGGGTGTTTGCACAGTAATTAAATAAGTGTCTGCACAGTAATGGTGTAGGTTTGCTTTGCATCATGTGCTTGAAATGCGTAAAAAGGATCTTTTTGTAATTATGAAAGGTTATATGTGTAATTATAATTTTATGCAAGGTCCTTTTTGCAGTTGTGTTGAATGGGTTGTGTAATTATAGTTTTAGTGGAGGGTGTTTGTGCAAAATTTCAGTGCATTTAATGCATGGTAGTCATTTTACTTGTAAGTCTACATTTGAAGTGATTTTGCATTGAAAAAGACAAAATTCCTAGAATTTAAAATCCCTCTTGTGTTTTCAAATTTAGCTCTCTATCCTTTGGTCAAATAAATTTTTGCACAACATCAAAGTTGTAGCTCTTGAAAAATTGAACAACTTTCATGTTGGGCACTTTTTCATTTGAGCTTTAGTTTAAAAGTTATTGATTGTTTACAGAAAGGTCCCTAGAACTTTTGGAAATTGCAAAATCGCCCTTATGACCATCTCCCCCTTCCTGCTCTGCTTCTCGCCGCCGGCCACCGACAGCGCCGCCGTGGAACGCCTTCCCGGCTTTCCCGGCCATTACTTCGCCGTGCGCTGGCTTCCACGCGTCGCCGGCGAGCTCCTCCCCTCCTGTTGCCTCGCGCTGGAGCCCCCACCCCTCGCCACGCACCCCCGCCGCGCCCAGAACCTCCCCGGCGGCCGCCACCGCGACGCCACCGTGGAGAGCCCAAACCAGAGGCCCAGCTCTCGATCTTTCGCGCGCCTGAGCACTACAAGAACCCCAGGATTCGATTTCACTCGCTCCTTTGCTCTCTCCTCGCTCCCACGCTGCAGAACACCATCGCCGCCCCGCTTGAACCCCGGCGAGCTCCACCCCACCGCGGAGCCGCCAACCCAGACCCGCTCCACCCCTACATCCCCCACCATTAGCACCGCCTCGACCTCGCGCAGCTCCCAGGCCATTTTCCCTCACCCGAACACCACCGGAGCCACCCCGCCGCCGTGCTCCGAGCCCGCAAGCCGCCGCTCGCCGTCGACACCCCCTCTCCGACCGCCCTAGCCTCGATTCCAAGCACCCAGAGGTGCGCCGTGAACCCGTGAGGCTCACGCACCCCTCCACCCTCGCCGCCGGTGAGCCCCTCGCCGGGAAACCGCCGGTCAAACCTCGCCTCCCCCTCTGACCCGACCCGAGGACCTCGGTTTTGAATTTGAGAAAGCTCAGGGGGTTGTCTGCGATGTCAGTGACTCAGAGGAATAGTGCTCTAAGGACTTGTTTGAAATAGTTTGCTGTGATCTTTGAAATTCAATATCAATTCGTAGAAAATTCGTAAAATAGCAAATCTTGATGTTTTGGAATCCTTTTGAAGAGCTCTATGCAGTAGAACCATAATATGTTAGGCTTTAGTTGCAAGTTTTTGCTGTATAAATGGTTTTGTGTCACTAGATAAATAAATACTAGATGTTTAGTCTTTTTCTTATCTGATGCTTGAAAGCTGATATTGCTATGAAATTTTGGTGGTAGTTTACTCATGTAACACTAGCTTTGCTATAAAAATTTCATGGTCAGTTCTCTTGTGTAGCTATTTATTTGTTTTAATCTTTGTTTAGTGTACTTTATTTATGATAAATAGTTTCTGTTCTTGTTAAATCCTGAAAATATTCCTGAGTGTTCTTCTGGAGTATATTAGCTTGTCCAGGAAGTTTGAGCCTTAGTTCATGGCTAGATCAGGGGCTAAAATATAAATCTTGCTAATCTGTTGTCGGTTTTATTTATTTTCTCAGAATTATTTCGGTGTAGATAAAATCATGAAAAATTCACAGTAGATAGATCATATCTGTGTAGATCTCCTGTTAAATTTTGAGCTTCTGTTTTGATCTATTTTGATCTGTGTAATTCAATCTTGTACTAGGTGTTGCCTGCATAAATGATTTGTTGTGATTAAATGGTTACATATCTTGGCATGATTTTTGTAGGGTAGATTACTTTTTTCATGTTCTGTTTAGTGTAATTTTGGTAGATTTTATTACTATTTGTCCTCTGAGTTGTTGATTTATTTGTAAACCGTGACTTAATTGTATAGGAAATCACCCCCACTTGTTTATGAAGTTAGTCAACTTCATTTGTGCTGTTGATCATGATGCCTTGTGTAGTTAAATTTGTTATTTAACTACTCTATAAACGATTGCCCATGTTTGTTTATAATGTTGTTCTCGCATTACATATAGATACGACTACTTTGTCAGACGGGACGTACGAGTTGATTCCGGAATCTGACGGAGGTGATCTAGAAGCTCAAGTAAACACTGCGGAACTAACTGAAGCCCCGGACCAAAGTTCGGAAGAGCCTAGAGCTGAAATAGTTAGCAATTACCGAGAAGGCAAGCCCCGGACATAACCTATACTTCAAATTAATATCATTTACTGTATTATTTTACTTGTGCATTTACAGTTCATAGGAGTTGAATTGAAACTCTAGATGCATGATCCTAGGAACCTATGTACTGAACACTAGACTTGAGTTCGAATAATTGCTAAGCTTATAGGACCGGTAAAAGTCGAGTGATTGCCTGTCACTCGCGAGCTTTATAGGAATTTCCTGTTTACTTTCTGTTATCAATATAAGGACTACGGACGGGGTTGTGTTCGATATCATGACCTTATGTGATACCCCGTCTGTGTTGATGAACTTGCTAAGGTCGCGGTGTGTGGTAGTGCTGGTTAAGTTTTTGAAAGTACTAGTCACATGCCGTAAATATGGTACGCGGCAAGCCTAGTAGCCGATTGGACCGGGGAGTGGATATACCTGACACTCTCTCTTAGAGATAGGTTTTATTTTATGTTGCGCAACACCACGACTTCTAGGGACAAGGGTGGACCGAGTACGGGTGGACCTTGGAGCCCTGTAGTCGGGGAGAGTGTTCCTATCCACAAGCCGGAAAGAAAGGTCAACGGTTGTTTGGGAATGACCCGACGGTATTCCAGACGTGTGTGCTAGGTTACCCTTGCAAGGTTGAATTTCGATTCAGAATCGTCCGCCTCTCACGATGAAATGAGACTGCTTGATCTCTTTGCCACACAGAGTAATAAGAGCAACAATATTCTTATTAATCTTGATGTTTGCGTAGAAGTTCCACCATATTTGGATAGTAGATGCTTACATAGAATGGTTAATCAACTAGAATCTTGAAGCTAAAACTTGAAAGTAAGGACCTACTCTTTATTGCTTTTCAGCAAAGGAAAAACCAGAGCCTACAAAGCCTTGCATAGTCTAGCTAAGGTGGGCTACTTATAACCGTTGTCGGTTAAGTCTTGCTGAGTATTAGAATACTCAGCCTTGCTGTTGAAACCCTTTTTCAGGTATGACTTTTGAGGATCAGATCGCTAGCCTGACCTATCCTTGTTCATTGCCTCCTGGCTGGTCCGTAGAATGGGATACGTCTTCGGCCGGCAATGACTGTGACGAGTAATACCATGCTTGGGCTAGCTTGGTATACTTTTGCGACGTGTTGTAGTTATCGTGTTTTATCTTCCGCTGTTTAAACTCTGATTCTACACTTATGTTTTGTATAACTGTTTTACTTAAGTTGGTTTTGTAATAATCTTTTGAACTGGTTTGTAATCTTTAATATGCCTGTGTTGTAAAATTGTGGTTGTAATATCTCTGGACTCGCCTTCGTGCGGGGTATGCTTGTTCGATCCGAGAATCGGTGGTTGTATCGGGACGTTACCCGACAGACCAAAAATTGTTCCGTTTGAAGTGCGTTTAAGCTAATGTTGCATTTATGGTGATGGTTTACGCACTTGAGCCGGGATAATTTAGGCGGTTCTGCCACACCAATCCCCGGCAACAGTGCCAGAAAAGCTTGTTGACGCTCCTTAGCGCCCCAATTTATGTACTGCAAGCACACGGATCGTGGTAGCTTTTCCCTTAGAGTACTCCCCCAAGGTTTATCAATCCGTGGATCGACAAAGAAGTACGTAAGATTTTCCATCTAATCTAACGGATCTATTCTAACATGAAGCATGAATTGCACATATAGAGTAAACCTTTGATAGATATGAGTGTTGTGTAAAGGTTGATCTCATCCATGAACATCAGCAAGGATAAAGCATGACCGAAGGTATGACTAAGCCTATCACACGCATTCTAGTTGTAGTTCTAGCTAAACGAGCAAGCACAACATGCATCTCATCCAAAGCCTCTTTAAATCGCGACCTCTAAATTGACCCTCGAAACCCCAATCTTACATAGGCCACGCCCTGCCACGGCGCTCCCTATCGGTAGAGTAGTTTCAGAGCACGAAGATGTGTCGAGCCCCTTTAGTATGTCCGGCATGAACCCCTAGCCACCATGGCTACAAGAACACCCTAAGTGACCTATCTTAAGAATTGATCTAAGGACAAGTGCACCAAAGAAAGAACAAAATAAAACAAAAGAGGTACTCCCAAGCGTCATCCCAGGAGATACTTGATCGCTAAATAGATCGGATGACATAAAGACATTATTCACATAATAGATTCATTTGGATCGTCACCACCGAGTACATACCATCGATGACTCCAACTAGCTCATGAACTCCATCATGACACAACCACGAAGGGAGGCCATGGTGGCTAGGGTTGACCTAAGCCATCTCCTAGACAACTTCGAAGACTTGCGGCAGCCGTCGTCTCCCTCCGGTCTTGGCCCTAGGTTTTCGTCGAGTTCTGGGTGGATGGATGCCTCGAGTTGAATAAGGTGCGAGCTATTTATGAGCCGAGGAAGCCACTGGTCGAAGGGGAGGCCGAACCGCCTCGGAAACGGGCTAGGCCGGTCGGCTCATGGGCCTAGGCCGGCCGGCCTACCCTCTTTCGGGCCCGCCTCGGTCTCATCTTTCGCGTGTAGACTCCTCGCATCTTCTAGAGTTTATGTCCTTCACGATTGCTCCCCTTTGGACGTTGTTATCTTGGAGATATCTTCGAGGAAAGGATAGGATAGGGAATCATTCCTTAAATCTTCATTTGCTTTGCTTAATCCCGAAGTATCTTGATCTCATCTTCGTGGGCTTGGTCCTTTGGGCCATCTTGGAGGATGGATGTGCATGAATGAGCTTCGAATCAACATGGGCTTTGGTCCTTCCTTTGGGCTTTCTCCTTCGTCTTTCTCCAAGCTAATGCTCGATCACGGGCCTTGTCATTTCATGCTCCAAAATAGGCCATAAACCTGCAAAAACAAAGTTCCTCCAAAATATATGTGCAAATATGAAAATGACCAATAATTAGGCCGGGGTTAGGACGGTTAGTGATTTTGATATTAAATTCATGCCATTATTAAGGATAAACAAGGGATAAAATAGGTACTTAAGGTGCGCCAACAGGTAGCTAACCAAGTCTGGGCACCGCGCCAACAACTATCGAGCTACTTGCTCCTACTATGTACTTAGATAGAAAGCAACCTCAGATAAGTAGAACTTGCTACTTACGCAGACTCAGGATCCCGCAGATCAAAGAAAGTAATTAAACAAGTAACTAATGCAGAAAGTAAAGCTAGCGAGATACTGAAGTTGAGATGTGGAACTTACTCAAAGATATATTCCTCCGAGGTGGATACAAAAGATGGAGTAAGACCCAAGGGAACTTGAGCCCGCTCCTTTAAGCTTGGTTTGCACCAAAGCTTCTCACCTCACTCTCTCCCTATTCTAATACAAAGAGACTTCAAGATTGAGCACTTCTCTCAAATGGATGGTGTGTGTTACAAGTGGGAGAGTGAGTCCTATTTATAGTACTTCGAGGTCGGTTCAGCAGGTGGCGTCGGTTGTAAGTCAGTAATACGGTTGAGCTTAACTTCCATGCCAAGGGGGGGCTCCAGATGTTTCCAAGTGGGGCCGGTCGGCCTCCCCTAGGCCGGCCGGCCTGGGGATCGTGCCATCTGGCACTGACCTTCCTCTGGATGGCTTGGATTCTCCCCTGGAGTGGGTGGTGAAGTGTTCGGCATTTTTCACGTGTTTCCTAGGCCGGCCGGCCTTACCTAGGCCGGCCGGCCTTACTTAGGCCGGTCGGCCTGGCTCTGGCTCGTCTCGGCCCTCCGTTGCCATGTCATGTTGATCCAGGGTCTTGTGATGCATCTCAAGTTGGTTCGGCCTTTGGTTCGTCACTGATTGTGGACCCGAATAGTCTTGGTGCATGCCTTTCGATCTTGAATGATTGTACTTGTGTGCAACACTTGATCTTTGCTTGATATCTTGCTCAGGACCATCCACGAGGAGTCACAAGATGAAATGGCACAGTTGTAGGCCGGCCGGCCTGGGTTTTATCCCATTTTGGCCCAAATTTGCACATTGTATTCCTGAAATCAAATAAACACCAAAACTCGTGGAACACATTAATGTTAGTGAAATTTGATGCATTTGGTCCTGAGAGCCTGAAATCCGAAGGAATGTTGGCGGTAGAAATCACTGAAAACGACCGCCAACACACCCCCACACCTAGACTTTGCTCGTCCCAAGCAAAAAGAGTCGAAATAGATCCTGAGGATCAAGCAAAGTCCAGGGTTCATGAAATCGGATATGCATAAGTGTTATTTCAAAACTATCCCTTCATACCTCGGATTCTAGGTGGCTAGCACTGCCGTCTTCACTCATTGATCTCTGGAACAAGTCGATGAGAGTTGTCGCTAGTTCCTGCTTCGCAGTACTTGGAAAGGTTTTCTGAATTTTATAAAACCAAGGCGTACTCTTCTGCTCAGACCACTCATTCACTCATCTTACTCAAACCTCACTCTATTTGCTTGATTTCTCACCAGGAATATGTGGAGCTCGGGTAAAGGTGATTGCATGTCTTACACATTCATTTTGCAAGCGCAAACGTAATGTCTCATGGTAGTTGGAAGGTTCATCACTTGGGTCATGTGCAAGTGTAACAGAAATGTAAGTCCTCAGCGGTATTCAAGCATCTTCCATTTATCCCCTTTCTTCATTTCATTTTTTTTTGACTCGAACTAGCATGAATGCCGTTCTTGCGTTTCTTTTCTTTTTCTTTCAGGGGGATGGAGAGTTTTTTGCAATCACATAGAGGACTTTGGCGTGACGATCGTGTACGTGTACGACCCACAGCGATAAACAATCACAACTGCTCAGAGGCATGGCGTTTGCACGAGCTCAGAATTAGAAAGACAGCTATAGGTTTGAATTTGTATGTAAATGATGTAAAGGCTCTAGAATGGGTATAAGGCCAGCTGAGCACAAGAGTCGCCTTGTTTTGTGTTTTCGAAATAAAACTTCCAAGGCTTCGAATTAGGAACTCATACAACCTCATGTCATCATATCACATGGATCAATAAGCAAGATGGCGAACGATCCTAAACATGTGTTCCAAGGTAGATAGGTACTTGTATATGAAATAAAACTTAGCACAAACCTTTTCCATGAAAAGATTTCACTCTTCCTAAGCAAATTGTTCATAATTTTATTTGAGTTTAATCAGGGAGAATTTGAACGAAAGCAGGAAGGATAGGGTAGTAGAAGGATCGAACCAGCACCACGCAGAAGATCCCGGGGAGAGGCCGATAGGTGGGTCCGGCTGACCTAGGCTAGGCCGGCCGGCCTACACCTGTGGCCAACCTCCGTGGCCCTTTTGCAGACGTGCAGGCTCGGTGTACTCTGTTCCAGGTGAATTGCTGCGGCCATTTTGATAAAGAATATAGGCCAGTCGGCCTGGTTTATGCCGCCCGGCTTGAACTTTCATCGGATTTCGTTCAAATTCCTCTGGAAAGTTGGTTCTGTTCTCCTGATTTGAAATCACTGCGCACTCGGTGGAAGATCAGAATAGGGGTGTGGTTGGAGAACACATGTGCACCAACCACAAAAGGGGAACAACTTTTTATTTTATTCAAAATCAAAGTGGGGTGCTGCATACATTTGGATGAAATAAAGGAAATGAACTAAAGGAATTAAAAGCGCAGCACCAAAACCTAATCCTAAGGACTCTTTCTAAACATACATCTACTTCGATAGAGATCCTCATTCCCAGTCGCCTTCGCAAGGCGTTTGATCTTAGAACAAACTGCGATCTTAGAACAAACTACCTTACGAAGGGTGGCTACCCAATCACCCAACTCCATCCGGTCGATCTCCATCTCGGCCACACGCTCATCCATATTGTTGAGGCATAGTCGGAGTGACGCGAGCCGTGCACGAAGAGAGGCAATGTCGGTCGGCTCCTCCTCCTCATCCTCAGTATCCGTGTAGGCATGGATCTCGGGAGGGCCACGGATCGGCGGCGGCTTGATGTGATGCCGCACCGTGTCCGGTGGGGAAATGATACCACTGCGATCTAGTGGCGGAGTGAGTACCTTCCCGCGCCCGACCTTGGCCCCGGTCACGCGATAGCGTGGAGGGCTAGGACTGGCAAGGGAGTACCGCAGGGAGTACGTCGGCAAGTCGACTTGCACCACTGAAAGTGCAGCCACTTGCACGACACGTCCCGCAGAAGATGTTCCTGCGTGCTTGGTAACGATCTTTCGAGGGGAAAGAACCCCTATTGTAGGTCGCACTGGGCTGAGCACAGGGGAGCACACGAGGGCTCCTGCTCCTGGCGCCTGGGTGGTGCTCTCCACCGAACCGGGAGACCCCCAGCCTTTGGGTGAGGCCCACTGGCCTCCTCTAGGCCGGCCGGCCTGGGACTGGCGCCCCTGGCCGACAAGCGGCGACGAATAGAGGGTGGTGACCTCCTAGGATCTGACGATCCTGACGCTGCTGGATGTTGCGCATGATTGACTGGACTTGGAGGGCGATTTTGAGTTGGAGAGCTCCATGGGTGCGGATTTGGGAGTTTTGGGCGAGGGCTGCGCATCCATGGGTGTGATCTCGGTGGTGGAGTGGAGGAACAAAGAGAATTCTGGTGGAGAGGGTTTGAATGAAGGAGAGGGGGGATGCCGCTCGGCTTATATCAACTCAAATCGATCTGAACGCCCCGAAGATGAATGTTTACAACATTTCGAATGTTGCACGAAAGGATGAGGGCGAACGGGCTCGGGGCCAGGCCGGCCGGCCTCCCTTAGGCCGGCCCGCCCCACCTTGTCAGGAGTGGCCCCAAGTTTCTGGAATCTTCCTCCTCGGACTTTCTGTTTGCGGGCATTTGGGTGCTTTGGTCCAAAAAGGGAAAGAAAAGCATGGGAGAGAGAAAGAGAGACAGTAAACCTAAGATACGACCCGTTTAAGGTATGGCGATGACAGTAGATGCGTGCTCTAACTCGGATAACTCGTAGACTTGTACCTCTTCGAGTTCCGGTATCTCAGGCTCGAGGAATATTTTCAAACGTTGGCCATTAGCCTTGAAAATGTTCCAGTCATCGTCCTGGAGGGTTATAGCGTCGTGGTCGGCGGCGTTAAGTACTAAGAACGGGCCTTCCCACTTGCTTCTAAGCTTACCATGACCAAACAAACGAATACGGGAGTTAAATAGTAGTATGTTGTCTCCCGCTTTGAAATGCTTGATCTTGATTCGCTTGTCATGACATCTTTTCGTCCGCTCCTTGTAGAGCTTGGAGCTGTGGTAGGCCTTCTCCCTCCATTCATCCAGTTCAGCCAGTTGGATTTGTCATTTGATCCCGGCTGACTGGAGATCCATGTTCCACCTCTTGATTGCCCAATGGGACTTATACTCGAGTTCAACTGGAAGATGGCAAGTCTTGCCATAAACCAGTTGATACGGTGTCATCCCTATCGGAGTTTTGTAAGCTGTCCGATAGGCCCATAGTGCCTCGGGTAGTTTGCTTCACCATCCTTTCCCCATGGCATTGACCGTCTTTTGCAAGATATTCTTAATTTGCTTGTTGGACGTCTCTGCCTGACTACTTGTTTGGGGATGGTATGGTGTAGCAACCCGGTGGTCCACTCCTAACTCACTGAGGCACTTCCTGAAGGTTTTGTCGATGAAGTGTGAGCCTCCATTGCTGATCATGACTCTAGGAACTCCAAAGCGAGGAAATATGATTTCCTGGAACATTTTCTTCAAGCTCTTTGAGTCGGCCGCAACACAAGGAAGTGCTTCAACCCATTTGGACACGTAGTCCACTGCCACAAGAATGTACTCGCACTGCTCTGACATTGGGAAGGGACCCATGAAGTCAATTCCCCATACGTCAAATATTTCCACTTGAAGATTGCTCTTTAGTGGCATTGCATCTCGGGAATTGATATTCCCATGCTTCTGACATCTTGGGCAATGCCACACGAATTCTTTTGCATCTCTATACATGTTTGGCCAAAAAAACTGCTCTGCCAAACTTTTGCATGGGTACGGAAGGCTCCGTAATGCCCTCCATATGGCGAGGAGTGACAACGCTCAAGAATTTTGCAGGTCTCACACATTGGGATACAGCGTCGGAGTAGACCATCAGCACAGACTTTGAATAGATATGGGTCGTCCCATAGGTGAAACCAGCTGAGGTTTATCAATTCCTTCTTATCTTCTCCTGGAGGTATGTACCCAGTCACCATGAAGTTCACCAGATTTGCATACCATGGACCAGTTGTAGTAACCTTCAGAAGAGTATCATCTCTCAAATAGTCATTGATCGGCAAGTCTGATCCTTGTATTTGCATTCTGGAGAGATGATTTGCCACACTGTTATCTGCTTCTTTCTTATCTCTTAATTCCAAGTCAAACTCTTGGAGGAGCAGAATCCAACGGATGATTCATGGCTTTGCATCCTTCTTGGTCAGTAGGTACTTCAGTGCTGCATGATCCGTGTATACAATCACCTTAGCACCGACCAGGTAGGATATGAACTTATCCATGGCGAATACAACCACCAAAAGTTCCTTCTCCGTTGTGGCGTAATTCAACTGGGGTCCGGTCAGTGTCTTACTGGCATATGATATGGCGTAATGCTGTTTATCTCTGCACTGACCCAGCACTGCTCCCACTGCATAGTCGCTTGCATCGCACATGATCTCGAATGGAAGTTTCCAATCGGGTGGCTGGATGATGGGCTCTGATATGAGTGCCTTCTTGAGGGTGTAGAAGGCTACGAGGCATTCCTCGTCAAAGTTGAACGGGGCATCTTTTGCCAACAAGTTTGCCAAGGGCCTGTCTATACGGGAGAAGTCCTTGATGAACCTCCTGTAGAAGCCGGCGTGGACCAGAAACTCCTAACTCCCTTGACATTTGTCGGGGGTGGCAACTGTTCGATAACATCGATCTTCGCCCAGTCCACTTCTATCCCTCTTTCCGACACTCTGTGTCCGAGGACTATCCCTTCTCTGACCATGAAGTGACACTTTTCCCAGTTAAGGACTAAATGTGTCTCTTGGCACCTCTTGAGAACTTTGTCCAAATTCTCAAGGCACTGATTGAAATCCTTGCCGTAGACTAAGAAATCATCCATGAACACTTCCATGATGTTCTCAATCATGTCCGAGAAGATCGCCATCATGCACCTTTGAAAGGAAGCCGGTGCGTTGCAAAGGCCAAACGACATTCGCCGATAAGCGAATGTTCCATAGGGGCATGTCAGACCCGGGATAGTGGGACTGCTTATAGACATAGATTGTTCTAGAGTAAGGGATAGCACATGGATATACCTTACCTCTTTTGTAACTACCCGAATAGGCATAGAACTAGCTGCAGTACAAAAGAAACTACCCGATTATGTTGTAGTAGGACTCCAACTGTACTCGGCTAGGACTTTTCATGTAACCCTGTCCCCCCGGATATATAAGGGCGGGCAGGGACCCCCTCCAAACAATCATCAATACCTAAGGCAATACAAACCACATAGGATGTAGGGTATTACGCAAACTCGCGGCCCGAACCTGTTTAAATCTTTGTGTTCCTTGTAGCATCGAGTTCTAGAGCAGTTGATCCCTACCTACAAACCCTACTGCTAAGGGTATCCCTGAGCAAGCTTGGCGGTAAACACCGATAGCTGGTGCGACAGGTAGGGGGTTTGGCGAGTTCACCAATGAATTCGATGGCCGGACCAAGCAACGCCAACGGCGTGCCAGAAGGCACAACCTTCGTTTTCGGTTCCTGTGCTTGCATGGCTGACGGGATGGGAGGTTTTTCCAGCCACCTTGTCATGCCTAACTCGCCTAAATCGAAAACCCGCTCCCAACTCGCCGACGTCCGTGAGTCTGCGGATCTCGACGAGGATAGAGTTTCACTCGAACTCGACTTGGACAAACCGGGAAACATGTCAACTCAAAACCAAACTCCTGGTTTGGTCGAGTTTGACATAAATTCTGATTCCGAAAAGCCTAATTTTTCCAAAACTCTTGGAAAATACCTGGCTCATCTCAAGATAATCAAACGCCCTAAGATCAAAAACTCAGAACTACTCGCCGGAGTAGATCAACTTTCACGATCAATTGAGGGCTGCATCAATCTTGCAGAAATCGCTCTCAGCTCATCTGCGCCACAGTAGAACCCTAAAGCACTAAACCCACCGCAGAAGAGGTCGGGCGATATGCTCTCAGGGGTCGATCGGGTAAATCCGAAGCTTGCCAACTGCATTAAGGTGGCTGAAAGCACTCTGCAAAATAAAGAGCAGAAATCGGGAGGAGGAATCTGCGAGGGAGCTAGTGAGACAAACCCCCGGCTTGTTTGGATGGGACCGTCTATCTCCAGGATACCTCAGAGCCCTTCACCGAAACCTGCTCACACTCGGACTCCGAAACCAGTCGAGTCCATGTTCGATCAGGACTTTGATGACTTCATGAACGGTCTCGAGAACTTTAAACCATTTCACAATCTTGAATAGTGGTCAGACAACGTCGAGCTGTTCATGGACGCTATGGCCAAACCAACCGAGCATGCCGACGCTCTTTGGGAACTAGCCAAGCTTAAAAAAGGAAAAGCCAAGGCTCCAGAAACAATCCAGCGACTCAGTCTATGACAAACCCTAGATTAAGGAGCCTGAGGGGCTAACTCCTACTCAATCATGGCTACTCTGGATGAACAAGAATGCCCTCCGTGTAGAGATGGGCATACCGCTTCTCGCTCACCCAAAACATACATACTCAAAAATCGGTGGGCTAACCGACTCCGAATCTGAGTACTCCTCTGATCCGGAGGAACAACTGGACGACCTAATCTAGTATAGTAAACAAGTCGAGTCCAACTCGGCTAAGAACCTCATGTCCGATCAGGACTCCCTCCCTAACCCGATTATATATGCAACGCCGCAAGGACGGACGGTGCACCTCAGGAAGGCATAAGATCCCAACGCTTCTGCCTCATAGCTAGCGGATCTGCCTTACCAATAGAGCACTCCTTTAGACCCGTCCTCATGCAAACAAGACCAAGAAGTCAAGATCTCTGCCGTGAAATCCTCATGGTTCGTATCGCCAAAGAGACTGAGGGCGATCCCACAGAGCGTCTCAACCTCGAGGACTACAATTCTAATGATTTCAACGAGTACCTTTCCGATAACATGGAAACTACTCTTCCTACAATCATAGAAGCCCAAGTCACTACCAAGGAGGATCTACCCGCTCCTCCCCCTCCCCCAGTAGTGACCGTCACCGTCCAACTAGATAAGCAGCATCCAGCTGAAGATCTCTAAGAACGTCTGTAAGGATCACCGGGGTGTCCGACCCTAGAGGGGGAGGGGGTGAATAGGGTCGCTAATCGCTTTTCTATCCTAGGGCTCAATCTAATTGCATAAGATAAACCTAACACGTCCTACACATGCTAGTTATGACTAAGGTTTATCTATGCTACCCTCTACTTACCCCAAAAGACTTGCAACCTATAGCCAATCCTAATCAAACTAACTAGGAAAGTAAAGGTAAGCAAGAAAGAGTAAATGCGGAAACGTAATGTGGTAAGTAAAGCGGTAAGGGAGAGGATATGCAAACTCCTGTGAAGACACCAAGACACACGATTTAACGTGGTTCAGTTAGGACACCAAAGTCCCTCCCTACGTCCACGGCCACTTGCTCACAAAGAACAAGTGTGATGCCGAGTCTCTTCGCTTGATCACCGTCTTGCCACGCCTCCAAGGCTCCCGACAAGCAAAGGCTAAGTGACGCCAAGTCACAAAGACGAGGTCACCGCCACCGTCTATCTCGAAGCGTCACCACGGCACCGTCTTCACTATCTTGGAGCTTTAACACCAAGTAGGGGCCTCCTTCCCCGCACAAAGTGTCGTTGCCACTCCACACCAAGTCGGAGGGTCACACGACGAGTACACAAGGTGCTTGCCACAGCAAGGCTTTCTCTCAAGCTAGTTCTCTCAAGAACTAAGCCTAAACAAGCACTAAGCACTCTCACAAGTGTGCTTAAGCCTATATGATGTACAATGAAGCTCTATGGTGGTTGGAGATGATCTTTAGCTCTTGTATACTTCCTTGAACTCCAGCACACTCAAATGACCCGGCCTTGGGGGTATATATAGGTAGCACAAGCAAATATAGCCGTTGGAGAAAAGCTGCCAGAAAACTGCGTAACGCCGGTTAATCCGACGTACCCCAAAAGCCATCATCGGTTTAACCGGTGTATGTAAACTGCTACGTGAAAAACTAGCCGTTAGCAATTAACCGGTGTATCGCCGGTTTAACCGATGCAATCAACCGGTGTATGTAAAATTAACGTCGGTTTAACCGGTGATTGTAACTTCTTCACGTTCCTCCAAAAACCACCTCTCTGGACAACTGAACCGATGCAATTGACCGATGCATCGTCGGTTCAACCGGTGTATGTATTTTCATCGGTCTTCGTTTGGCAATGCACCGACGTATGCATTTTCTTCAACGTCGGTTAATCCGGTGAGTGTATCTTCAGTTCCCCCTCGACCCCCGTCCGCTAACCGGGTAGCGGAACCCCCGTAGGGGCGGCCCTTCGGGCCTTGCTACGCCTCTCTTCTCTTTGTCATCACTTGAACCTAAAAGCCTGAGAATAGTTATCTTAACAATCACATTAGTTCAAGTGTTGTGTGTGTCATCAATCGCCAAAACATTATATTGAAATATGGCATGAGAGGCCATTTTCGCTACAACGTCGTCGCCAGCTCAACCAGAAGAGGGCGTTCAGGCGTCAGTGCCTTGCTAACAGCCTACATGAACAACAAGGCGACAACTATGACTACTCCAACTGTGACCTTCGCAGTGTGATCAACATTGGGCGCGATGCGCGCAACATCATCATCTCAAGGAGAAAGGAACGGGAGGAAGTCGAGGCATATAGCCCTTCTTCCAACTACCGCATCCCCCCAACGGTTTCCGCATCCTTCAAGAAGCACAAGCCGACAACCTTCAGTACCCGTCCTCAAGGTAAACCACGCACCCAGCATCAAGCTGAATTGTCTCAGAACGGAAACATGATCAACAAAGTACTGCTACGCAAGTGCTTTATCCACCAAAGAGCTCTCACACGATCTTCCAGTGTGACTCACTCCGTAAGGCCCTTGGGGCACCTCTCCTAAAGGAGACCCCACCAATAAATCCAGTAAACTCTGCATCGACTAGCTCTACCCTAAATCTAGTCGACCCCCATATCGACTAGTACTATCTTCGAATAAGTTTTATCCAGTTATGTAAACCATTGCTCACGTCCAATGAGCAAGGGGTAGGTCTTAAGAGTCAGAGTCTGTCACTTTACAGTTATTGTAATTTCGACAAATCCAAATAAAGTTGATTTCTCCTATATCGACTACTTGGCTCTCGCTCACACGACCAATACCCCACCTCGAAAGTCTTGCTCGGCATTAGAGCAGCTATCGAGTAGTTTTTATGGTTCTCACTCGAGTGTTTTTCTGACATTTACATCTTGGGCAACCCAATGGGGTTCGTACCTAACAGTTCTATCCTAAAAGACACTCTAGTCCTCCGGTAGGACACCCTACTCGCCCTGCTCGAGTAGGTCTTGGATACTCTTTCGGCACCTTCATCTTGGGCAACCCGATGGGGTTAGTACCTAACAGACTTGCCCTAAGAGTTACCCCAGTCCTTGGTTAAAGGACACCTTACTCGCCTTGCTCGAGTAAGTTTTGGATATCTTTCTGACATTTACGTCTTGGGAACCCGACGGGGTTCGTTCCTAACAGTTCTGTCTTACGGATTACTCCAGTCCTTGGTTAAAGGACACCTTACTCGCCTTAATCGAGTAAGTTTTGGATATCTTTCTAACATTTACGTCTTGGACAACCCGACGGGCTTCGTACCTAACAGTTCTATCTTAAGAGTTACTCCAGTCCTCGGTTAAAGGACAATCCTAACAGTCCTAACAGTATGTTTCTAGAGTATTCACGTCTTGGTTAACTCGACGGAGTTCAATCCTAACAGTCCTATTCTAGAAATTAATCCAGTCCATTAATAGGACATACTACTCGATATGATCGAGTAGTTCGGGCCATTTTCGTAAACAGCTGCATACTATCTGGGTAACCAAACAAGGTCTATCCTAAATGGTCAACTACGAAAATGCCTCAAAGAGTACAGATAAGCCCTTGATACTCTAAAATAAGTTGACACAAGTTTCCCGCTTGCTTGGTTTACTATGGGAATTGTGGCAGAACCACCTGAATTATCCCGGCTCAAGTGCACAGGCCATCACCAAAAAGGCAATACCGGCTCAAACACACTTCAAACGGAACAATTCTTGGTCTGTCGGGTAACGTCCCGATACAACCACCGGTTCTCGGATCGAACAAGCATACCCCGCACGAAGGCGAGTCCAGAGATATTACAACCACAATTTTACAACACAGGCAAAGTAGTGATTACAACATGTTTCAAAGTACTTATTACAAAACCAAACTTTGTAAAACAGTTATACAAGCCATAATTATAAGTTCAGAGTTTGAAAAGCAGCGGAAAAAGAACACGACGGCTACAACACGTCGCATAAGAATACCAGGCTAGCCCAAGCATGGTATCACTCGTCAGGGTCATTGCCAGCCGAAGACGTATCCCACTCTACGGACCAGCTAGGAGGCAAGGTGCAGGGCCAAGACAAACTAGCAACCTGGTCCTCAAAACTCATACCTGAAAAGGGTTTCAACAGCAAGGCTGAGTATTCTAATACTCAGCAAGACTTAACCATCAACGGGTATACGTAGCCCACCTAACTAGACTATGCAGGGTTCTGTGAGGCTCTGGTTTTCCTTTTTGCTGAAAAGCAATAAAGAGTAGGTCCTTACTTTCAAATTTTAGCTTCCAAGGTTCTAGTTGATTAACCATTCTATGTAAGCAACTACAAATCAACCATGGTAGAACTTTTGAGCAAACATCAGGATTAATCATAATAATGTTGCTCTTATTACTCTGTGTGGCAAAGGGATCAAGCAGTCCCAAACTGTGAGAAGCAGACGATTCGAATCGAATTTGTTAACCTGGCCAGGCAGACCTAACACACACGTTTGGAACACCGTCGGGTCGTTCCCAAACAACCGTTTATCTTTCTTTCCGACTTGTGGATAGGGTCGCTCTCCCCGACTATAGGGCTCCAAGGTCCAACCTTGTCCCTCGAAGTCGCAGTGTTGCGCAACATAAAAATAAAACCTATCCCTAAGAGAGAGTGAAAGGTATATCCACTCTCCGGTCCAATCGGCTACTAGGCTTATCGCGTACCATATTTACGACATGTGGCTAGTATGTTCAAAAACTTAACCACAGCTACCACACACCGCGACCTTAGCAAGTTCATCAACACAGACGGGGTCTCACACAAGGTCATGATATCGAACACAACCCCGTCCGTCGTCCTTATATTGATAACAGAAAGTAAACAAGCAATTCCCTCGCGAGTGACAGCAATCACTCGACTTTTACCGGTCCTATAAGCTTAGCAATTATTCGAACTCAGGTCTAGTGTTCAGTACATAGGTTCCTAGGATCATGCATCTAGGGTTTCAATTCAAATCCTAAGAACTGTAAATGCACAAGTAAGTAATAACAGTAAATGGTAATAATTTGAAATATAGGTTATGTCCGGGGCTTGCCTTCTCAGTAGTCACTAACTATTTCAGCCCTGGGCTCTTCCAAACTTTGGTCCGGGGCTTCAGTTAGTACAGCAGTGTTCACTTGAGCTTCGAAATCACCTCCTTCGAAATCCGGGATCAGCTCGTATGTCCCGTCCGATAGAGCAGACGTATTTATATGTGATGCAAGAACAGTATTATAAACACGCTCACGATGTGGTGAAGCTAAGCAAACAAAATTAATACACACATGGGCAATCATTTATAGAGTAGTAACTCAACATATCTAACAACACAAGGCATCATGATCAACGGCACAAAAGAAGCTTACTAACTTCATAAAGTAAGTTGTAGTGGTTTCCTATAACAAGTAAACTATGGTTTGCTAATAAATAAACAACTCAATACATAAACAGCAACAATTTCAGCAAAAAATACTATAATCAGAAGGTACAAAGAGAAATCTACTCTGTAAAAATCATGTCAGTTCATGCATCCATTTAATCAGAACAATTCATTTCCTCAGATAACACCTAGAAAAAGATTAAATTCTACAGAACAAAACACAACACTTATGAAGCTTAAAAATTTTCAGAACAGACTTTATATGATTATAAACACCTCATAAATTTTTTGAATTTATTCTGGACAGACCTAATTATGAGAAAATAAATAAAACAGACATCAATTTAACAAGATTCATTTTTAGCTTCTGTTATCATCATGAACTGGGGCTCAAACTTCATGGACAAGCTAAACTATTGAAAACGAACACTCATCAATATTTTCATGATTTATAATCAACATAAACTATTTATCATAATTAAAGTCTACTAAACAAGCATTAATCAAAGAAATAGCTACACATGAGAACTGACCACGGAATTTTTATAGCAATACTATATTAACATGAGTAATTCACCATAAAAATTTCACTGCAAGACATGGCTTCAAGCAATAGTTAAGAAAAAGATAAAACAACTAGTCTTTATATACCTAGTGACACAAATCAATTTGTACAGCAAAAACTTTCAACAAACATCCATAATATTTTGATTCTACTGCATAGAGCTGTACACAAGGATTCCAGAACAACTAGATTTGCTATTTTACGAATTGTCTACGAATTTCTATTGAATTTCAAAGTTTACAGCTAGAAATAACAAAGAGGCCCTTGCTGCTACTATTCACTCGAGTCTACGGCTATTCAAATAACCCCCTGGGTTTTTGTTTCTTTCAACCTGAGGTCCCTGGCCGGTGGTCAGAGAGGGGGGGCGGTGGTTTGACCGCCAAATCCGGCGAGAGGGGTCACCGGCGGCGAGGTTTAGGGTGGGGAAAACGGAGAGGAGGCCGAGGCGAACCCTTGGGTGGCTTGGGAGCTCGAGAGGAGGACCGGAGCTATGACGTCGACGGCGAGCAGCGGCTGGCGGAGCTCGGCTACGGCGGCGGGGTGGTTCCAGTGGGGATTGGGCGAGGAGAAGGGGTGGGTGAGCTGCGCGGGCCCATGGTGGAGCTTGCTAGGGGGTCAGCACGGGCGGAGGAGGGCTGCAGTGGCGGTTCCGCGGCGGCGTCGAGCTTGCCAGGGTTGCGGGTGGACGGCGGCGGCGTTCTGGGGTCTGGGTGTGAGGAATGAGCGAAAGAGTGTGGGGAACGGCTTGCTGGGGTTCCTGTAGTACTCATGCGCACGCGAGTTGGGGTCCTGGGGTGCTGCAGCGAGCCCTCCACGTCGGCGGCGAGGTGGCGGCCGGCGGGTGCTCTGCTGCTGCGTGGCAAGGCGAGGAGGGGTACAGCGCGCGGAATAGAGGGCGGTGGAGGCTTGGGAGCGACGCGTGGACGCCAGCGCAAAGCAGGAGGTGGCCGGGCTGGCCCTCCACGGCGACATCAGCGCTGAACAGCGGCGGCGAGGTGCAGAGCAAGCAAGCAGGCAGGAGGAAAGGGAAAAGGGACCGATTTGCAATTTCCAAAAATTCCAGGGACCCTACTGTAAAACAGCAATAACTTTTAAACTAAAGCTCAAATGAAAAAGTGCCCAACATGAAAGTTGTTCAACTTTTCAAGATCTACAACTTTGATGTTGTGCAAAAATTGATTTGATCAAAGGACAAAGAGCTAATTTTGAAAACATAGAAGGGATTTTGAATTCAAAGGACTTTTGTCTTTTTCAAGGTAAAATCACTTTAAAGTTAGGCTGAATTGAAAGATTCCCTGCCATGCAATGATTGCACTGAATTTTGCAAAAACACCCTCCACAAAAGCTATAAATACACAACCTATTCAAATGAAACTATAGAAAGGACCTTGCATAAAATCATAATTACACATATAACCTTTATATTTACAAAAAGATCCTTTTTCAAGCAATTCAAGCACATGATGCATAAAATAGATACACAACTACTGTGCAGACACCTAGGGTGTCACAGCCTTCCCCCTATAAGGAATCTCGTCCCGAGATTACAGGAAGAAAAGGATGCAAAGATTTGGTACCTGGATTTGTTCTAAGAAAGTCGGGAAAGTTTCTTTGGAGAAAATTTTCAGTCTCCCAAGTGGCTTCTTCTTCGGTATGATGCTTCCACTGGATCTTGTACATTTTAACTTTCTCCCTTCTCGTACTTCTTTCCTTGGTGTCAAGAACTTTGATTGGATACTCCGTATAGGATAGATCAGATTCAAACTCGATGTCTTGTGGTTCAAGGATCTCAGTAGGTACCTTGATGCACTTCCGGAGTTGTGATACATGGAAGACATCATGAATGGCGGCCAACTGAGAAGGAAGACGAAGTCGGTAGGCAACTGGTCCACAAGTTTCGATGATTTCAAATGGTCCGATGTATCGGGGTGCTAATTTCCCTTTTACGCCAAAGCGTTGAACACCTCTAGTAGGAGATACTCGCAAATATACGAAATCCCCTACCTTGAATTGTAAAGGATCTCTTCTTTTGTCTGCATAACTTTTCTGTCTTGATTGGGCTACTTTAAGATTAGTCTGGATAACTTTGACTTTCTCCTCTGCCTCAGAGACTAAATTTGGCCCAAAAAATTTGCGTGCTCCAGCTTGTGACCAACTCAAAGGAGTTCGACACCTTCGACCGTATAATGCTTCAAATGGTGCCATTTGCAAGCGGGATTGATAACTGTTATTATATGAGAATTCTACTAGTGCTAGGCACTTATCCCAGTTCTTGCCATATTGAATAGCACATGCCCTCAACATGTCTTCCAGGATTTGATTGATTCGTTCAGTTTGCCCATCTGTTTGTGGATGATAAGCTGAACTACGAATCAATTTGGTTCCAAGGGATTCTTGCAATTGCTCCAAGAAACGTGCAATAAACTGAGCCCCACGACCAGAAATGATCGTCTTTGGAACTCCATGCAAACGGACAATCTGATCGAGATAAATCTCTGCATATCTCTTGGCAGAATAAGTTGTATGCACTGGGATAAAATGAGCGGTCTTGGTGAGTCTATCAACGATTACCCAAACAGAATCATGCTTCTGCGAAGTGTTGGGTAAACCAACAATAAAATCCATACTAATGTCCTCCCATTTCCAGGATGGAATGGGTAAAGGTTGGAGAGTACCAGCTACTTTCAAGTGACTAGCCTTAACTCTTTGACAGACATCACACTCAGAAACATATCTGGCGATCTCTCTTTTCATTCGAGTCCACCCGAAATTTTGTTTAAGATCTTGGTACATCTTGGTACTACCGAGATGCATTGAAAACTTCGATAGATGTGCTTCATCAAGGATTTGCTTTCTAAGCTGCTGATTCTTGGGTACAACAAGTCGAGATTCAAACCATAAAACTCCTCTATGATCCACTCGAAAACATTTGTACTTTGCTTCTCCTTGGGATAACTTTTCTTTGATAATTTTGATACCTTCATCATGTAATTGTGCCATGATGATGCTATCATGAAGTGTAGGCTCAATAGATATATGATTCAAACTTTCTTGAGGTATCATTTCTAGATTTAATTTCATCATTTCCTGGCATAGAGTTTCATTGAATGGCTCTACAGATAGATAATGGCATTGTGACTTGCGGCTGAGTGCATCCGCAACCATATTAGCCTTTCCAGGATGATAGTGCACTGCTAGATCATAATCCTTTATCAGCTCTATCCAGCGTCTCTGTCTCATGTTGAGATCAGCTTGAGTGAAGATATATTTGAGGCTCTTATGGTCAGTGTAAATATTACAATGAGTTCCCATAAGATGATGTCTCCAAAGCTTGAGAGCGTGTATAACAGCCGCTAACTCCAGATCATGTGTTGGATAATTCTTCTCATGATTCCGGAGAGCTCTTGATGCATACGCAATAACTCAGTTGTCTTGCATAAGCACACAACCAAGTCCAGTACCAGAAGCATCACAATAGACATCAAAAGGTTTGGTACTATCCGGTGTAGCCAACACTGGAGCAGTAGTGAGCCGTGCTTTGAGAGTTTGGAAGGCTTCTTCACATTTGTCATTCCAAACAAACTTCACTCCCTTCTTTAATAACTCCGTCATAGGCTTGGCTATTCTGGAGAAATTAGAAATGAATCGACGATAATATCCAGCTAAACCCAGAAAACTGCGAATTTGATGAACTGAAGTAGGAGATTCCCAATCCATCACTTCTTGTACTTTAGTTGGATCAACTAATATACCATCACTGGAGATAGTATGGCCTAAGAATTTCACACTATCCAGCCATAATTCACACTTGGAGAATTTGGCATAAAGATGATGATCTCGTAATCGTTGAAGAACGATACGCAAATGCTCAGCATGATCTTTTTCATTCTTGGAGTAGATCAAAATGTCATCGATGAATACCACGACGAATTTATCTAGCTCTGGCATGAAGAATGAATTCATCAGGTATATAAAATATGCCGGGGCATTGATAAGACCAAATGACATAACCAGATACACATAGAGTCCATATCTGGTCAAGAAAGCAGTCTTTGGAATATCACAAGGCTTGATCTTTATTTGATGGTAGCCAGAACGAAGGTCAATTTTAGAGAATACCTTGGCTCCAGCTAACTGATCAAACAGGATATCAATGCGGGGAAGATGATACTTATTTTTAATAGTAACCGCATTAAGTGGTCGATAATCAACACAGCCTCAAATTGTTGTCCTTCTTCTTCAAAAATAGGGCTGGACATCCCTAGGGTGAAGAAGTTGGATGAATAAAACCTTTGTCAAGAAGGTCTTGAAGTTGGATTTTCAATTCTGCTAACTCATTTGGAGGCATTCGGTACGACCTCTTAGAAATAGGGGCGGTACCGGGTTGAAGTTCAATAACGAACTTGATATCTCTATCAGGGGGCATTCCAGGTAAATCATCTGGAAATACGTCCACATACTCATTCACAACAGGAATAACACAAGCTATCTAGGACAAGCCAAAGGTGCCTAGAAGTCATCGAGGTTGCCCACAGAGGAAGCTCTGCCGGAGAAAGAGTCATCCGGCTGAGGGTTAGGCTCAGCAAGTGCGTGCTCTGAATCTAAATTAGAAACTCCCTCAACCTCCTCTAGGTCCTCTTCTGCTGCTGCAGGCGCGGCTGGAACAACTGGCTCCTCCTGGAGCATACCAATATGAGCCATAACATCATCTAGAATTGCTTGGAGCTCATGCACCTGCCCCTGGAGAAAACCAATCACTGTATTATGCTGCACTATCTCAGCACCATGCTCCATAGCCTGATGCTCAAACTGTGCAATGGCATGATCTCTTCCTGCAACAGCATCCTGAAGTCCTTGGATCTGAGTATCTCTCAAACGAAGGCCTCGGTGGAAGGTCTGAGCCAAGTCTATCACCTGGTCCATATGTCGCTGCTGAAGAATCTGATAGTGCGACTGAGCATTCATATATCTGGTCACAGCCTGAATAGTCTCATCCGTTACATCTCCAACTAAGTGCCCGAAGTGTGTGATCCTGAAAAGCCACTCTGCATTACCAGCATTAACTGCTGGAAACAAACCAATAGGATACGCAGCTACCTCCTCGGGATGGTGCTCACAAAAAGTAGTGATAGCTTTGAGAGCTGCTGTCTCAAAAGCATCCACAAGACGGTACCCAATCACCTCAATCTCAATAGGTGGCCACTCCAAGGTGGGGTGCTGAGGAATGGTCATGGTAACTCTGTTCTTCTGAACTCTATCCTCAGAAAACTGGCGTCCCTTGTACTGGGGTGGGTCTGGGTAGTGAAAAATACGGAGTGTATCCCACAGAATCCTCGGAAAGCCCTCCCAGTATAAGCAATCAGTATGAGCACATCCCTCCTCATCCCAAAAGATATGGTGAATGCCCACCATCTGAATCAAAAAGGATTCAAATGTGAGTAATATAATTATCTCAAGACTTCTCAAATATAATTTTAAGAAGACTGCGGAAAAATGTGATTCTAATTCAAAAGTTTACACGGCTCAAGAGGTAAACAAACCACAATTGGTACTGGTTCATCATTTGAGATTCTAAGGAATGAAAAGATCTTCAAGACATCAAGATGGAACTATGGATAAAGACATGACTCAAACTCCCTCTCTCAAACCAAGTTTTCATTCAACCCTTTGTTTAACCACACTAAACATATTCATGAAAACAACTCTAGAGATTCCTTAAGAAGACTCATGTAACAATTTCCAATTCTAGGAGTCAAAGCAAACATCACCCAAATATGCATGCACGTCCTGTTCATTCCTCACAAGATAAACAATTGCCAACTATGGTTGGGCTTACGTGGTTAGCACGGTGGCATAACATAGATACGGCTCTCCCTATATAGCTAGTCGATAAATTTTAATCGTTCTTAACTTATCGAATCGCGGTTAGTGTACCTATAGAAGATTGACAGAACATATATATATCCATTGAACAGTCATGCCAGCATTCATGAAAGTGTCCCCATACATTACCGCTCACTATAGAAGCGGAAGCCATACAATTTCCGCCGTGTGGCCAACGTTAACATACGCTACTCAGTGGCGTATTCACAAGTTACTTTACTCCCAATATAGTCGACCGAGGTCGGTATATTGGCAGCAGCTCAAGTAGGCCACTGCTTGAGCGCAGCGTTCGGTTCGCAACGCCGACGGGAAGGTCAGACTCCCTCAGCTGACTGAGTACACTTTACTTCCAATATAGTCAACTAATAGTTGGTATATTGGGAGCACCTCAAGTAAGCACTGCTTGAGGGCAGCATTCGGCTCGCATCACCGACGGGAAGGTCAGACTCCCTCAGCTGACTGAGGATCCATACCTTCTTACCTTAACGTAGGTGCGTCGTTACAAAAAATAAGGGTTGCTTGTGAGTATGGTTTGACAAAATATAAAGTGCTGGAAGTCAGATAACATAAACCATACATAAATAGCCACCTAGTAATTCCCGTAAAATTCCCTAGGACTTTACGTTCTATGCACAACCCTTAACGAATCCAACGTAGTTTTTAGAAATACCTTGTTGGTCAAATTTTATACGGAAAATGATTTTTAAGGTTCCAACACCTCTGGTGTACGCTTGCAGCTCTGATACCAGCTATGGCAGAACTACCTAAATTATCCCCGCTCAAGTGCGCAGGCCATCACCAAAAAGGCAATACCGGCTCAAACGCACTTCAAATGGAACAATTCTTGGTCTGTCGGGTAACGTCCCGATACAACCACCGGTTCTCGGATCAAACAAGCATACCCCGCACGAAGGCGAGTCCAGAGATATTACAACCACAATTTTACAACACAGGCAAAGTAGTGATTACAACATGTTTCAAAGTACTTATTACAAAACCAAACTTTGTAAAACAGTTATACAAGCCATAATTATAAGTTCAGAGTTTGAAAAGCAGCGGAAAAAGAACACGACGGCTGCAACACGACGCATAAGATTACCAGGCTAGCCCAAGCATGGTATCACTCGTCAGGGTCATTGCCGGCCGAAGACGTATCCCACTCTACGGACCAGCCAGGAGGCAAGGAGCAGGGCCAAGACAAACTAGCAACCTGGTCCTCAAAACTCATACCTGAAAAGGGTTTCAACAGCAAGGCTGAGTATTCTAATACTCAGCAAGACTTAACCGTCAACGGGTATACGTACCCCTCCTAACTAGACTATGCAGGGTTCTGTGAGGCTCTGGTTTTCCTTTTTGCTGAAAAGCAATAAAGAGTAGGTCCTTACTTTCAAATTTTAGCTTCCAAGGTTCTAGTTGATTAACCATTCTATGTAAGCAACTACAAATCAACCATGGTAGAACTTTTGAGCAAACATCAGGATTAATCATAATAATGTTGCTTTTATTACGCTGTGTGGCAAAGGGATCAAGCAGTCCCAAACTGTGAGAAGCAGACGATTCGAATCGAATTTGTTAACCTGGCCAGGCAGACCTAACACACACGTTTGGAACACCGTCGGGTCGTTCCCAAACAACAGTTTATCTTTCTTTCCGACTTGTGGATAGGGTCACTCTCCCCGACTATAGGGCTCCAAGGTCCAACCTTGTCCCTCGAAGTCGCAGTGTTGCGCAACATAAAAATAAAACCTATCCCTAAGAGAGAGTGAAAGGTATATCCACTCCCCGGTCCAATCGGCTACTAGGCTTACCGCGTACCATATTTACGACATGTGGCTAGTACGTTCAAAAACTTAACCACAGCTACCACACACCGCGACCTTAGCAAGTTCATCAACACAGACGGGGTCTCACACAAGGTCATGATATCGAACACAACCCCGTCTGTCGTCCTTATATTGATAACAGAAAGTAAACAAGCAATTCCCTCGCGAGTGACAGCAATCACTCGACTTTTACCGGTCCTATAAGCTTAGCAATTATTCGAACTCAGGTCTAGTGTTTAGTACATAGGTTCCTAGGATCATGCATCTAGGGTTTCAATTCAAATCCTAAGAACTGTAAATGCACAAGTAAGTAATAACAGTAAATGGTAATAATTTGAAATATAGGTTATGTCCGGGCCTTGCCTTCTCGGTAGTCACTAACTATTTCAGCCCTGGGCTCTTCCAAACTTTGGTCCGGGGCTTTAGTTAGTACAGCAGTGTTCACTTGAGCTTCGAAATCACCTCCTTCGGAATCCGGGATCAGCTTGTATGTCCCGTCCGATAGAGCAGACGTATTTATATGTGATGCAAGAACAGTATTATAAACACGCTCACGATGTGGTGAAGCTAAGCAAACAAAATTAATACACACATGGGTAATCATTTATAGAGTAGTAACTCAACATATCTAACAACACAAGGCATCATGATCAACGGCACAAAAGAAGCTTACTAACTTCATAAAGTAAGTTGTAGTGGTTTCCTATAACAAGTAAACTATGGTTTGCTAATAAATAAACAACTCAGTACATAAACAGCAACAATTTCAGCAAAAAATACTATAATCAGAAGGTACAAAGAGAAATCTACTCTGTAAAAATCATGTCAGTTCATGCATCCATTTAATCGGAACAATTCATTTCCTCAAATAACACCTAGAAAAAGATTAAATTCTACAGAACAAAACACAACACTTATGAAGCTCAAAATTTTTCAGAACAGACTTTATATGATTATGAACACCTCATAAATTTTTGGAATTTATTCTAGACAGAACTAATTATGAGAAACCAATTTAACAAGATTCATTTTTAGCTTATGTTATAGTCATGAACTGGGGCTCAAACTTCATGGACAAGCTACACTATTGAAAAAGAACACTCATCAATATTTTCATGATTTATAATCAACATAAACTATTTATCATAACTAAAGTCTACTAAACAAGCATTAAATCAAAGAAATAGCTACACATGAGAACTGACCACGGAATTTTTATATCAATTGTTGACACCCCTTAGCGCCCCGATTTATATACCGCAAGCACACAGTTTCGTGTAGCTTTTCCCTCAGAGTATTCCCCCAAGGTTTATCAATCCACGGAACCAAAGAGACAAGAAACAATCTACTAGCATAGAGATTCCTTTATGTGAGATGGTGAAAACGAATCTAATCTACTAAAAACACGACAAACACCGAAGGTAGCAAGAGAAAGTTAGAGATAACCAATCTAGATCACCTAGATCATGCATATGTTGTAGTTCCAGCTAGATAAAGTGAAGTAAGATAGATGTGAATCTCAATGAAAAGCCTCTTTAAACCCAAAATCTCCAATCCGATCCCTCGATACCCAACCTACTCTGTGGAGACGGCCTGTCACGACGCCCCCCTTTTCAACGGGATACCCTGAAGCAAGTCGAACTCACTTTGGTAGTTCCGCCATGAACCTCTAGCCACCATGACTACAAGATCATGCTAAGTGATCTATCTCGATAATAGATCTAAGATGAAGCGAACCAAAAGAAAAGAACGAAATCGAAAGAGGAGAACATGGTCGCTAAACATTCGGAAACACAAATAACTTCACCATGAATGATAGTACATCACAAGATCACAACCGGGGCCCTACCTTGATCTTGATGATCCTAGCTCCAGAACTCCGACGTGGTCTTCCTTGCAAGGTTCCCACATCGGCTAGGGCAAACCCTAGACAACTAGCACGACCCTCGGCTCTCCGAGAGGTGTCCCTCTATCTTCTCTGCTCCTTGGCGTCGTCTCCCGAATTGCTCTCCCCGTGAACCTTGGGAAGGGGTCTTTAAATAGCCTCAGGGAACCCTCGGTCAAAGGGGAGGTCGAACCGACCTAAAAACAGGCTGGGCCGGCCGGCCTAGGTCTTTCCTTCGCCGGCTGGTGCTCAACTTTCTCCCCAAGTCTCCTGGAATCTTCTAGAATTTATGTCTTTCACGATTGCACCCCTTTAGACGTCGTTATCTTCTAGATTTCTTCGAGAAGAAGGATAGGATGGAAAATCCTTCCTTAAATATCTCTTTGCTTTGCTTAGCCCCGAAGCATCTCAATCTTATCTTGTGGGCTTTGTCTTTTGGGCTTCATTGGAGGGTGGATGTGCATGAATGGGCCTCTAATCATCATGGCCTTCGATCCTTTGTTCGGGCTTTGGCCTTCGTCATTCTTCGTGTCATCGCGTGATCGTGGGCCTCGCCATTTCATGCTCCAAAATTGGTCAAAAACCTGCAAAAACGAAGTACCTCCAAAATATATGTGCAAACGTGAAAACGACCAATAATTGGGCCGAGGTTAGGATGGTTAGTGATTTTGATATTAAATTCATGCCATTATCAAAGTTAAACAGGGGATAAAATGGATACTTAAGGAGCGCCAACATTCCCCCCATGCTTAAACCTTGCTCGTCCTCGAGTAAGTCTTTGATAAAAATCAGCACTGCCTTTCAGTGTCCAATCCCTGCACTTGATCATACACGAGAAAACACAATGCTCCCAAAAAATATTTTGTATTTATTAGTTCAAGTTGTACCCAGCTTTTTCAATGTGGAAGGTAGATACAAGTTAAATGCTTCCCCACAATTATTAAGCACATGCTCTCAAAATTAAACAAGTCTCAGGAGTAAGAAAGTAAGTTCCATAAGTAATGCTAAACCAAGATCAATAATTCAAACCTCATTGCAATTTGCTCATGGAAACTCTCAGCTCATCTTGTCTCTCAAACTTGCTAGAACTCTCTCCTTTCTTTCTCTCATATGTATGTGTGAGGCTTTATCTGGAGCTCTGGAAAGGTTAGTCCTAACAAAAGATATTATAATCAAGATATTATCAAAACAAGAAATACTTCTTATGGATTTACCGAGACTCGTCAAAAAGACCATTGGAAAATAATTTCTTTGTGGAGAGGGAGAGAATGGAACACACACTTTAGATGGTGGACATGTGCAAATGGTAACGGTTGATCCCAAGGCACGACTGAAGTCCTTGTTATCGGATTGCACATGGTTGGAATAATTGAGTATAGAATAATCTTCAAAGTACCTGGAGTTTAATGAAGCAAACGGGACCGAGGAGCTTTTCATCATTATTTATTTTTTTTCTTTTCTCTCTTCCTCTTTTTTTTTATTTCTTTCTTTTTGCTCCTCAGAACCACTGGCAACACAATGCACTTACTCCACCTCCCCCCATGCTTGAACGTTTGCTTGTCCTCAAGCAATGAAGTGATGATAACTTGATGGAGTGAGTGCACAAAACTTCTATCAATTCTCTGGACATAACTTTGGAATTCAAGGGAGCATCTCATCGTGAAAGATTGAAGCCAACAAAGGAGGAAAAGGGGCAAGCCGGCCGGCCTAGGGGTGTTGAGCCGGCCGGTCTACTGCCTGTAGGCCTCCACTTCTTCGGATTTTTCTTCTGCGAACTCTTTGATGCTTCCCAAGCTTATGTTTTACTGAATTTTGCTCTTGATTCCACTGTTTTGCCGTCGAAATAAATATATATACTCAATATATAGGTTGTGGTCAAGGAGGTGTTTCACAAAAAAGATGTTTTTGGTTAAGGGTGGATATCCAGCGAGGTTTGCGATGTTCCCGGTATAGAAACTCACAATGCATGGATAGAATGGCTAGCAAAAGATAGGTACGCAAAAATACGGAATGGTCAACTTCTTAGTCTCATACCAAAGAAGATAAATCCTGAATTAATTCACCTGAAAATAATTCTTGCTCTATGGTTTTTATGATATATCATTTAAGCTTGTAGAAGGGTAGAGCAAATGCAAAAGGTATCATTGACAATGTTAGCTCAAAATTAAATCCAAATTAAATTTTCCTTGACAAGCTTAAGTAAGAGAGCAAGAGTAAAAGATATGGATCCTAATTTATCATAACCTCCACAATTGAATTAGCCGGCATTTAATTAATTTTCAGATCATGTTAAAGAGAGCATTAGTTTAAACATGCATAGACCAAGCACAAGAAAGTAGACAAAGCGGCAACAATCATCATATTTTAACATGGCACAAACTTTCTATCATCATTACTAACCATAACATTAAAGCGTGGGTGATACATTTATTTATCATGGTGATGAAGACAAAAGAAAACAAATTGCACACATGCTGAAATAAATAAAACAGAAAATTGCTACGCACACACAAGCTTGCACACATGCTGAAAATGAATGAAAAGAAATAGAAAATCCAAACCACACGTGCGAGCATTTTGTTCATGGTCATGCCGTCGATCAATCTCCTTGATTGGCTCTTGCGTTGTATCCTTGATCATAATACTGCTGAAATGTTCCTCCATTAAATTGTTCCGGTGGCGCCAGACCTAGAAGTCCCATTTGATATGCAATTCCTGCAGTTCCATCTTCTAGTTGGGTTGTATGCCTCCGGATGGCATCTATATCTTCCATATTTCTTCTCGCATAAGCACCCATAATTCTCATTCCTTGTTCTGGTTGAGGGAGGTCAAAATATTGTGCTCCAAATGACGGGTCGGGCATCTCTCCTTGATATAACGAGGGTGGGCATCCGTAGTTGCTAAATGGTGGGGGGTGCCGCCGCAGCGTGCCCCCATGCTTGTTCTTGGCTTCCTTCCCATTGACTCGTCCATCCTTGTGGGTATCCCTGTCCACTTGATGCACCTTGAAATTCATTTCTCCAATAAGCAGAACTTGGCGGTGGAAGATTTACTTCCAAGTCTTCTTGATGTGCCGATGCCGATGTCCCTTCAATTAACCTTCCTCTTTTTTATTACTTCACCTTTTTTCCAATATTTTCAACTCGCCAATCAGTCCTCCCTCTTGCAAATAATTTCAGCCTTTGATCGGGGAGGGAAATATCCATCTCAGAAATAGTAAATCCCTTCTTTTCATCTCCTCCGATATAATGGCCTTGCCTCAAATGATCAATCCCAATATCTCTTCCCGGGACATAAAATTTTTGGATCACTCGTAACCTCGGATTCATTGCTCGGGCTATCATTGTGAGATGACATCCCGAACCAACTTCTCCCGTACCGGATGATGCTTCACAAAGCCACCTTTCAACCATGATGTTGGTGGGATCAATTACTTGCTTCTTCACCAATGCAGCATACATCCAACTTAATTCCTAGTCGGTGACCTTTGATTCTCTCATCCTCCCGAGAATTCTTTTGCTCAACCAAGAGTGGAATATTTGGAGGGTAACATTACTTATATTCTTTCTTTGGCGGTTGACATCTTTTGCTATTTTTGTCCAAAATTCATCAAGCTCTCCATCTTCAACTTGCACCATTTCATATGCATTATTTTTGAATCCGAGCAAGCTTCCTATTTCACAATAGGTGATTACTTTCTCTTCATTCTTGAGCCTAAATTTCAGACATGAAACTTCTTCACCATCCACCATTTCTGTTGATTTTTCTAATGTCATGAACATCTCAAGAGCCACTTCTTCTTGCATATCAACTGTGACACCATCGGAAAATAACTTCCAACCGATGTTCTCCAATAGCTCATAGATGTCATGATGAAATCCCAGCTTCACCAATGCTTCATCATCAAAATCATAATTTGCTCGTAGTCTTCCCTTCATGAACTTGAGCCTTTCTTCTTCTTCCTTCGACAAGATAATAAACCCATATTCTGAATTCTTGGGCTTGTATGCTGGTGGTGCGGATGACCTTGTCGAACGCCGTGGAGGAGGTGGCATCCCTTCGGTGAATCTCATGGAGGAGCTTCTCGGGTCTCTCATCCCACCAAGGAGCAACATGTCGCTCCTCGGTGCGGGGTTGCCTTCCTCCATGCTCCGCGGAGACTCGGAGACCGAGTGCCTCCGCGAAGAACTTGCCGATGCGTCGGATGTTGATGAACGTGTCCTCCTCCCGGCGATGAACTTCATGAGGCCACTCATGGTGACTCCTTGCTGCACACACTCAAAAACAAACACACCGGGGGTTTCTTGCCAGCGGGAGAACAATATATCGAAGAGTGGAACAAACTAGGAATTGTGGTGAATTTTCTGAGATTTTTGGAGTAGATTTTGGTGGACGAATTTTTCAGTGCTCTAACTGATGTTTCTGGGCAAAGAACTTGAAGAACATAAGCAAGGAAATGAGTGAGGAGCATACCTGCCAAAGGGGAGCACCAGAGGGCATAAATAGGGGCCAGGCCGGCCGGCCTAGGGCCTTGGGGCCGGCCGGCCTAGGGTGTTTTTCCCTCTTCTCCACTTCAATTTTCTCTGGTGGATTCCTGGTGCAATTATTTGCTTCTGTCCAGTACATCTTGTATGCTTTGCACCGCCCAAATCATGTGAACCACTCTTTCTTTGCCTTTGATGTCCACTTGCAACATTATTTCTCCACTTTGTTGGTGCTCATTTTCACGGGCACCAATCGCAGAATTCCTTGACTTTCCACTATCTGGCCGTCGATCCACTTCAGGTGCTTATGAGACAGGGTCAGGGCTGCTTCAGATGCGAGGTGATTCGCCAAAATTTTGGACATCACATTTACCCCGACTCTCGGATCGTAAAAGGTTTCTTGTGGTACGGCGTCCCCAATAGAACAGAGGAGTATTCTTGGTTGGCGGTAGATCTGGATGATACTACTGCTGGCCTCTGCTTCCTCTTCCATTTCTTACTGATAATCATAGAAAGACCCTCTATCTGTGATGATGC